>NC_068958.1:8664231-8964384 GCF_026419915.1 Harpia harpyja
TCCGGGGGGGGGGGGGGGGTTCTGCATTGTAAAAACATTGCATAATAATTTTAGCCAAATTAGATCCCAATTGCTCCAAGACTATATAGCACAAGATGTATCTCATCAGTGCCCAACAATATTTTTTTATTCCACAATGACTTTACATTTGCTCATTTCATTCAGAGGTGTACTTGAACACACTGATTGTCTGTACCTCTTTACCTTTCCACACAGGCGATGCTTGAAATGTTCCCTCCATAGAAGAGGGAGAAAATTTCTACTGGCAATGCTAGATTAGAATTGCACAGACCCAAGGTGGGTCCAAATGAGCTCTGCAATCTAGCTGAAGTATGCAGGTCGTCTCTTGTCCCCACTGAACCTACAGGTTGCCACTGAACTTGGGTTCACATTGTAGAGAGAGGATGAACTGGGTTAAATTAACGCAGGTGCCAACTGCCACTCAGTCCACAGGACAAGACTAGAGAAGTAATCCTTCATGAAACACAAATAAAATGACTGTTGGTCCTTAGCTTCTGCTTTGTTTTGTTTGCTTGCTTTTCACCTTTATGGCAAATACCTTTTCTTTAATGCTACAAAACGTATAGTCCTCCCTTTATTGAAAATGTCATAAGCAAACACAATAGCCCTCTCCCATAAAACACGGCATGTTTATAGTGGTAACCTCATGACCTTAACAACATGGTGACTTGTCCCAATTCCTACATTTGTACTATAGGTTTTTGTATCTTCTGGATGCATTTGTGACAAGAACACTTTGAGGTCAGGTAATGCATTTGTACCAGTATACACAGCACCAGAGATATTTATGCTTCTTGATAAATAATAAAGCTGTCTTGGTTTTACTTGGAGACAGAGATGCAGGAGTACAGGAAGAGGGAAGTGTAATAAGGGAGGGGGGAAAAAAACAAACCAAAAATGTCAATGAAAACTCATATTAAGCCTACCTAAGCATGACAGAAAATGATGAAGCCAGAGGAATTCTGTACGTGAATGAGATCTGAGATTCAAAAGGGGAAAAAAAAAAGTTTGTAACACTGCATTGCTTATTCTCTGTGGCCTATGAAATAGTATTTCAGAAAGACTTTTTTTTCTGGGTGCCCTGTCCAAGTTTAGTTTGAGCATGGAATTTTGCTAGGATTTCCAAAGGAACTTGTGGGAACTGGGATTACCCCAGAATTTCATGATTTTTTACAATGTTGAAGTGAAATGGCTACACAAATATTCTTTTTCCCCTCTTTTGTTTCTTAAAGCTTGGACTCAATCAGTGCAACACAAGGTTGAAGTAAAGTTTCATAAGCTGTTCTTAATGCACAGGGATTTACATCAGCTAAACTGCTGGAATTTTGTATGCTAGGCAGAGTAAGACTCATTTCCTTAATTTAAGCATCTAGGTGTTCAACATCTAAGTCTGATCTAGTCACGCCAGGCTTCCTCTATACACAGCAGGGAGAAATAGGCTCCCCCGGAAGATGTCTCATTTCATTCTCAAGAACAGGGTCTAATCTGGGTCAGATGAATTACCTCTGGAGGTACCCACAGCCCCAGACTACAGAGAGAGATTGGGGTGATTATCTCAGACCTCTCACTGTTAGACTTCTAAAGAGAAGGGAGATGAATCCTGGCCTTAGCAGCTATTACATTCCTGTGGGTTAGGGTGCTTAAAAATGTCTCTCTTCTTTGCTAGCTTGAAAGACTCCATCTCTCTCACCGAGAGACAATTTCATGCTCTTAAACAAAGTACTAAGGCATGAAAGTACAATTCAAGTCTGTTCTTTCTGTAGGGCTGGTTAAAGAAAAGGGCCATAGGATGTGCTTTGGATTGAACTGAGGAGCTGACATTGGTATCTGGGAAATGTTCCAGTAGACTGAGCAAGAAGGCTGTGCTCAGTGCCAGCATAAAAAGATGCAATTTTCATGGAGATGCATCCATTTACACCTGGTCTGCATTTGGCATGGGGAGAAGAGAAATTGCCCCTTGATCAGGGCATATTTGACATATTGAGTTATCTCCCTCATGAGCAATGAGGTAAAGATGAGTACATGTTTGATATGTTATAGTGGCTTCCTATAAATATTAAAGCAAAAGGAAACTTCACAGACTTATGGGATGGAAGCACCTGCAATTCATCTACACAGACCATACTGAGTTTGAGGTGACTGCCAGCAGCAAGCGTCCCTGAGGGGTCATTAATAGCTCACTCTGGGCTTTTCCGCTTTTCCAGGGTCTTCATGGCTGGAAGGAAAACTTTGCCTTGCTCATCCTCAATTTTCAAGGTAGCTGAGCCCTCGGAGCTCTTTCTACTCTGCCTAGGGAGAACATGAAATCACCACCACTGGAGGTTTTTAAAAACAGACTAGACAAACTTGTGTCTTAAAAAGCATTGATCTTCCCGATCCTACTTGAAAGCAAAAGGGTTGACTAGAGGTCATTCAATAATTTGTCCACTTCTGTTTACCACACATGTTCTCAAATTGTATGATTGCTAAAGAATGATTTCTCATTCTGCAAAACACCTGAACACGTTGCATGAAATGGCTGCAAAAAGCAATTGAACTACAAAATGGAAATGCACTTCCACATGCTATAAACGAACAAAATTGTGAAGGAACAAATAAATGAATGAATACTCAAAGGTTTAGCCTCATTTCTGTGTGGCTGTACATGAAAATTGTTACAGAAGTTTTGTATTTTTGTTTTGCTTTCGAAATAATTTAACAGTTCTCCATTTGAAAACAGAAACAGTGTTCTAAAGGCTAGTCAACTGGATCAATACCACAGAGTCTGAGAGGTGGCAAGCCCCACAAGAAGTTCAGTAAGTTTCCTGGTTTTAATCACTAGTTCACTGGTAGAGCACCATGAGAGCCTGGTATCCCCCAACCTCTCCTTTCCATGTTTTTCTTGTGTCTTTCTGCTGCAGATTGCAGGGTAATGTATCAGATAATCCCACCAGAGGAAGACTGATCTCAGCAGGGTTTGCTGGTGTCATCTGAAGTCATCTTCCTCCTCTTTCTAACCCACCCTCTTGCTGATTTCTTGCTAGATTGTTTACACTCCAAAGATTTCTGCTGCACCCCTTAAGAAAGGAGCTGTAATCGCTGATCCAGCTGTTAGATGTTCCCCTCAGTACAATCTGGAAGTCAGTAAACAACCATCCGATGTTTATCATCATGATGCAGAGGAACTGAATGGTGCTGCCTGATTCCTCCCTGGAACAGAATGGAGGGAGCCCTGCACACCTATGTGCTCTGTTCTTTGCTGGCTCAGCGTTTGCTTCCAAGTGCATTTCAAAGTCATAGTCTGGGATTTTTCGAAGGTACTTGCTGAAAGGAGTGACTTTCTGACAGCCACAGTGTTGTTAGCTGAAAGGCTGTTGTTGTAAAACTGGGAAAATGTTTCCTCTTGCTAGGAACAATACTTGTCTCTTGATTTCCCTGGATGGTTTTGCACTGCTACCTGTCCTAAGGCACGAAGTTAACTGAAAGATGCAAAGAGGTCACTAAAGAGCTGAACAAGAGAAGTAAAATGATAAGAAGTATAACTTCACCTCAGTGGAGTTAGCTTCAAAATTGTTGGATCAGCAATGGCTCTAATTGCATCTACTATTTTGTTTTCTTTTTTTATTTATTTATTGTGTTGCTGTGAAGAGTAGCTTGAAGAAAGGAGAGTCAAGACAAGTCAGACAGGCAACTGCATGTGTCAGGGAGGAATGTGTCAGGTTAGAACATATCATCTGACAGAGACAGTTATGAAAGCCATAAAAGGCTTCCCCCTACTCAGAGATGGGTAATTCATCAGACCTTTCAATATGAATTTAGCAAAGAGAAATATGTCTGTGAGTCTCCCCTCCCAGGACTTTCTTCTTCAGCCTCCATGCACTTGTCCACCCTGGATGAGAGCATAAAGGATAAGTGTCAGAAGTTAATTTGGGGCCTGAGGATTCTTGAAAGAAAACACCTGTAGGGCTCAACATCTGGCTGCCCTGGGCACAGAGCAGGCGAACTGCAGAATTACACCACAAGATAGGTAGAAGTTGAAGAAGAAGGGTATGAAACCAAGCCAAAAGTAAGAATCCTGAAAAGAAAGGTATGGATGGTAACCTGGTAATACTAGGATTTAAATGGTGTATGGGGTGCAATACCTAAATATTTCTACCTCCAGCTTCTTAGGAGTCCACTGACAGTGGATGAAATGCCTATCAAGGATATGGAAAGGAGCTACACATCTCTAGGGTGACCCTTCTTTCTGCCGTTGATGTTTTTGCTGCCAGCTTTCACTATGCTGATGTCAACCAGGAGTTGATATGAAGGAAACAAACTGACTGGTCCTTTCTCCAGTTCTGACCAGCATGAAGCTGAGGGTACTGCTCTTCCCCTAGGAACAAAATAGGGAGGTAGCTTCCATAATTCATCTGACAGCAGCTTTCCAAGATCCATATCACCTCTCAAAAGTGTTCACACCTCACCATAAGTACATATTCTGTGGCTGAGCTGCAGTCAGGGATCATTACATTTCAGAGACTAGCCAGGCAGCTCAGTGTGCTTACCTCCAGCATGCCCATGAGCTGAGGCACACATGTAGAAACCTATTAGAGCTGCAACTCCTGGTCAGATGCAAAGCCACGTGCAGAGTCACTGGGCTGTGCATTCTTTGGAGCATGAATGCTTCTCCCCCCTTCCCCCAATGTAGTATCAATCTTTAAGTCTTGTTCACACCTCAATAAAATTATAAGTGTTCTTTTATTACTGCCATATGTATTGTCAGACACAAACCTCTATCGGCTGCCATGAGACAATCTGAAAATGGCTCTTGCAGGCTTGGCAATAACCAGCTGAAAGTCCTCCTCTGTTTAGACTGGGTATGAAGCACGAGAATCCCCATTTGTCCCCTTACTCTTTTTCCATATCTTCACCAGTAAGAGAGAAACAAACTCAGTTTCTTCATCAGTAAGGTGATTTCAGGTTCTAGTGCAAGACCTGGATGCAGTGGACAGATTCTTGGCTGCTGTAAATCACTGTATAAATTCATATCCAGTTCATGTGCCAGTGTTTTGTTAAATCAAACCTCTGCATTCGATAAAATAATTCTTTATGAAATTAAAATTAGGTTTTAACATCTGTAGCAAACAGAGGGTGTGCTCACATGTCACATCTGCACCTGTGCAAATGCCAATTAACCCAGTATAATTAGTCACAATTTTTACTCATTACCACTAAGATCAGAATCAAAACCAGGATTTACTTCCTCATTTTTCATTCTTCTTTCTTTTCCAGATCATGATCTTTGTATCACTACAGCAGATTGGGGTTTTTATGTAGATTGCCATGTGGGGCCAATCTTAAAGAAAGAAAATAAATACACTAAAAGCAAACCTTCAGAACCAAATTTCCAAGACCTCAGCACCTGAAATGCAGATGTGATTTTCAGAAGAGTTTGTTTCTTCTTTAACCACCCAAAAGAAGGGGGAAATCTTTGGCCTTTCTCTGCCTCTAGCAGTTTTTGCCATGGTGCATATCATCAAAAGAAATCAATTCACAGAAACTGGAGCATTTTTGAGAAAATTTGGCTCCTACTGTGAGCCTTGAACCCTTCTGAAAATGGTGACAGAATGTGGCTATTTTATCACTGCACGAGGCTTTCCTGCCCTACTTCAGATTTTGTAACAAATACATGTTATATGACAAGCAACAATGCCCCCCCCCATTATTTATCTTTATTCATTAATCACACCTCAGCAATCATCTATATTATTTATTGTTATTATTCATTACTTTTTGAATTAATAATAACCATAGCAGGGAATACCATTGTGACTAGCATGGAAAGACAGGATATTTTCGTAGATCTTTTCACATGTAAAGTACTGGACTCCCACAGACTTTATTTATGAAGAAGTATGCTGTGGATATAAAGAGTAGGAAGAATATTGTAGCTACTATGGTTTAAGTGAGGAAAGACTTGTGAGAAGTATTACTTCTTATTATCCCAAATGATATAACTTGGGGGGGGGGGGAGAAGAGTCAGAAAAGCTTTCAGACATTGAACTCTTGAACTCTTCTTCAAAATTCAAATAGGAGCAGCAAAATTTGGGTTTGGGTGCTATTATTTTATCATTGGATTGAAAGGAATGGACTAGTATGCGTTATTAACATCCTTGTATGTACTCACAACTCTCCTGAGCATTAATATTTTTTTTTTTTAATCTACTTCAGTATTGTATGGAGTTACATTGATTTTGATGGAGCTTCTGGCAGAGAGACTTATCTCCAGGATGGCATTCTGATCACTTCCAAAGATAGAGATTGTGATCCCAATTGAAATAGAAGTCACTCCTGAGCTTAAAGAAATGTAACATCCCTGATCTAGATGTCCATCAACAGAAAGCTTGTTAAAGTATTCTTAAAAGCATCCAGTAAAGGATAGTTTATGGCTGTCCTTGCTAGTTGATTTAAGAGCTACTATTTCTTCATCTAACACAGATCTTCTTTCTGCTGGAAATTAAACCTAGTACTTATTGTCTTACACCCTCAGAGAACAACTGATCCTCTGCTAAAATGTCCTTTGGCATATTAGAAGGCTGCATTGTGTCCTCTTTCAGTCTTTCCTTATTAAGGCTTAACTGCTTCAACTTTTCTCATAGGTCCTGTTTTCTCAACCTTTCCTCCTCCTTGCTGGTATCTGTTTGAATCTCTCCAATCTGTCCACATTATAAAATGGGATACCCAGAAGACCTCATACTCCAGCTGCAGCCTCCTCAGTGCCCAGCTAAGCAGAATATACGATCTGCCTGGTGTTACTTTCCAGAGCGAGATTTGCCTCTTCTCACTGTTAATTCATATTCATCTTGTGCAGTATTATAACCCCTTGATCCTTTTCCACTGTACTCCCATCAAGGCAGTTATTCTCTGTTTCATGGGCATAGTCATGATTTCTCTTTCCTAAGGAGTCATTTGCACCATTGTCCTATTGAATTTCATCTTGTTGATTTCCTACTGCTCCTCCAACCTATCAGAATCATTTTAAATTCTAATCCTGTCTCCCAAACTGCTTGCAGTCCCTTCCAGCAAAGTGTCATTCGTAAGTTTTATAGATGTGCACCTTAGTACATCAACCACATGGATAATGAAAATATTGAAGAAGTGTGGGACTCCAATTCTAGTGTCCTTCCAGTTTAAAGGAGAACTATTCACGTGTGACTTCTCAGCCAATTTTGGACCCATCCTGGTCTAGAGGACTTCCTCTAGATCATATTTTCCTAGTTTGCTTATAAGAAAATGAAGTGGGATCACATTAAAAGCAAGATACATCACAACTACTGCATCCTCCTAAACCACTATGGCAGGTGGCTCTGTTAAAGAAGAAAGTTAGATTGATATGATAGGATTTTTCTTTGCAATCCCATGTTGACTGCACCTTTTATCCTTTTATTATCCTCCAGGTCCTTATAAATGGATTGTTTAATAATTTATTCTATTATTTTTCTGGGTTAAAATGACTAGTCTATAATTCCCTGGGTCCACCTTTCCCCTTTCCAAATGCAGGAATTGTTTGTCCTTCTCAGGTCCTCTGGGCCCTCCCCCGTATCAGTGAATAGTTAAAGATAATTACTAATCATGCAGAGACTGAAGCAGCAGTTTCCTTGAGAGTTTTGTGTAGTTAGTCTGACTCACATGCAAGTCACCTATATGCTGTTTAACCTATTTGTCTCCTACTGTGGAAAATTCTTGTGCTTCACAAGATCCCTGTTATGTTTTTTTCTTGGTCACCTACACACTTTCAAGTCTGTATTTCTCCATCTGCATCCCTTCCAAAGTCTTTCATTTGGAGGTTGAACTTCTCCAATTCTCTCCTTGCTTGTTTGCGCTATTCTTTCGTATCCATCTCAGTCATATATCAAGACATTTGCATTTGATTAATACTTTATTTTAATTTGTCAAGTCTTTAAAGACATCTTTGTGTGTCTGTATTGGTCTTTTGCTTTTCTTCCTGCACTGCTGTGCCTTTAATATGGTTGCTTTTAGCAGGTGCCAACTAACCTGCATCTCTTCCCTTTCATGAAGTTCATTTATCAGTTCCCTGCATTTGCTCCACTCTGCTCTTCTGCCTTCTCTTTGAATTCTGAATCCAATAGGTTTGTGGTCACCATTTTCACAGAGGTTTATTTCCACCATCTAATTCTGACCAAGTACTTCAGGTTAGGACTACATTAAACAGTCATTTGTAAAATACACAGACAATCCTGAGTGAAGACACCAGCACTGCAAGTCTTTCTCTTCCCATACGATTCCTACCAACCATTATTCCCTACTAGGCCTTCAGGAACTGATTTTAATTGGATATACCACAAAAATTAGGTCTTGTGTTATTAGATCCTTGAGGTCTGGCAGGTGAATGATTCAGCGCTTGCATGTTTTCATCCATCTTTGATATTTTACTTCACCTATGTCTGCAGCAGTATGTACTGTAGGTTGCCATTCCCTACGGGGAACAATGACTTTATGTGGGTTTCTTAAGGATCACATAAATCACATTAAGGGAAAAAAAAAAAAAAAAGAAAAGAAAAAACTTTGCAAAAACCAACACAGTCATATTGCTAACCACTCTAGGGTCTCTGGAAACCTTTTTCTACTATGCCTCAATTAATATGCCCAGGAAAATAATAGTAACAGTAAAAGAGAAAAAGAGGAAAATTATAAGTTCAATAGAAAGTGCCTGCTGGAGTCAGGCCAGGGACCTGTGCACCAGCCCTTATACTTAGAGCATGTCTGACTGCAGGATTGTGTGTCCCCCTGCCCCACACTGCAGGTTTGGGAGCACAGACAGTGTCCTTTGATATTCTGCATACAAAATCTAAGACCACTTCGGGTCATCTCTCAGGGAGCTGGCAGAAGGACCTTTTCCCACCCTGTCAGCACATGTTGATCCACATGCTTGTTTTGCCTAGAAGGTAAATTACACTCAAGTAAAACATTTTGAAGCTTCCTTACCCTGGGTTTGGTGCTAATGAGCAAAGCTTGCATCCAAGATCTCAGTTTGCCAAGAGACCCCAATTTCTTATTGCTGCCTGTGAATTGGCCTCCTCCCCAAACAACCAAGCTGCAAGACAGGAAGGGCATCCTCTCTTTAAACCATAAATCATCCCTTTAATTGGTGATCAGATGCTATGTGAGAGACCTGGCAGGTGTCAGTTTGTCGCTGTGTAATTGAATGCAGCTTGCTCAGACACATCCCTGCCCCTCATCTCTGCAACATGTTGGAGAATCAATGCAAGCCTTAACTGTGACTTACAATGGCAAAGGGGAAACAGAAACAGAAGAACGCAGAAGTTTATCTTCCTCCAGAGCAGTGTCTGGGTGACAGCTGAGGCAGCCCGAGTTGAAAGGCATCTCAGACATGCATCAAGATGGTTATCTGACATCAGAGAAACTCCCAGTCACTGGCTGCCCTATCTCATCACTGTCAGTGGCTGGAAGGAAACAGGTATACATAGGATTTCCACTACATGGACTAGAAAAACAAATGAAAGAAACTTCTGTGACATGCACTCTTATCTCCCTCTGTTGATCTAATGTCTCCGTTAGTTCACATGCTTGATCTTTTCTTTCTTGGTTTTCTTTTTTTCCCCCTCTCACTCACATAAGGTGTAGGTACACCATCATGCATGTTCAAAACAACACGATTTGGTGTAATCACTCTGTAAAATTGCTGAGAATTAGAAGAAATGTGCTTTCTTTCAGGATAGATATTTAGGCCTCAGATATTTTGGTTTCCTCAAGAGGAAAGGTGACTAACTCTTATTTTAATCAGCAAAAGCTAGGTACTTAAATATCTTTGAAGAGCTGGTCCCCAGTGTCTTCCAGCTACAGGATCCAATCACTGATTCATCAGTCTCTGGATCCAATCAGCAGTGATTGATTTAATGATGTCAATATTCCTTTCCACTCCTCCATAATTTCCTGTCTTTGCCCTTTATGTCTTACTATAGGAAGCAACCCATTATGATAATTCAGTATTCCTATTGCTGAAAACTATGCTAAAAATGAAAAACAAAATTCTACACAGACCCAAGAAGCATCCATTGCTGCAGCATCAATGTCCAGGCTGCTATTTATTGAATTGTTTATCTATAATGCAATGCCACAGTTTAAAAAAATTAAATTAGACTAATTATCCTATTTAAGGAGATAACTCTCCTGTTGTTACCACTCCCATAATTTTCTACATTTCCATCTCCTAAATTATCCACTTCTAGGCTTTTTTCTAGCCCGTATGTATCTGAAAAAAAATATCCTTCAAGGTATAATTAACTTTTTCATTCAGAATCCTAATTTCCTCTCTCAGACATTTTCTGCAGTGTTTAAACTATTTATTATGCAAACTTAGAGAAGTCGAAGTATGAATTATGTACAAATCTATGTATTGGAGTTCTCAGCTAATCACTGTATCTCTGTGTCTTGTGGTTCAAGGTAACCAAAGTACATAGAGTGGAAAATATCAGAGTCCAGCACTCAGCATATGAATTTTTTTCCTCATGTTAAAGACATCCTTTCCCCCAAATTAAATAACTTAATGTCATCTTTTTAATGTTTTTTTATTATTATTCTGGTTTTGGGGTAATTTCTTATCACCCACCACTATGTTTGCCTTCCTTCACATCATACTTCCTGCATCTCTTCTACAGTGCTCTCAATAAACTGCAATCGGACATGTGAAGACTTGCAATGACTTCTCACGAGTGGTGAATGTCTTTACACTTGGTGTTAGATTTTTCTTTTTCCTGATCTTGGTTCATTTGCTTATTCTTTCCCCTTGCATTGCTTGGGTTTCACATTGTGATTTTACATTGTAATTTTAAGGGTGGGGACTGTTGTATGCATCTTGTCTTGTACTTATCAAAAGCATTTGTCTTTACATGTGATTTAGGCTTTTGCATCGTCATAATGGGTACTGTTGTTATTGTTGTGATGAAAGCTACATGGGGCTCCAAGCCTAGACTAAGGCCTTAAAGACATCAAAGAAAAAGATATTTGCGGTCCCAAGGATTTTTCAATCTATGATTATTCTTTCTGCTAATTAATAGCACATCAGTGGCTATCTATCTGTCCTGTCAGCAGGAAGATGTTCAAAACCCCCTCTAGCTTTTCAGTGGCATACTTTCTTGCATATCTATTTTAACCAAAACGGAATTATATTGCTTGGAGAAACCTTTTCTCCCCCAATGCATGCAACTTGAAGAAAATGAAAGGAAAAAATATGCTTTTATTTATTTTTGCATATGGGATTGTTACGATTCATTAGCACGGGAAGTGGACAAGCACTGTGGGGTTACATCCAATGAGACAATTATAAAATAAGTGAATTGTTAGAGCTGGATCTTCTGATTGTATAAGGCTGCAACACTTCATTGAAATCTGTTCTGTTGCGTTGACAGCTGGAGCTGGATTTCCTGAAATACAGAGCGTTCTCAAAGGGCTTTGTCCAAGAAAATGGGACTTACTTCCCCTAAATTTAGCAGCCAAAAGGTCAGGCATTCAGTCTAACCTACCAGCCCAAACTCAGTCATCCCAGACTAAACAGTTATCAAAATAGGTGGGATAAAATGTCACCTTGGAATTTGTCTCTATGTTGCATCTATATAAAAATAGACTAGACTGTATATGAACATAGACTAGACAACTTGGACAACCTTTATTGTCCAAGGGTAGTAGTTGAGAGGGAGAGAAAGTTTTGATTCAAGGGAAAAAAATCCCTTCTCTAGGAAAGGTCTTTGGCTGGGTTTAATTTATCAGGGCCTTAAAAGTCAGTGGCTTTTAAGCACAGTAAATGAATGTGTTGCCAAAGTTGTTTTCACATTCAGGCCCAAAGACAAAGATGTATATGCTTCTGGAATGAAGCTTGACTAATAGGTAAATACTGTTAAATATGTGCAGCAGAAGAAGGAAAGCTCCAGGTTGTTTTCTGGGAAGACTCTTTTAACCATGAGTTTGAACTCAGTGCTTTAGCTCATGTTTGCAACCTTGTTGAATGTACCTTTTACTCCATGCCTTCAGCCACCCGCCCAGTGGACATAAGGAAAAAGCTGGTAGGTACAATTCATTAGGAAACAGAGGCTGGAACTTGTGAACATGGAAACCAAAATACTAGGGGCTTTGGGATTTTATTCTGTGTGGGGTCGTAGACCTTTGTCCAGACAGTTTCCTCTAGAAACTGGGAAAGAGACCAATTCTGTCTGCACTATGACTCTCTGCTTCAGCATGACTTTGTGAGGAAGATGGGTCTTGCAGCCTCCCAAAAGGAGAAGAAAATGTATTGTTAAAGACTTTTATAGCAGCCTCTCCATTTCTTCGTAATCAGCTTTGCCTCATTACCAAAGCACCCTGCATGCTCTTTTCACACATGCACATGTGTGTGTGCATGAGATAGAGGAACTTGTTGGGCTTTTTGTTTCCTTCCCCACCCTTTTGGAGGTCAATGGCTCCAGAAGAGAAGGATGTTTGCAGCAGCCTAGCTGTAACCCCAGGGAGTTTAATTTAACTCCTAATTCAGGCCAGCTGGGACTCAAACCTGCAGTTTCAGAAAACCTGGTGGGAATTACAGACCTTGTGATTTGGTCCCTTAAGCTATCCCTTTAGTCTTGAAAGTTCAAACAGGCATGCACCAGGGGGAGGAATAATTGCAGAAGAACTCCTGAGTTGGGACATCAGACGGAGATGGGAAAAAAAATCAAACCAAGTTAAAAATATCTTCTGCAAAGACAACTGCCAGCAGTTCTGAAAGGCTGAGTTCCTCATCAGGGATTCTCACTATCATTTTTATTTATTGCTTTTGACACCTGGTCTATTATGTCAGGAATTCTTCTGGCTCTTCAGCCTCCTGACAGATGCAGTGTGCAGCAAATGCCTTCCCAATGCATCTGCCTCTGTCCTAGCAACAGGCTCAGGATGCAACCAAATCCCACTGTGATCAGGAATGGACAAATTGAAGGATGGATAAGATGGTTGCAGTGATGGCTGCTGCGAGGATGAGGCTGAAACCTGTGTCTAGGAGACTTAAAAGACTGGCTCTAGCAAATAAAATATGCACAGCAAGCGGATCAGATAACGTCAGTTCAAATCTTATTTATCTCATCAGTAGCAGCTCTGCGAGTTTGTTGCTTTCACTTTTTTTACTATTTTTATTCAGGATGTCTCTCATTAACCTGCTTTTCTCTGGATTTGTTTGTGCCTCACTTTGGCAGATAGCCAGTAGAAAAAAGGGCTTTAATTCCACAAACTGTAGATTGTGTCCCAGTTATAAAAACCATATTTATTTCTCTGTTTCCATTTCCAGAGTTTTGTTTAAGGCTTGGGGTTTTTTTTCCTGTCCCTAGCTGTGTTTTTCTTCTTTTTTTTTTTAATTTCCACGTTATTTTGCTTCTCTTGTTCCCACTAAGGAAAAAAGTGTCGAGATTTTAACACTTGGGGTGCCAGAAAGCAAACTGACTTTCCATGTGGCATGTGGGCCAGTCTCAGGCCCTGATTCAAGGGCCAAATGCTGCTCTGGAAAGGGTCCTGGACAATGTAGTCCCTGACAGTGCTAGGGGCTGTACGCAGCTATGCATTGACACCGTGACAGATGTTGCCTCGGGCTGGGTGTGCCATTGAATGACTGTGCTGGTGAGCGTGCTAGCTGTGGTTTGATGTGACATACCGGTTCATGGAGTGAGTGGTACTTCAATAATGCAGTGCCCTCTGGATACTTTATCAGTCTATGGGTGAGTTTTTAAGACACAGGAAGGACGTTCATACGACTAAACTTTAGTGCTCTAACTTGGAGTGGTTAAGCTGGCTGCTCAGCCTTTACATGTTGTATGGTCAGTGAAGAAAAAGCCTTTTCCAGGAGAGAGTTTGAGAGGACACCTGAAGCCCCCCTGCACAAATCTCTCTTTTTCTGAATTCTCAAGGAATACCTCAAAGACAAGCTATCTAAACTTCAGTGTTGTAAATCTTTCCCTCTCCTAAGCAGAAACCGTTTTTGCAAACACAGACTCACAGTTCTGCATCTTGGAGTTTGAAAGAGGGTTTAGGCATCTGTGCCCTATTTTAAATAGCCCTTGTGCCTGCTGGAGCATGGACCTGCAGATAGGAGCAGCAGAGCTGAATAATCCACATTCAAAGTTGGGCTCAGTCCAAGTTACCACTGTGAAAATTCTGGTTACACAATTCAGGCAGAACATTAAAGCAGTGCTTAGGAAAGGGGTTTCATTTTGTAAGCTTCACCAGCACCCAGTGATGCCATTCCTCACCTAGAGCTTGGTATGGGACAGGTCTGAAACTAAAAACAACACATGACGAAGGCAAATAGGTCTGTCTTGCTCATAACAAGACCCTCATGGAAATATAAGGAGACATGTTTTATCTGAGGATATAATCAGAAAAATCTCTTTTAAATTGCCCATTTCTTCACTGAATATCATCCAAATACTGTAATTATGCAATATCTGAAAATTCTGAAAACTGTCTTCTCGCTTCTGCTACTAGCAAAAAAATTCATCAATCCATTGTGTTTCACCCAGTGACGTCTCTTTTCTCCATGGAGGTGCTAAGATGGCTCATTCAGTCAAGAGATATGACTCAGAGGTTCACAATCCATCAACCTGGCATAGAGAAGATGGATGGCAGGTTCTTTTTAAAGACATGTTAGTTTACACAAGTACTCTGAGAACTGTATTTCAGATCAACCCATTCAAAAAAAGACAGGAATTGTAAAAGACAAAAGTACCCCTCCAATTTTCCCTATCACAAAGTGTAGCTAACACTTCTAGCACAGCTGCTATCCTAATTAAAGCCTAGGGTATTTTAAAGCACAGGCAGAAAAATACCATTATGTGCTATTTCTAATCTCCACTATGTAGTCCCCACTGAACACTTCCCAATCCTCTGAGAAAGATGAGACACAGAGAGATTTGGGCCCAGACATTAGATCTGTTTAGACTCTTAAGTCCCCATTGAAATAGTTTCAGTAAGGATCCAGGATGAAGGAAATCAGAAGCTCCAGGAATGTCATTCACGGGCCAGAAAAAGTTTTTGGTCCAAGGCCTGTCTCCACCTCTTATGAAATCCTTCTGTAATTTCTGAAATGTTTGAGTTTGCCGGCCTTTCACTTCTCATTCATTCTGAAGTTCACTCCTAAAATGGTACAGGCCAAGCCAAGGAATTATTGGTGTCCCTTCAATAGAGCGGTTGTGGGAACCAGATGGTGCATAGCTCTTGGGCTGGCAGGGTATACAAAGTTGAATTTCAATGTCAATGAGCAGCTAAATGACTGAGGGCTTATCCAAACACACAGTTTATTCACTGGTCCGAAGACATCTATACTGAATTGTCACAAACACTTAGTGCAGAACTACTTCTGTGGCTCTGAGATAGCTGCACAATTTGCACTCATACCTTCAGCAAACCTGAACATGCACTGTCTTGAATGTGGTACCTGCATGTGTTTTCTAGGTCACATTTTACATAGCAAGTTATCAGTTGTTCTCTAAACATCAGGCTAGCCTTTCTTCAAGTATGGTTTTTGTTTGGTTTGGTTTTTTAAAAATCTTTTTCCCTTGCTAGTGCTAATTTTATTTTTGAAGCATATAAAATGTTGTCATGGAGTTCCTAGTTATTTACTTTTTTCCCTTTGAATCCCCTTACCCAAATGATTGGGTTCATAACAGCTTTCATCTTTGTGAAATCAACCTGGTGTATGCACGTATCTGTGTGGTTTGGACGTTATTCCATTTGCATGTAGCAAGTGTAATCAAGTCTATGTCACTTGCATCTAAACAACTCTCTGACTTTTAATTCTGTGACTGAATTCTCTTTATCTGTCAAGATTATGAAGTCTAGCACCATTTTCCCTTCTGTTGGATAAAACACTTTTAAAATTAGGAAATTGTCATCTTCATTTAAAAAAAAAAAAATCAAGGATATTTTAGTTCTAGCAGCATGAGATCTCCTTTATATGCCATTCAGATTAAAGTCTTTTTTCTTCCTACCTATAATAGAGAGGTGTGTAAAGAGCCAGACAAGAAATCAAGTCACTCTCTGGTCTGCAATGGATAGCAGTCAGGACCTGATTTGGTCTTTATTTGTGAGAACATTAGTTCAGATCATTTGCTTCCAAGTTCTCAGAGACTCAGAAACTTGCAATGCCATTTTTGACATAAGAATATAGCCCTCCCACTTTTATTTGCCCCGTTTTGCTTCCTAAACAGATTGTAACCAGTGCTTCTGACATTCCAGTCATGCAGATCATCCCATCAGGTTTCAGTAATACCAAAGTAGGTCGAATTTATGCTCATATGTGAGCAATACCTATTCCTCCTCTACTACCCAGAATCTTCACATTGGTGTACAGGCAATTAAAGATTTTCTATTCCTTCAACTCTCTTGGTACCTCAATTAATCTGGTTCTCAACATCTTGATTTTGTGCTAAATTAGTGTTCCCTGTCCCTTCTCTTCATTCTCCCCTTTGCTATTAGTGTAATGCTTTTCTGCACCCTGCCTTCTCTACACAGCCCCTCTTCTTAGACTGGCTTCTCTTCTACTCAAATAGATTTTCTCGAAACAGCATAGCCTCGTGCTCACAGAGGACAACCAATACTCCACAAAAACAACATCTTCTATCTTACACAATTCCACTATAATTTAACTTCCAGAATTTTCTGCCTTCTGTCTTACTTGAAAGGGAAGAAGGCTCTCTGAGAAGGTTACTTGGGTTTGCCTGTCCTTCAGCTGCCTCTTTTGACCTGAGTGTGTGTCCAGACTTGTCTGTAGCATGTGAGGTTCTATATAAACTCAGTTACTTATACTAAGACATTGCTCTTACCAAAAACGTGCCTAATGGGTTCAGGAATCTCATGAAGTCT
Organism: Harpia harpyja; assembly: GCF_026419915.1. NCBI lineage: Eukaryota > Metazoa > Chordata > Aves > Accipitriformes > Accipitridae > Harpia > Harpia harpyja. The sequence goes on from NC_068958.1 coordinate 8,681,128, forward strand.
TGTCTATTTTCTGTTTTGTTCGGGAATGAGCAAATCAGCACATCAGTCCTTGGACAGTCTTTCTCTCATTTCTTGAGAGAGAATCTGAGAAAAAACCTCTCTTCTCTTTGGCTTTTTTCTTCTCCTCCCCCCTTGCCCTTTCTTTTTTTTTTAGACGTACACAATTTTCTTTTAATCTATGCTATGAGTACATTCTCAGTCCCATGTAGATCCCTATTCCCTTCTACTAATTGGATCATCAGAGATAATTTCCTACATAACAGTCTAAGAGACTAGAAACAACTGAACATTTCCAGTTAAGTGAAAATTATTCTGTTTTCCTTCTGTTTGGGGCTCTCATTCTCATGTCACTAGTCAGGTAGTAGGCCACCAAATCCTTTTCGTGCTGGTGGTTACTGAATGTCTGATAGGGCAATACTGGTCTCAGCTCTTCTGCTAAGCTCAAGGGTGTTTGTGCAATATTAATATGATTTTCATTAGTATTTCATTAGCGGAGTATCTACCTTCCCACAGTACCCCAAGTATCGTATACATGCTGCAGAGAAGGAAAACCACTCCTGATGTTTGCCAGATCCTGGGTCATCGTGTTCTCAGGACATTCATCTCCCCACCAACAAATCATTCCCCGATTTCAGAGTGGTCCCTGGTCACATTTCCTTTGAGGATGAGCACATTTGACTCCATCCACACAGAGGCAAGACACCGATGCAGAGTCCAAGCAAAAGGCAAGGTCCAGTCCACTGCAAGGTGCTGACTCACTCAAGGGTTTCCAGTGACAGATGCTTTCCTTAAAAACTGGTACTTTTAAAAACAGATAAATAATGAACTTCAAGCCACATTTCTGCAGCTCAATGGTGACATCCAGTGACTGGCTCAGTTATTCCCAGGTGTGTATTCTGCAGGGGCAGGCCGTCCCTGTTTCTTGGCTCCAAGAGTGGCTCACATGTCTCTTGCAATCACATCATGTTCATACTGGAAAATACTTTAAAACAAAATCCCTGTTTAGATTTGCATAATCACTTAATTGCAGTGCCTCACATCTCTCTCCTTCCTGTTGAGCAGCGCTCTGTGCAGCAAGCAATGTGTCCGTAAGCTCGGCTCACAGCCCTAATATACCTGAAAAGGGTTTAGCACCATTGATGAAGGAATTCCAGCCTTTTAGCCTGAATTTTACAAACAGCAGCTGTTTACCTTCCTTGTGACCTGAAGTGATCCGAAATCTTTTTTAATCAAGGTCTGGAAATTATTCTTCTGCACTCACACCATGCCTGCCTGAGGGTACAGGGTTCAGTGGTACTTTCCTGGGCTGTCTGGGCAGAGACACAGTGGGAGTAAAGGCAGAAAAGAGGGGCAACATGTTGGAAAGGAGAAGGAAAAAAAAAGGACACAAAAGGAAAATGGAAAGCATGATAGGGAAGAGAAAAAAAAATGGTGAAAAAAAAGGAAAGAAAACTTATGGAGGGAAAGCTAGAAAAAGAAGCAAAAAGAAGCTGAAGGAAGAAGTGGAGATGAGGCAGAAGGAAGAGCTGTACCAGTCTCAGCAAGAAATCATGCCATTAAGGGATCTCAGTACAGTGGAGATGGCGTGTATTGAATATACTCTGTCAGTGCAGCAGCACCCGGCTTTCCACGGTGATAAATGTCATATGTCTTTGCTGACACTTGATAAAGGTTCTGTCTATCAGCGGTGCCAGCCAGCGGGGCCAGCTGGCTTGAGCTTAACCTTCATCACTGCTCTTTCAAAGAGAAGTCCCAGAATTTTCCTCTATTTCGCCACTCCCTCTTTGGAGACACTTCCCCTCTTCCCAGCCCATTCACCCTGCTCACCTCAGTGCTTTCTGGCACTCAGCTTAAAAAAGACCATGAGCAGCAGAAATAAAACTGTCTGATTTATCCAGCCAAGGAGAGACAGTCTGGGGCTGGACTCATCCAAGCAAGGCTCTCAGGTAGGATAGAAGACATGGAAAAATCATGGGATTGTTAAAATAATAGAAAAAAAATTACCAAAAACATAATCTCACCCTTCAAACTAGGCTTGCAGCTAATCAGCCATTGTGCCAGACAGTTCCTCAGCCAGTGTTAAAAGAAGTGTGCTGATTTACACCAAAAGTATTTGGCCCTGTGTCTCATATACCCACGAGGGGAGAGGCACATTGTGCCAAAGGCACTGAAAGACCAGATCAATGGAAGTATCATTATATATTTAAATATACTTTGGATTCGGTTCTGAGAGCACTGGGAAGTAACTAGAGGCATAACACTTCTCATGGGAAGGCCAAAACATCCTTTAAAAAATGCAAACAGATTATAAGGCTTGTAGCCATAACTGGAAAGTGCAGCCTTGCCACATTGTTAGCTTTGCTTTAGAGGTTAAACCAAAAAGGGAAAGTTATTTGTCTAAGGTGAAGAATCAGCAAAATGCCCAAGTGCAAAAATAGTAAGCAGCTGGTCAACCTGGAATAAAAACAGGCAGAAAACATCTCAGTTGCACAACAAAATGAATGAATATAAACCACCTGAATTGCAGCTATTTGGAAGTGAATTATTTAGAAAGACTGAAGGATAAGAATAAATCACACATTAGCACATCAGGTTAATATGGCAGCAAATAACAGGAGAACAGGGTTATTTAGGATATATATAAATTCTTGTCAAGAAAGGTCATTTTTTTTCCTCCCTCCTGGCTCAATGAGACAAACATTCAGTCAGTTCTGAGTATCTCAGCATCAACAACATATTGACAACTTGGAGGGAACTCAAAGAACATCTTCAGAGATGATTTAGGGACTGGAAGGATTGATTTACAAGGAAAGATTTTATGATCTAAGTGGAATAGATTCATCTCTACTATAATTCCATTGATGTCAAAGGGCCAAATTTTGCCCTCAATTACAGCAGTGTAGGTGTGGTGAAACTTCACTGGAGTAAAAATATAAGGGCTTCAGTAGGGAAAAAAAAAAATCAAAAAGGAATATCTATTAGACTCTGGACACATCTCTGTGGAGAAAGTGTTGAAACTCCAGTGCTTGTGACACTTAAAGTTAACCAAGATAATAGTATTGAATAATATTATACAAAGACCTGAGTGACAAGGGAAATAAAAATATATAAGTGCTATTTTCCCATACTTTTATTATTATGATGATTACTGTTATATGAAAGGAGGAATCCACAACTGAAATTAACTTCCTATTTGCCCTTTTAAACATAATATGTTTTAATATGCACAAAAACATGAGGGGAAAATCCATCTTTGGCAGAGCCAAAGAAAATAAACAGAGTTTTTAAAGTATGTTAGGGATAAAGGAAAACCTAACAATAGTATCAGCCTATTACAACATGCTGTGGCTGGTGATGATAAAGCAGAGATGACAAACTGTTAATAATGATGGAAAAAAGGCAACTCTATTCAATAACAGTTTATATACTGCAGTGTAAAGACATGGCTCTGAGGAAAGATTTTAGAGGATGCCTGAAGTAAGTTTCAGGTTGATTTTTAATTTGAAATGTGAAGATGATCTAGTCCTCACTACTGGAATCACAGAATTCTACCAATAGGTTGTATGCTGTAGCAGGGAAGAACTATTACCCCTTCACTTTTATCTCTAAGACAAAAATAATGTCTGTAGTAGAAAAAAGCTGGTGATTTTGGAAGAAGGGAGAGGACCTGAACAGGTTTCAGAGTTTCTTATGTCTAGGTTTAGAAATAAATCAAGGCAGCTAATGTGTACAGAGTGTGTGGAGGAAGTCAGGCACAAGAACAGCTATGTCCATCGCAACACAGATCTGGAAGATAAGAGGGATCAAAATTCAAGCAAAAAAGCACACTGCTTTAAAGCAGCTCTGTGTATGGGTATCACATCTGACTGCAAGGGCAGGACCTCTTCCAGAGAGAGAAACCAGAAGTGCTAAATGTACAGTCCTGTAGATATGTGAGCTGTTGTTCCTCCCTACCCCACCAAATTCTCCAGGAATGTAAGACAGGGCTATGAATGGTTACAGGGACCCCCTGCCCTGGCCAGGGGCTGATAAGCAGGATTGATAAAAAAAAGTTCTAAAAAAAAATGTGTAGTAACTGAAGAAGAAAATCTTTTAAGGAAGAGTGGAATGAAAAAGAAGGGGAAGGATGGGAAGTCCACACTTACAAGGCATGGAGATGTGAACACGGTGAGGATAAATCAGGTACAAGACTTGCATAAATGACCAACCAAGAAGTTGATTTTACTGTGACACCAACCTTTGAACTGAAGACTGCTGATGGCAAGGAAGGTGGGGAGGTCATTTAGGTTCACCAGTAGTTGAACAACAACTATTACAGACCAGTCTGGATACTCTAAATCTAAATCAAGAGACAGTTTGGAAGATACATATCTCACAAATGCTAATAAAAGTCATAAATAATAAGAAAGTTATGGATAACAATGTCACTTTAAAGAAAACACTATATGGGATTACTAGTTACTCTGGATTGATAATTTATCCTGACATAAATGCAGTGAAAATAATGGAAGAGCTAATAGGGGAACCAATTAATAAAGAATTAAGGGATAGGAATAGAATTAATGACTGTCAACATGATTTTATGGAAAATAGGTTTTATCAAATAAACCTGATTTAATTATTTGGGGAGATTCCAAGTTGGACTGATAATCACATTGATGGACTTGGCTTTAGTAAAGCCTTTGACTCAGTATTGTAAAATGTTTTGATTTTAAAAGTTAGAGCTATACTAATACAAAATACACTAAACAGATTAAAAACTAACTTCGTGAGTTCAGCAAGTAGTAATTAATGGGGCTTTATCATAAGCATTTTTTCCTTGGGGAATTTCAATAGATAAACATATCTACAGTCAGTACTATGCAATATTTCTGGCAAAGAACCCCAAATTATTATACAATATACAATCACTGTTGCTAAAATGTGTCAATGCAATCAAGTTTGATGAAGTGGTGAATGAAGGTACTTCTAGGTGCTTCCAGATGATAGTGCTCAGATTTGCCTGACAGTTAGTTCCATTCAGGAAAATACCCAGCCATGTATGCGGGCTGTGCACTGAAGCTGGAGTACATGATGCTGTTCTGGTGTCCATGTGCAGAGCTGACCTTGGATGACCTGAGAGGAGATATGAAAGGGTCTGGGACACATAATCCCAGACACTCCAGATCCCCTTTTCTTCTTTTTCATGGATCCCACTGCAATGTCCAGTGCACTGTTGCAGGCGACTGCCTGAATCCTAAATCATCTGACACCTCCTCTTTTTTCTGCAGTGCCATCTTCTACTGCCTGCCCTTAGATCCTGAGGCCCTGGCTTAAATCCATGCCATCTGCAGACAGACTCTTCTTTGCAGTCATCCTGCCAGCAATTGTGTTTAACTCATAACCTTATAGCTTTGCTATATGCTATTAAAACTTGAAGCTTTCTCCTTATGTTCTTCAGCTGCATAGCTAGTTTCAGATCGCATCCCAAATAACTCTCCACACTCAAACAATGGAAACAGGCTGTTATTTTCCTGAACTCAAACAATCAGAGACCTTTGCGAGGGTGTTTTTCTACCCCTTCCCTGTGTCATCCTGGCAGATCTCTGTCAGATTCTGTAATAAATGAAAACCCAAAGAAAAACAAGCACTTACATTTCTCCCTGTCCTCTCCACTTCCCCACCCACAAATAAGTGGTATGCTTTTAGTGCACTTAGTGTTCTCAGATTATGTTAAAATATACCAAACATATACTGTTCTACTCTTTCATGAAAACTTTAAATTGCTATTTCTGGGCTCAATTCAACCCTTGCCTCATTCTGTGATAAAAGGACTTAAAAGCGCTGTTCTAGAATAGAATAGGGCTTGGGTTTTATATAGCGTCTTTCATGTTCACAGTGTCCCAAAGGGCTTTACAAAGCACTGATGTAGATACTGGAAGTACAGTAAGTGTAGGCAAATGCCGCATCCATTATGTGCTCAGGGATGGCTCATGCACCTAGCACCCAGCCTTATGTAACAGCAATGGGTTTGAAAAGGGAACGGAGCATTAGTTGGACATCAACATTACTTTAATGGGCCACAGGGATGTCTAGCAGTCTGAAATAGTAGGTGGAGAGAAACAGGAGAGACAGGAAAGTGTGGGGTGTGTGCCCGGGGGGAGTGCAGGTGCAGTGCTCGAAGCCGTGCAAGCAGGCAATGGCACTAATTTGCTCAGGGAGATTGCACGTCCCCATCGCACATGGGGGAAATCTGGAGATGGATGGTTTTCCAGGATGGTGGAGGCAAACATCACCTGTGTCTGTGACCATGCCAGCTGAAGAGCGAGCAGCCGAAGAGTGTGTGCACGATAGCGTGGTGATGTGGTTGAACAGTTTGCCTGTGGTCAGGGCTGGGAGTAAAGTGTGGGAGAGGCCATAACGAGAGGGAAAGTCTACGCGTAGTGCACAACTGTGGAAGGAGTCAGTGTGTCAAATTAGCAGGAAGGAGGCGATGCACATTCATGGCTGAATTGTGTGCTTGTTATCTGTGTGTTTGAGCAAGAGAAGGGGTGAGAAATTGCTTACACTTTGCATGCAAGATAAAGGATTAATACGCACAGATGCTTATTCTTTGGAGATCAAAAAGCTTCTAAAGAAAAACAAAAAAATGGACTATATGAGGTATTGTGAAAGGGCAGAAGTGTGTTGGGAAAAGATTGTACAGCAGGAAAGAAGAGGTGAGATTGTCAGGTGTCACAAACACCACACAACGTCAGAACACCCCACAAAGGAGTGTGTGTAGTCCTCAGAGCAAGGCAAAATGATGAAACTACTTCCCAGAGAATATGTGGTGTGAAAAGGAAAGGTTTTGTTTGAAATTGGCTATGGGATTTCCTGATGTTTGCGTCAGAGTGATTCAAAAAGAACACATATCACTTTACTTCCACTCAGTTATATGTTCCTTTCAAAATCTGGCTTTTTAGGGACTCAGCATAAAAAATAAATGAGAATTTCCTGCTAAAAAATGATTTTTTCAATGCATCATAAGGCATGCACTTAAATGTAGAATATTTTTAAAGATGTAAACACCTAAACGAAGTTACTCTGGTAGAAATGGACTTTTGCTTCAATATCAGTTTTGTGACTAGAAAAGGAGTTTAAGACAAACTGGGGAAAAAAGACCAAACCAACCCCCAAACCACCCTGTAATGTCTCCTTAAACAAAAGCAAAACAAAAGAATAAATTTAAGACACTCACACTTCTCTCTCTTTCCTGAAGAAATATGGTCCAAGTCATGTTATGAGGTGATGAGGACTAAGAAGTCTTGAGTCAGAGATTATCAATGATGACTTACTGTAATGACATGGACATTAGTGTATAAGTCAGGAAGAGACTTGTGCAGGAGGCAGAGAGACCATTCTAGCTTTTCATTGGGGAATAAAAAACTTATTTCAGATGGAAAGTTAGGAGGGATCTTATATTTTAGCCCACTATAACTCAACTCAGATAACCGGTAAAACTTTCCTATGTAGATACAGATATTAGCAATGCCTATTACATAAATGCTTTAGAAAATATTATGCCACGCTTTCATTACACATACTGATGTTACTCTCTCCCTAACTCCCCAGCAGCACTTGCTTTTGAGCAGACCTCTGTGATAGCAGTTTGGGTTTGTGAGGCTTACAAAACCTGTGCTTGTTCTCACGTGTAAAAGTGTCCAGATGTTCAGTCTGCAGCTTCTTCATGGGGCTACACATGGCATTTTCTTTACCCTTAGTTATCCCATGAATTATAAAGAACTGTTTGCTGCGGCCGGAGAGGACATGTGTCTGAAATGCTGCTGGAGCCCTGGACTATGACGCTTCCCATGGCTTCTTGGGAGAGAAGCAACACTCGGTCCCTTGCGAGAGAGAAGACGACAGACAAAGAGAATGAGAATGACACAGGTCACAGAGGGCGACTTCTGCCAGACATCTTTTCAAAGCCAGAATGGTGTAATACTCAATTAAAGAAGGAGATCTCAGCAAGTAAATCCACTGACACTTTATCACTTCACATCAGCCAAGGATCAGACCAGCCTACTGCTCCTGGGCTACAGGTATTGTCCTGCAGCAAAGCGAGACTTGCACAGCACGCCTTTCCCAGCATTGTTTTTCTTCACTGTCAGGTGTACATCAAAGTCTTTTCTCCAGTGACCAGCTACAGAGCAGGTGGGTTGCACATGCTTTGCATGTGCATGGGATGACAGCAAAGGAAACTGCTAAGCAAGAGAAAAAGATTAAACAGTAGGGAAACAGCAACATTCCTATCTAAAAGAACTGGTGGACAGAAAGTAGATGAGCCATAAAAGCAAAGAAACATCTCCAGACTAAAGTAAATAGTAAGCTCTAAAATTCTACCTCTAAGAGATTATGTAGGTGGAACTTTACAAAAGAAATCTCTGGGGTTTACCCCAGTGTGAGCCATCGCTTTAAATAATTTGCCAGGTACTTGAGAGTTTAATATCAGCTTTTGATACAGTATTTTTCTAAAGTGATTTTGGAGATTACATAGAGGGAAAAGGTAAAAATAAACCTGAATGGGAGGGTTTTGTTGCAAAAACAGTTTTAAAGCCTGATGGAAAAGTCGTGAATGTCTTGTTTAAGAACAAAGCCCTGGCAGTATAGGATATAATTTCTTAGCTTGCAAAGTTTTCAGTGAACTGTCTAAAATACCAATGTGCTGATATCAAGACAGGCAGATGCAAAGGAGCTGATAAGCCATAGACAAAGGAAGTATCTTTAAATATCCTTTCAAAGAGATATCATTTTAATGAACAAAGCATAGAGATGGGCTTGGATTAAAGTACTGAACCAAATATCCATTGGAAAATGCAAAGGGTCTGTTTCAGGAACAATTTGAAGATGTTGATATCTGTTCAAATTTCCTAAAAAAATTATACATGACAGACTGGACAGGGTGTGGAAAGACAGGAAAAAAGTATGACAAAATTAAGTTCCAAGAGTGTCAGTACCTGATGGATATCTAATAACCTGTCTTTCCTGAATGAGTGGTTAGAAAAGAAAAGATCACATCTTTTCCTTACTTCTAGAACCAAAAAGAACACATCATAACTGACAGTTTTCTCCCCAAATGTTCAATGAGTCAGTGTCCCCACAAAAAGTGAAAATCACCTCCAATACATATTCTTGAAAATTTATGGACCTTCTGTAAACAGAGATCTCATTATGGAGCTACATTTTTTTTGAGTGGTTGAAATCAGCTCCCCCTTATATTTTTGCAAACCCAAGCCCTGTAGATTATGTGTGCGGCAAGAGGGAACTAATACAACTCCATTCAAATTATTTTAATGTCACTGATTTATGCTGGCTAAGAATCTGGATTTATTTCTACACTGTCCTAAGTTTATAGATTTTCACTATGTGCTTTGGATTTTTCCTACAATAACAACAGCTGTAAGATGAAACTTAAGCAGACTTGGATTGAGATCTGGGTAAAATATAAAATTTGTGGGATTTGCAAAGCACATAAAAACCCATTTCCCCCCCAGGTGATGCTTTTGAAATAGGCTGCAGTCTCAGGGAAGAGACACGTGTAAATACTCTAGTTAGACTGCTCAAACTAAGAAATACTCTTAATTCTGAAGTAAACTATGGTGGAAGAAACTATGCCAGAACCTGCAATCTACATACAAAGTTGATCTTCATACCCAAGACCAGGCCCTTTTCCCTCCTGTGCACTCCCTGCCCGATCTGTGCTCCACTAGCTGCCCCTTAAAATAAAGTAATAAAAATTCAAATGAGTTTTTGGAAAAATATACCTGTGAAGGGGAGACATCTCCTGTCACTTTAATAATATACCAGGTTAATAATATTAAATCACCAGAGGCCAAGGAAATGTCACTGGAAATATTTAAGGCTCCCCACTCGAGAGTGATGAGACTTTCAAGTAGCTAGGAGAGAATCAGAACGGGATAGAAAGAACTGCTGAGGCCAATCCTGGCCCACAAGCAAAAGTCATTTTGGGAGGGTTTGCTTCTCATTTAAGGAACACATAATATATTAACAAAATAAAAGCTTATCTAATCCTGGAAGTGAAGTTTATGCTGGTGAAAAGGGACAGGACAGCTCTGCAAACAGCAGTCCCCAATTTATCCACCAAACCAGCAGAACATAGACAAGAGTGGGGCCAGTTTCCAAACTTTTGCTCTGCCAAGAGACTAGTTCCTCGGTTAATGTCAGAAGTGAGAATTTTACTGACATGAACATAATCATGCCCATTTGAATTGGCCATTGCTTTTGCTTGGGTTTTGACCATGCCTTGGTCCACCTGGGCATTTTACTGAGGCAGCCAGCCTTAAAACAAACCTACCAACCAAAAATACAGAAACCTCTCCTAAAGACAGATGGACAGCACGAGTTTAAGGCTGGCTGGGATTGCCAGAATGATACAATGCTTTTGAACAGAGCTGTGGGATTTGTGTCATTTAAAAAAATATACAATTTCAAGGTTTTTTTATTGATCTACAGATGTAACTGGACTGTGTGAAAGTGGCCAGATCCTTAGCTCAGAAAATCTTCTCTGGAGTTGTTCTGATTTATACCAGCTAAAGGTAGAATCCTCTTCAACTGGGGGATAATCCACATTTGTTTGGTTCTTGAGTTTGCTGGACAAATGATTCAGGAAGAAGAGGGAGTGAAGTGGGTCTGCAATTTGAAGGACCCTTACAGCTCCTGCTGCTCACAGCTCTGCCTCCCTTTCCATCAGAAGGAAGACTCAAGCACAAATATTACTTGTTCAGACTCTAAGTTGTCAGACAAAATGTAGGGCAGGTAAAACCTTATCCTTAAAAAGCACACAATCTCAATTTGCTCATTTCTTTGTAAATACAACTTTTGCCTGGTGAAGTGACAAACCCACATGTATGGATTGAAAAGGTAGTCACTGCTCTCCCCATAACCTAAAGATGAGGACGAAGAGGAATTAGATTGTGACAAATGTGAGGTTTCAAGGCCTGAAATAGAGACTTTCCAGTCCATGTTGATCCTTCCTTGGTAGGCAGTCATGCAGAGTCGTGCCGGCCATCTTCTGAACTCAGTGGAAAGCAGTCTCCGCACAAGAAGGAAAACTGGCAAATACAACTCCAGCCTTAAAAAACACTCTCTGGAGCCGACGCCACAGTCCCGATCACCAGGTCTGATTGCTGCATGAGGCCAAATTATTAGAAACTAAACCCAACAGAATTAATGAACATATGGGAACATCGTTCTTTGGGAAGAGTCAATACAGCTGTTGTAGAGGGAAGTCATGCCTCACAAATCATTCTGGGGGTTTCTAAGTAATTAAGAAATATATCAATAAGGATGATATAGTCAATGTAGTGCTCGGGAATTAAAAAGCAAAACAAACCAAACCTCTCATGGTAACATCCAAAAGCTCTTAAAGCAGCTATAACCTAATGGGATGAGAGGAAAAGTTTTCTTGTTAACTGCTTAAAAGAACAGGAGAAAACATATTCAACATTTTCATAAATGGGCTGGAAATGGGGATTCATAACAAGAAGATGAAATTAGTGGAAGACACAAAATAACTGAGCGTAGTCAAATTTGAAGCTGACTGTAGAGAATCGCAGAAGACTCTTGAGATAACAGAATGATTCAGTGATAAAATGACAGATGAAATTCAATGCTGATAACTGCTAAGTAATGTACATGGGGAAAATAAGCCTAACTCTATATTTCCAGTCAGGAACAGGATCTTGGAGTCATTGTGGATAGTTCTATAAAAACGTTAGTTTAGTGCTCAGAAAAAGAAGCAAATAAAATAGCAGGAACTGCTGGAATATCAGAGAAGAAAACATGAAGCACAGTTGTGCCACTGTATAAATCTACAGTTCACTTGAATCTCCAATTGTGCATGTAATTTTAGTCTCCCCATCTCAGTGGGGGGGGGGGGGGGGGGAAGATAACTAAAAATGGAAAATGTGCAGAGAAAGGGAACAAGAATCAAAGACCTGTAATGGTGAACAAGGGGAGCCTTACTAACCAAGGTCTCAGGAAAGAGAAAAATTGAGAGGTTAGAAGAGAGGTCTATAAAGGTCTGGGTAGAAAAAAGGGAGTGCAGAACGGGGCCCCAGACTGTCTTGTATCAGAATAACTACGGGGCACTCTACATAGCCATTGTGCAAGTGGTTTCAAATAAATGAAATAAGCCCCTTTTCAAACCACGCACATTTCAGTCCTTACCTCAGGATGCTATGGGAGGTCACGTAGCTTCACAAAGGGAGCAAGGAAACTCAGACAGGGTATGCACATCTGTGGATTTGGTGGGTTTTTTTAAACACCAGACACTCAGGAAGCCCTCCAAGCACCTGCTGCCAGAACCTGGTAAGGTACTCCATGAGACATGTACGAATCATTTTTGCACCGAGCACTTGCTCCTCTCCTCATAGAGAGTTTTGATCTGACCAAGCCTGGTGGTGTATGGGGCCATCACTCCCTCCCTCAAAGAAGTTAGAAGGGGAAAGAGCTACTTTCAAATGTCTTCCTACAAGGCAAAGCCCCAAGTAAGGCACATTCTCTCTCTCTCTCACACATACCAATATGTATTTAGCCCTCTCGGGAGCCATGAAGCTACTGTACAGTAAAGGAGAGTCAGACCACACAGGTCAGATGCACCCAGTCAAGGATGGTCCCAGTAGTTTGCGGAACAGTGGCTCCATGTCCTCCCCTCTGCCACATGGCACAGCACATGTGGTATTGGGCAAGCTCATAGGAAAGAGGGTTTACAGCCCACTTAGCTCTCCACCATACTCTGCTTTCCATGAAATATTGCACCTTGCCATGAACCAAGCAATAAAGCAACATTTGTTGATGCAACCTAAAGACTTTAAACAGGTTTTGTACCAACTGGTCTTTTCTGTGTGCTCTATGTCTGTCACAGAAGCAACCTGCTTTCACTCTCCACAAGGTTCCACCAGCACCAGTGTCACTTTTCACAATAATAGACCAGATTCTCTACAGGCATAAATCAGTCTCATTCCCTCTAGATCAATACCGATAGGCCAGTTTATACTGGATCAGGAGTTAGTTAAGCAACAGTAATGCTGGAGATTTCTTGAAAAGAGTAGGAGTTTTTAATTGCATCTGAGGATTGAAGAACAGGATCAGGTGGGCTTCATGTTCATCAAAACAGGACAAATAAGGTTTTGTTCAGTGCAATACAGATGTTTCTTTCAGTGATAGAAAAGACAAAAACTGTACTTGCTTTTGTTTATTTGATGTTTCCCCTCCCTATATAGCCCCAGAAGAGAAAATAAGCTGATAAATTCTATATTAGCACTAACACATGTATCAACAATACTGACATGTTTTCAGTTGAATTTTCAGTTCATTCTATTTTCCATCTCACAATGAAATTCAGTTCAATTGAAAGATTCAATAGTAATTGGAAATAGGCTCTGGAAATTGCATAATCTAGCTCTCAAAGACCCAGAAATTAACAAACAAACAAACAGAACACACAAAACTAAAGTAACCACATTCTGTAAAGATGTAATAAGTCAATTAAATCCATGCACAATGTGATTCTTGGCTGACAGGAGAATACAAAGAGAGAGGTCAGATCCTGTTTTCAAAAAGGAGCCTCATGAAAAGGGAAGCAAATGGAAATGTCATTATTGAACATTATGATGAGAGATGAAAGGAGTCTCATCCAAAAAAGCTCCAAGGGGGTGAAATGTAAATTGGTCAGAAAGGAAGCAAATGAAAGGGGATGTGATAAAGTGAGTGATGAGTAAACACGGGGGAGAGCTGCAACTCAGGTTCAGATGATAACAGTAATAAAAACTAAAGGGTCTGGATCCATAGCAGGTAGAAATCAGCACAGTTTCACCATCTTCAGTGGGGCTGCACAGATTCATAGAATGGTTTGGGTTGGAAGGGATTTTAAAGATCATGTAGTTCCAACCCCCCTGCCATGGGCAGGGACACCTTCCACTAGACCAGGTTGCTCAAAGCCCCATGCAACCTGGCCTTGAACACTGCCAGGGATGGGGCATCCACAACCTCTCTGGGCAGCCTGTTCCAGTGCCTCACCACCCTCATCATAAAGAATTTCTTCCTTATATCTAATCTAAATCTACCCTCTTTCCATTTAAAGCCATTACCCCCTGTCCTATCAGTACCTGCCCTTGTAAAAAGTCCCTCCCCAGCTTTCCTGCAGGCCCCCTTTAGGTACTGGAAGGAAGGCTGCTCTAAGGTCTCCCTGGAGCCTTCTCTTCTCCAGGCTGAACAACCCCAACTCTCTCAGCCTGTCTTCATAGGAGAGGTGCTCCAGCCCTTTGATCATCTTCGTGGCCCTCCTCTGGACTCGCTCCAACAGGTCCATGTCCTTCTTATGTTGGGGGCCCAGAGCTGACCGCAGTACTGCAGGTGGGGTCTCACGAGAGCACAGCAGAGGGGGAGAATCGCCTCCCTCAACCTGCTGGTCACGCTTCTTTTGATGCAGCCCGGCATACGGTTGGCTTTCTGGGCTGCGAGCACACATTGCTGGCTCATATTCAGTTTTTCATCCACTAATACACCCAAGTTCTTCTCCACAGGGCTGCTCTCAATAATTCACACCCACTGAGTCTTATCCTACAATATCACTCAGTATTATAGGAAGCTCTTTCTTCTATTGATATTGTGCACAAACTATTATCTTCACCCACATATGGAGAAAGGGAGGAGGATACAAAGGCCTTGTGGCTTTGCATTTTTTCTCCTAATTGCAGTTGTGCGTTTTGGTTGTTACAGGATTCAAGGACCTTGTTGAAAGAGAGCCATGTCATCTCCAAACAAAACCGCATACCTGAAACTTCTGAAGATAAGATTAAATGATTCACCCCAAAACAGATGCTTCCAAAATGGCTAAAGGAGTCAAAGGACTTGTCCATACAACAGAGCTCAGGGCTACATAACACCAGTTAGGATCCCTCATTGAGATGTCTTGAATATAGAAAAAAAGTACAGCATTAGCTCAGTTATCCACTGGGACTGCTTCACAGGTTTCAAGGACAGACACTGAAAGGACAATCTTTCATAAGAAAACACCCATGTTTGGAAATGTTTATGCCTAAGAAAAGATTGGATTAGCTCAAAAGGGTCAATTTTGAGTTATTGTTACCTAAATCTAAGTTGACATCTATACCTATGATGCCTGCAGGAATTCTATACGTGGGCAATGGTGAAAGGGGATCCCTAACCCATATTTCATGCCTGCTCTGTTACAGGGTTCCTGGTGGCAGCTACATGTGAAATGAAAGCCCTGCAGAGACATCATTTTCTTAGACAAGTTAATCATTCCATAAAGGTACTCCTTACTCCCTGCCGTGAACTGTTGCGTAGCTCTGCTGCCTGCTGTTAAACTGTCGAGTGATTCGACTCAAAACTGGTTGCCACTCATTTATGAAGAGGTAATCCCTGTGCTTGGCATATGCAGGTTTGTTTAATATGTGAAGCTCCATGAGATCCACTGGGATGGAAGGTTCTCAATGGATGCTCGTCATCATCAAATGTAGGATGATAGTTAATTAGCTTGCATGTCTCTCGGTACCCCGTGAGAATAGCCATTCAAGCTTGACAGAGGTAACTTGCTGAGAAGCGAGTAATCCTGATAAATGTAACTCCGGGAAAGGACAGTAGAAATTAGAGAGGCAGAAGCAGTATCTCTCCATATAAGATTATGAATTTTGATCCCACTTCTACCATTGCATAAGTTAATACTGACACCCTGGCTGGATTGAAGGTTAGGCAAGTGATATTTTGTGCTTACATCACATCACCAACTATATGAACATTGACTCTAGATATTCATAGCTAACCCTATTGTGACAAGGGGAATCAAGAAGTACTTTTGTCCACTATGTTCCAACACATATATAAGAAATAAAACATTTTGAAAAATCTGTTTTTTAATAAAAGTTAGCTATAAATGCTCAGCACCTGCAACAGTCTGATCCTTTCCTTAGAGGCCTCTGAGTGAATGCAAATGCCTTACTGCAGGCACCCACAATTAAAAATTATGTCACCTGGCTGCTATACGGCAAACCCAGAAACAACAGCCTTTTAATTGTGTTACTAATTGTCGTGGTTTCAGCTGGGATAGAGTTAATTTTCTTTCTAGTAGCTGGTATAGTGCCATTTTGGATTTAGCAAGAGAATAATGTTGATAACGCACTGATGTTTTCAGTTGTTGTGAAGTAGGGTTTAGACTAAGTCAAGGATTTTTCAGCTTCCCATGCCCAGCCAGCAAGAAGGCTGGAGGGGCACAAGAAGTTGGGAGGGGACACAGGGCAGCTGACTCAAACTGGCCAACGGGGTATTCCATACCATGTGATGTCATGGCCAGTATATAAACTGGGGGGAGTTGGCTGGGGGGGGGCAGGGCAGATCACTGCTCGGGAACTAACTGGTCATTGGTTGGTGGGTGGTGAGCAATGGCATTGTGCATCACTTGTTTTGTATATTCCAATTATTTTATTATTATTATTGTCATTTTACTATTGTTATTAATATCATCATCATCATCATCATTATTTTCTTCCTTTCTGTGCTATTAAACCATCTTTATCTCAACCCATGAGTTTTACTTTTTTTTTCCCCCCGATTCTCTTCCCCATCCCACTGGGAGGGGGGAGGAGTGAGCGAGTGGTTGCGTGGTGCTTAGTTGCTGGCTGGGGTTAAACCACAACACTAATGCAACAATTAGAATTCCTATATGCATTTGTTTATCACTGATGATGAAACCCCACAAAAAAATTAAGAAGTGACATGCATATCCAAGTCCAGCCATACATAAAGATGCTTTCCAAATCTGGGCCACAGTTTGTGAAACCTGCTGAGCGGAAAGGTGTTCTGTTAAGATATTATTATTAGGAATTTTATAAAACTTTGAAGGTTATTATTGCTCCAGATTAGGTTGAAATGTTTAATTATGAACAGAGAGAAGGTTTTTGGCCTTTTCAAAGGATAGGAGCCTTTATTGATTTTATTAGTCAAAGAAGGTAATAATTTTTATATTAATAACCAGAGAGCAATTTCTCTGTTAAACAGTGATTATAAAATACTAACTGAAATACCATTGCAAAAGTCCAAGGAAGGTCACTCTTTTTTCTTATTTCTTGTAATCAATCTTACTCTATCAAAGGCTGCAGAAATACAGCAATAATCTAAGTTGAATTGTGGACACTTCTGAACTTGCGGGCAGATGTGGCAATGCCTTCCCTGTTAATTGAGGCTGGATCAAATGAAAGCCTTTGATTGAATGAACTATAATTGCTTGCTCGATAGCTGCAAACATGGTTGGCTACCTGATGTGTTTGTTAAATGGCTGTATGCCTTATGCAAACATGTCTGTGGAAGGCTCTGGATAAACAGACAGATGGAAGCTGGACAGGAATGACTTCAAATCAACTGAGCGACCAGATACAATTCACCTTTGTGTCTTTTGGGTTTTTTTCCTGGGATTACACATGGGGAAGATGGGACAGGTTTCAGCACACCGTGTCAAGGTGCCGGGGGCATGCTCCCTGCATAGCCAGCACTGTCCCCTTGCACGAGAAGCTCATGGTGCCACTGAAACATCCCTGCACAGCTGGAAAGTCAGAAACAGTTGGATGCAGTGCCAAGAATCACAGTTCACTGTGCTATGGGCTACCAGACCACTATGGCTCAGCCATAGTTGGCTTGGTTGGATCTTTGGTTCTTATTTGTTATTCTTACTTTTAGATGGGAGTTGCCTTACCACAACAGGGCAGAGCTCAGACAGTCCAGCAAGCCCTTCAGCAGCAATCCCAGTTTCACAGCACTGCTCAAGAAGCCCTGTAACAAACCATCATGGGATTCCTGCCCACAGGGGCACGTTTCTTTCCTAACCCTTGTCAATTAGCAGCTGCTTTATACCCCAAAGCATGAAGTTCTCCATCCCTCATACATTTTTTATTTTCTCTAATAGAATTTCTCATTATTCATATGAATGTCTAATCCTTTTGTGAATCCTCTGAAGCTCTTGGCTTCAATAATGTCTGTGGCATTGAGTGCCACATGTTAATTATGTGCTATGTAAGAAAAGTATTTCTTACTATCAGCTTTAAATCATTTGCTTTAAAAAAATATTTTAATGGTTAAATAAACCATAATAGAATATAGTATTGCATAGATAGGGCATATCTTGCCTTAAAAATTAATTGTGGTTTTTTGAATAGTGGGAAACTGAGGCTTGAAAGGATGCAACTTAAAATCCGTCATTCACTGCAAGATATAAAGATAGAACCTAGGAGTTCTACTTCCTATATTCTTTCTATAAATAAATAAAAAAAGAAATGTTTTCCCATATAATGAAAACTGATTTAGACATCTCAGGTTTTCATGTTCATTTTAAGGAACAATCTCATTACCTTGCACTCATAAGGAAAAAACCCACCATTCCTATCTGATACAGAGACTGTGTTAGAAGAAATGTCAGGGATCACATTCTGCCAAATCAAGTTTACTGCGACCCACTGGGAACCAAAGATAAACTTCTGAAAAACAGAAGACTAACATGTTGAAGCTACTGGGAATTCTCTGTACTGGACAGGATTAAAGCCATTCTGACTCTTCTATTGCCAATAATCTCTGAGAGGAAATTTGATTTTTCCCTCATCATAAATAATTTTATATATTTTACTTGCTGATATTATTGGGGTGGTGTGATGAACAAATTCATGCAAAATATACCCTACTTACCAATATGTAGAGAAAGGCTCTGTGATAAAATAACCACCCCCACCCCAAATATACACCTCATCCACATATAAAAAATAGCTGAGGACAGGGAATTACTTTCCCACTGCTTCTGGCTTATGTGTTGTATATAATGGTTTCTGGAAACATTTTTATCATGCAGGGATAAAGGAGATGGAAAATAATCATCCTTACTTATCTAAGTATGGTATTTAGATGACCCTCATTACCACTGTATTTGAGTGCCTCCACACTTTTACTGTATTTATACTCTGAAAATCTCATGAAGCAAGAAAGTGTTGACAGCCCCATGTTACAGGAAAAACCGAGACAGAGAGAAGAGGTGACTTATTCAAGATTACAGAGAAGATCTGTAGCAGTGCAGAAACTTGAACCCAGGTTATCCAAGTTTTAACTTATTGCTCTATCTACTGCTGTAGCCTGCCTTATTGACCCAGGCTTACAACCCATTTCATCTCTCTATAAAGCAGGGACTTATTAGTAAAGAGAAATGTCTCAGAAAATGCCACACTCTACCCAAGAAACCTTTCCTGCTGGAAATGATATAGGTAATATTGTGAAAATGGTCAGATGCATTTTTTTCAGCCAAAATGGACTGATTTTAATCCCAGCAAGCATTACATGGGATAGGAGTGCCATCGCCTCCCAGGCTCAGATGGTCAAATGCCCCCGTGAGACCCAGCCACAGTCACAAGAGATGGCTGATGGAGAAGAGAGTTGACAGAGCTTTCTGAAGACTCAGGTGACCACTGAACTATCTTCTCCTCTTACTGAAGAGCAAAGACTCTGAGAAGAGCTAGAAAACAGGGCCTGAAATGGTTTTGATTCTCCTCATTTTAAAATATGCACATCCCATACAGATATAGGTATAACATTAATCCAGTCAGAAGATGTTCTGCAGTGCCTTCTCAATTCTTACTCATACAACATCTTTCCCTTGTTTACAGTTTAATTTAAATTAATGTTTTAATTTTGCAAACAGTGACATTGTTTATGAATGCATTACCATTGAATAATCTCTTGAATATCAATTAACTTAAGCAATTTTAAACTACAAAGCCCTTTTAGTCAGAAGCACGTGCTCACAGAAACAGATTTGTTTAAAACAACCAAATTTCATCAAGTTTTCAGCTGTCAACAGAAATCAGCATTTGCAAGGATAGCTAGCTGTATCCTAGAAAGGAGGACTCTGATGGGCTATATATGGTCTACAGAGCAGTAGTTCAGCAGGAACCAGTATCATGTCTTACACCCACTCCAAATGTGACCAAGATGACAATTAGATGCCATAGCCGTCTATGATGAGGTAGGACTGGTTGCGGGGGCAGTTATAAGGTGCTCTGCATTATGTCGTAGGCTGAGATGCTGCAGAAATCAAATTAGTCAGCAGTTCAGGGAAACAGTGAGAAACAGGGTCTGCCTCCTGCTTAACACACTATCTGTCTGGTGGAAACTAGAGGAGACTGAGCGTATCATTTTCCATTTCCTTGTCCCTGTGAAAGGAGAAATGATGGCTCAGGGGCTCAAAAATCACAAGTCCCAGGCTGGGGAGGCAACTAAACCAGAAATGCAACTATGAACTTTAATTTACCCTGAGAAAAGTGAGCCATTGAAGTTCAACAGATAAAGTTCATGGCTGAGGTATGTTGTTCGGTCTGACCCAGTCACAGGGAAGAAGCATGACCTCTGATGAAGCGCTCTGACAGGTGGTTTGGTGGGTTTTTTGAGGGGGGGAATGTTCATGGTGGTTTGGATTTTTTTTTTTTTTTTACATTTTCCACCAACATGGAAGAAAGACTTCATTTCCATTGTATTCCTACTGGTCTGGATTATGCTGTACATGGAGCTGAGCAGGGACACAGCTGGGGTGGCTCTGAGGACACGCGTGTCACACAGCCCTTGTCCTTAAGGCTCCTTCTTGCTCTCAGCTTCATCTGCAGCCATGGAAGCAGGAGCTGAGCCTGTTGAACTGGGACAGAAATCAGTCCTTGGAGAGGGTCTTCCATCTGCTGCTTCTAAGCATGCAAACACGTTAGCAGAATTTTGGCTGCCAGGTGACTCCCCGGAGTCCTGAAAACAGACCTCAGCCACAAAAGAGCATGAGCCAAGGAGATTACAAGTTTCAATCTGTGGTCAACACCTCCATGATCCCAAATTAGTTCAGCTCCTCACATCTTGCTCATGGGGAAGACGTGCTGTGAGTGAATCTCTCAGCCTGCCTCACAGGGGCTGCGCTAACAAATGGAGGCTGCAATATTTTAATCAATAGGGAAAAAAAAAAAGAAACGAAGCAGTCAGAGAAGACAGAGACATTATTGATGCTTCTATTACCATCTGAAATTGGTCACTGTGGAGAAAAACAAGTAGCCACAGAGTGGACATGGCCTGACCTTTCGCTCCTCAGCAGGCAGCAGATTGGTCGTTCTAGCCACTGCCAGTGAAAAATGAGGCTGAAATCTTCTTTTAGTGGATGAGGGACCAGTGCTCAGTCCCCATAGCAGGAGAGAATTCACAGGTCAGGGGGGAAGCTGTAGCCCTCGCTGTGGGCTCCAGAAAGATTCCCATATGAGACATCAGGACAGGGAATGCAGGATTGATTTGCTGCTTAACATGAGTGGTGTGTGTTCAAATGTGAAAGGACAGACTCCTCAGAAGGGGAGAGGAGTTTAAGAGTGATGGACAAACCAGAGCAGAAGATGTGTGCCCAGCAATGCAGTGAGGCAGGGAAATTTCAAGCCAGGCAGTAAAATGGTGAAGAACAGGGTGGAAAAAAAGCACAGAAGGGAAATTTTGACTACATAGTACTGAGACATGATGAAGTGAACTGGGGCAACTCAGACCAAGCCAGGTGCTTGTACAAATTCAAAAGGAAGGACAGCTTTGGGACCAATCCACAGGGCAGAGAGCCTGGAGTACCAATTTTGTACCAGTCTCTTCTAAAAACTCTCATACGGCCTTGGATAGAGTCCCCTTGACTTTCTCAGTGCCATAGTTCCACAATAGCTATAGAATTGCTTTCCTTGTCTACTGGGACAATACAGTCTCCGAGGCATGTATCTAGAGGGAGTACTTGATACCTTCTTAACACAACTCATAAATAAAAGAGGTAAGATTTTCCATCAACAGAGAAAACTTGTATGCTTAAGGCCAGCTGAAATCGGTCAGACATCTGCAGGAAGCCCCACCTTGGTGTGACAGAGAGCAGAGGACAGCTATAGGGAATGAACCAACCTGGCATAGAGTAAGACAAGTTTTGCCAAGTGAGTTGCTTTTGGCCTGGAGAAAGGGATAACCCCTTCTGTAAGACCAGAGTGGTCCAAGGAGAAAGAGGATGATTTATGTATCCAAAGGGATGCACTGGCATATGACAGACTGGCAGAGAGAAAAAAAAAAATTAAAAAACAAAAATCAATGCTACTAACCTACAAGTGGGCAAAAGCTCATGAGGTAGCATGCTCAATTCCTTGTTAGATGGACAGAAATTCAACGTGGGAGAAATTAGAAACTTTTTTTTTCCCCCCCAGTGTTTTGTTTTAGTCATACCTGCATATTCTGCAGCCTAAATGAACACAGAGACCCCTAATATCAGCCCATCTTAATGGGCTGGGCTCCCATGATAAGCTTCAAGGAACAGCACTTACCTTCCTATTATCACTCTGAACTGACTTGGGTGGTGAACTCTAACGAAGAACAGACATCAGAGAAGTGCTTTAGAAGAACAGGTAGCAAACGCTCATAATAAATCTGTTCAGACGCACTTTGGGGAATGTAAATCACTTAAATTATTAAAGTGTCAAGCTGTTGGGACTCGGGCAGGTTAAGAGCTGTTGCAGTGAAAGCCACTGCAGCCCAAAGTGAGCAGGGCAAGACGGGAAACAAGTACATTTTAAATTCAAGCTGCTCCACTTGTGCTGTAGCTTGTAAACATCAGCTGCAGCTGTATGTCTTTACTTAATGAATGACAGGGCTGAAACCGTTTGGCCTACAAGGTGGAAGAAGAGGAGGAAATAAAGATTGGACAGTAACAGCAGAGAAGTGAGGGAAGGCAGGAAAAACACTTGACTGTGGAGCAAAGATTGGAATAGAAGAAAGATATATATGATGTAATGGTGATGTGATAGCTAGCTCCTCAATTTAAAATCCAGCCATGATACATGTAGAAAGGTGCTCTGAAGAAAGGAGGTTATCTACATTTTCCTGGAAATGTAGTAAACTGAAGGAAATAATAAAATCAGTTGACATGTTCAAGGATGAGAAAGGTATGGAGTTGGATTCAGGTCCCCTCCTCTGCCCATGCCACCTGGCTGCAGTGTAAGAGTGGCTCCATCTTAAACCTAGGTAGGCTACTTCACCTGTCTATGCCTATTCCTATCTAAAGGCTGTCTATAATCCAGCTCTTATGATACTTAAACATATTTTTCTAATTAACAGCCTGAATTTATTAATCGTCTGTTTATACCCATTTGTTCTTCTTTCGGCATTGTCCCTTTGATTTAATAGCTCTTTTCCTTCCCCACTGTTATGCCCCAATCTAATTATATGCAAAAATCGCCTCCTCTGTTTCAGCCTTCAGTTTTGCATGGCTAAAAAAGCTAAGCTCCTTAGTCGTCTCCTGTAAGAAAGGATCTTCATTCCCAGACCACAATTTAGTATTCTATTGTTTGAAAAATGCCTGTCAAAAGTTCATTATTTCCTCCTCCTTTTTCCTTGGCAAAAATTCAGAATTTTGAGCAAAACCAAATGTAGTACTTTTTCTGTCTACTGCTACCACCAGCAGCACGAAGACTGATTCAAGTTACTGTAAGGAACAGCACAGGCAAACTGTGCAAGCAATTCAGTCATCAGGGGAGTTTAATTCTACCAACCCACCTGAAATCTTTTTAATTTGTCTTTTCAAACACATTTTTAAGAAGCAAATCCTGCCTGTGACAAAAACACACAGGTATTATTTGCAAGAAATAGTGTTTATTCATCAAAGTCAATAGGAATTTTTCTGGTTTATATAGATCAGGTCCTATTCATTTACAGATGGTGCAGTTCAGAGAATATCCAGCCACAGATAAACGCTGGACTTTGTTGATATGACATCTTGTGTCTCTCTGTACTTAAGGGCTTTAGAAATTGATTAACTGAAACCCTTATCAGGAAGGTAACTATTATAATACTCATTTTACTGACGAGGAAAATAGAGCACAAAAAAGCTTAGTGACAGACACAAGGTTACACAGTGAATTAGTGACAGGAATACTGTTTTCATCTCCCTGGTTTGACCATTAGATACACTCCCTTAATCAGAATCTTCCCCAAGCCCTCTGCCTAATTTTACTTGCTTTTTTTTTTAAATACACTTTCCCCATCCTTTCAACGTTTTCTAGTGTGGCTGGAAGCTATGGGAAAAACACTGCCTATAGACAAAAAGTTGGCCTCAGCAATATTTTAAGTATGACAAGAAAGAAAAAAAACCCAAAAACCTCACTGAAAGAGCATATCCTCATAAGATTTTCAGCCTGAATTCACAGCTTCAGAGAATTGAGCTAAGCCACCAAATAGCTGGGTGCTTTATATGAAGCAAACCTCTTAAGGCTTTGCATTCATGCATTATTAGTAGCTTCATTCTATATCTAAGTTACTTATATGGCTCCTAATTACCACAGTATCTTAATGCCTCATCTTAATGTATTTATCCTTACTGCAGCCCAGTGGCGCAAGACAGTGTTGAGACTCCTGCTCCGTGGACAATTTTTATGTTGCAGAAGACTCCAGAAAATGCAGTCTTCAGAGTGATTATAAGCTGAGTCTTACTCCCCACGCTAAAGGCAGACTTCAGGTTATACCTGGTAATGCCTCCATGAGCTTGGACTTTTGGGATCTGTATGCTCTGGCCACATAGAGATCAGCCAGGCTGCTGTGAAGAGGTCCCTACGGCTTGCAGAGTAGATATATCAAGGTGTCTATATAAATTTTTGAGATTTCAGGCTTAAGTGACTCGCCTGAGGTCACTCAAGAAGTGTGTGGCAGAGAGAATTTCACCATGGTCCTGTGAGCACTTTCCTATTTTAGCAACAGTGACAAATTCTGACTGAAATTAGAATTAAATATGCAGGAAGAGGTGAAAACACCAGCACCAAGACTCCATTTTGGGCTGTAATGCAGGAAGACTTAAAACAAAAGCTGTAAGATAACAACCAATATCTATGCTTTTTTATCACCCTGAGAAACGTTTCTTCTTGCTCTCATGTCCTAACTCCAGTTTAATGATTAAAATGGATGTATGAGCAATTGGTGTTCAGGATTGATCACCTGTACAAGGAGGCCATTTCATTGTAAGTCTAGAGATTGCAACCCTGTGCCAAGAAGTGTCCTCCAGGGCTTTTGGATATCTAAAATGTTGCTAAAATCTTGATCTAGCCCTTTTGCCCAGGGGCAAATTCTACCTGTAATTATTAGGACCAAGAATGCTCACCTAGTCCAGGAGTCTGACTACTTGAACATTTATCTCCATAAGCTTTACACTTTAATAAATAATTTACCCCCAAAATGCACTTAAATTAGATCTATAATTCCACCATGAGGCTCTGGTGGTGTGAAGAGACCTCCTGACTTTGCTCCAATCATTTATAATGCCACCATAAGCCATCAGTGGAATTGCAGCATTATTATTTATAGCACCGCTTATATTGTTCCTTATATCGTTTATTATACTCAATTGGAATGGCCCCAGCTAGTCAGTATGAAAAGATGCTGCACAGTTACCAGCTTAGGCTATTTCTTAGCACAGAAATGCTACTTTCGTAAGGAAGCAGAGATATTATCAGTGTGAGGATGGATATAAATTGCCTGGACATCCTGTCCTCATTTCTGCTAGTCCTTCCATTCAATTTGGGTAGTATTAAGGGGGATGGCACAGAGGCTGAATCTTTTGGTGGTTGCTTCTACTTTCCATCTTGAGGAGGGCAGACCGCATCCCTGACACTGCATTAACCTGTGCAGAAATCTGTACAGGAAAGGGGACAAGAAATGGTCACATAGAACCACTCACCTTTCCCCCATCTCCTCTCCTGTGCTTACACGCACTATTCAGATCAGAGCGAGACCTCTGGAAATACGAATCACGTCCTCATTACTGTTAGAAGCAGGTTAAAATTACTAAATCAGGGATTAAAAAAAAAAGTGTCAAATTTAAGGTCACGTAGGTATCCCCAATGGTTTTTCTTTCCAGATGCATTATGATAATTTTTACTGACATCATCTCATGCTATTTTTATCACAGATTTTTTTTTTTTAATGGATAGAACATGACAGTGATCTCCAAGGTGGTGGTGGAGGGGAGCAGAACCCTGCTTCACTTCAACTAAAACCGCTTTTGCAAAATCTAACTTGCAACAGATGTTCAGCACGACAAACCAGAGCCCAGATAATTAAAAGCAGTTAAAAGCTGAGTATTTCAATGGGAAAAGTTGCAAGCATAACCCATAACAAGCCATTGTATTGCTACTGTCCTGCCTTGCCCAGGGCAGTCCTAAATGTGTAGGATAAACTCTCTTAAATGCTTAGGAAAATTCTGCCTCTCTTTTTTTTTCCTCCCTCCTTAGCTTGCCAGAATTTATTCCAGTGACCCATTCATTTCCCTGTATCTCTATCTCAGTGCTGACAGGTTTCACGCTCCCCAATTTAGCCATTAGCTGTAGGGTTTGGCCTAGACAATTTGTTCCCATAAAATACGGCGCTGACAGTCATGAGGGTACGGAACTGCCTCAGCAGACACTCCTCTCCGGAGCCGGTGCCAACTGTGCGGCCACGCGCCCAGCTCCCGTGGTCTGCTTTTTGGAGGCTGCCCTGGCTGCTGGCTGTGCTGCAGCCCCCAGGGACACGTTGCCAGAAGGAGCAACCACGTTGCCCCTGGGGTGCCAAGGGACCTCTCCTACCCGCGATGCTTTCTGGCCCCATGTAACAGGCACAAGCACTCGCTGCTCTCCCCTCTTTGCAATCAAATCTACAAAAAAAATACAAGGCAGAGGGGAGTGAAGAGAGAAGCAGATATAGGATCAGGGCAGCTAAAAGTGGGAATAAAGAAAATGAGGAGGAAGATTTCGTATTCCTGTAGTTTATACTCCTGCACAGCCAAGCAAGGCAATGATAATGCAGCACATAGTTGGTGAATATGTCATGAGTATTAGTCTGGATTTTAGGGCATAGGAGAATCCCACCAGGAAAGAGGGTTTTAATCTTGCACCAGGAACACAGAAAATAAGTCCTTTTATAACCCCCTCCCTTAAGAAAACGTATAAATACATTGGAATCAGAAGGCCTTTCCAGGTTAAATTAATTTTTTTTTTTCTGGAGTTTGAGAACATCAGAGTTCAATTAAGCAGAGCAGCCACCTACCCCCCTGAAAGCAGCAGGCAGGCAGACAGACAGACTTTGGGGATTTCATTTTTCTTGTAGAAAAAAAGAAAACAAAACAAGGAAGGAAGGGGATATGACTGGGCTGCCATGTGGAATCATTCATTTTACACTGATCCCTGTCAGCCATCTGAAGCTTTGCTTAAATAAACGTAGGGCTTGAGGCTTTCAGAGGCGGTTCCCACTTGTCTTCATGTGCAGGCAGACCTGGCAGGAGGACACAGGGAGTGCAGGAACGTGCACAGGGTGCTGGGGAATCAGCCCCTCTGTTTCTCAGGTTCACTTGTTAATTGGCTCTTTTGGTTTTCTTCTGTATATTTCCAGAGAATTAGAAGGCAAACCAGGGAAGTTAGCTAATGACCCAGGCTCACGGGAAAGATCAACTGTCTGAGCCCCTAAGTTTCTTTCTGTGCCCCTGGTAACTACCTGGTACAAATCTGCAACGCTTCAATCTGGCTGAGATGCATGTGCTGCTCAGCAAAGCAGGATGGGGAGGTTTAAAAGGCAAAATATACTTTTCTTCATTATGAAAGAACTGCAGGAAAATAAACGACAGTGCTGGTGTCTCCATTTTATAGCTGGAGAAACTAAAGCTTGGAAAGATGGTTGTACCCAAGGTCATAGGGGAAGGTCAGTGTCATGGTCAGCTAAATAACCGAGGGGTCTCAACTCTGTCACACTGGCTGCTGAGCTAGGGAGAAGGTTTTGCATCCTTCCTTTTTCTAGCTGCCCCTGGGGAGGTCTGCACAGGCAGCATTTGTCCTGCCCTCAGTATACAGCAGGATGGACCCCAGACCCCAGTGCCTCCACCCCTGGCTCAGTTTTCTCTGACCAGCAAGATTATTTCCCAGCTGCTCGGTACATTGATGCTAATCGGGCTGTCTGCAGGTCCAGCTTGCTTTTAACAGGGCAAAACATTTCTGGGCAAATGGTGCATTATCAGAAACATCACAGCAATCAGCTTGTGGCATGACATGGGTTGGTATAGCAGACCAAGCTCAGGACTGTTTTCTTAAGCAGGTGGATGTATGAGGGGGAAAAGAGGGGCTCTGCATTCGTCTGTGGGGACACCAATGTCTGAATAGCTGAGGCAACCGGGTCAGAGAGAGCTTCAAATGATGGGGGTTTGCGGGGGGGAGGCTTTTTTCCCTCTGTAGTTATCTTGCTGAATATTGTAAATTTGGTGGACTGAGCAAGTGACCATCTGGGATTTTTATGTAAAGATATATGTCATTAAAGAGTTATTCAATTCAGCCCTAAAGTTAGCTGTGTGTCATACTTTTGATGTCTTTTCTTCTATCACTAAAAAGTAGTTATATTAAGAATAAAAGACCTTGAAAATGAAAAAAAAAATTAAAATAGTAAAAAATAATCCCTTTCAGTCTCCTGTATATCAAAGGGTTTGTTTTGGCCACTTACCTTGGCTTTCTGTCATTGTCATTTGCTGTGTCTGGTTTGGAGCACGGCAGACAGAGACGTGCCAGTTCTACTAGAAGCCATTAAAGTCTGTGAAATTGGACAATTGGCTATGCAGACATCCCTTAGAAGTATTTCTAGCACTTTTGGTTCCTGGCTGGGTACTGAAAATGGGGATGGAAGAAAGAAAATCTCTCTACATATGTATCAGAGCTTTGAAAAAAAAAGGGGGGGGGGCATTGAATGTGGGACATGGAAAAATGAAACTTTCAGTTTCTGACAGACTCTGCTAAGTCTTTATCCCCTCTCTTCTTCTCACTATTCAGAAGCCCAAGTAATTTTCCAGGCATAGCTCATACAACACCCCACTTAACTAAGCTCCTAATTTAGTTTCACATTATGTTGGCATCAGGTATAAGGACTTTTTTTACACCAAACTGTAAAAACAATGTTTCCATACATCCTTCTTTCCTCAAAACTGAGAAAGCTTATTCCATTTTATGAATGATCCCTGTTTGGAAAGACAAGAAGGGAAAAGCAGTTATTACTTTGCTCCTTTGCTGTCACTGAACCTTCCACGAATTTCAGTCTTTTCCTCCTGTGATGTATTGCTCCTCTTGAGATTTCAGCCCAGCCTAGGAAGGGACTGTTTGTGCAATCTGTATCCTCTGTATATAAAAGGAATGGACTAGATTCATCAGCACTTTAGTGCTTTTACTCCATAGCCCTGCTCACTTCAGTGTTTTTCAGATTATGCTGTAGCTGTTTAGACTCTGCCCTTGCTTCGCAGGTGAACTTTGCTGTCAGGTAGATAGAAATGATTGAAAAGTCCCAGTTTTTTCTCAAGAATTGCAGGCTTTTTTTGTCTATTCATCTGTCGATAGGTACATTTTCTCTCTTGCTAACATGGTATATTCAGACAGGATGACATTTTTTAGCCTGAAACATTACCCAGCCAAATCCTGCAATAAATGGCTGTATCTTCAGAAGATTTTGAGATACTGATTGTAGGACTCTTGAAAAATCTCTCTGTAAGGAGCAAAGGGTTTGAAATCACCACTGCAATTAAGCAACTGACATCTCGCTCTCTGGTTTGGGGTACAAAGGTGCATGAAAAAAGTACCATACCTTGTAATTAGAGCTGTTCAGTGATCAGACCTCTGCAGTCTTTTTAAAATGACCTGAATTTATATTTAAATTCATTAAAATTCACTCACAAGAACAGACAGTAAAGGGGTGCGTGCAGTACCAGGAAGCCATACGATGGGCATGGATGCAAATACAGCTGTGTGATATGCCCATCAGGCCACCATGATGAATTTGGGGCAGAAAGCTACAGCCCAGAGCATGTGGTTTGTGGTGGAATCATGATCAAGTGGCTCAAAAGGCTTCCCTGCAAGTACTGAGCCATCTCAGAGATCCTTCCCAGCAACAGGAGCCCGCTGGCAAACTTTTCTACCCATGGGAAATCTACTTCCAGCCTCACTGTCTCATTCTGTAAACCTTGCAAATAGTATTTGCCACCTCCTCTCTCCCCAAGTTTTTGGGTTTTTCTGTCACAAATCTCTCTTGGTTCAAGTGGGATCTGATTTCACTAAAACTGTTGCCTATTCTGGAGTGAAATTTCAGGTGACAAGCGGGTATATTTTCCCTAGAACGTCTGTATTACCCTGTAGTCAGCAGGAATGAAATTGTCTGACTATGCCCTCCCCTTGGGGACCTCGCTGAAAATGAGATGTATCTCTCACGAGGACCTCCCAGCAAGCACAATTGAAATATCTTTGAGACTGCAGTAACTCTGTAATGAATGAATTAATTGATTTCACCCTCAGCTGCTTCTTCATCGACCCCGCTGGCCCCACAGTGAGGAAGGAGCTTTGTTCCAGTTCTAGTTTCCCTCAAAGCCCTGTTCTATTTAAAAGCAGATGAAATGGCTTCAGGGCTCAGGGAGGGAATCCCAAAACCTCAGCTTTGGATGGCAGCCGGATGGGTCACTGAGCTCCACACTGAGTTTGGATGGAAGGATGGGAACTTGCATCTTTCAGCCATCCTCAGGGTCTCCATTACAGATGGAAAGTGGGTCTGCAAAGTCGGATGTCCTAACAGTGCATCTACCTTGATCTGCCTGTTGTCTGCATGACTGTTTAAAGAGCTTGTGTGGACATCTCCAGTCTCCAGGCAGCCCCAGTTCTCCCCTCACTTCTTAATCCAAATTATCTTCTGAGAAAACAGTCTAGGACTCGCGTATCTATCAGATTCCTTTCCATCTTTCAAAGTGTGATGTGTCCAGCTCTTCCAATCTCTGTGACCAGAAAGGTGCCGGTGACCATACACACTACACAGACGGGGCAGACTTCTACAGCTAACCTGGTAAATGACAGGACTGTGCATAACAATTCAGAAAAAAAGGTGAAATGATTCATCAGTGCCTGAAAAGAGTGGGTCCTATTCTCATTTACAGGCAAACAGCTCCCCCTCGAGTCAATGCCTGAGGGTATCATCTCAGGGTACTTTGCACAGGCTGCTCAGGCTGGGATAACCAAGCAATTAAATAGCTACAGAAAAAGCCTATGGGACTCAGGTCACAGCGGAGCTGTTAAAAACCTGAGATTATTCTCATACCCTGGAAAGCAAGTCATGCACTGCTGAAGGTCTTGTATAGGGCATCAGATACGACAGCTTCTACTTGGTGTGTTCCAGTCAACAGAGAGCAGCTTTAGAAGTTACGTCCTTGTGAATTTTAACTATGGCTCTGAAGTGACTCTACTGTGTCTTTGAGCAAGTTATATGGCTTCTGCTGTGCCTCAGTTTCCCTGTTGTGTCTCAGTTTCCCTGTTGTGTTCTCCAGTTCTAATCGGATTCTCTGTCCATTGCAAAATATATGGTCTCAAATATTGCCCGTCTTCTGGAAAATATTGCTTCTGTAGTATCTCTGTTTGAAATTTTAAAATGGAAGATTTTTAATTAGTTTTTCAAGGGAACATTTCAAACATTTGAATGTTCAAAATGCTATTGTTCCACCTTTAAGGAAAGGGTTGAGATTCTTGATTTTGTCCAGTGGACACGGACATTTTGCAGAGTTTCATATTTTGTGGAAGTTAAAATATTTCTTCTCAATTTGGGGATGAAAACAGATGTTGAAAAGTGGAATTTTTCTCCTGGGTAAAGTCTGCCTTATGGACATCTGAAACATTAACTTCTGAGTAGCCATAAATGCCACTAGCAGCATCATGAAAGGGTTAAGTATGATTGTACATGATCCCGAATCCCTCTTTAGCAATGCCCCTATTAGGTAGGACTTCTGGGTGAGCCAGTAACAAAGGATTAAATCCATCTCTTATTAGTAGATGCCACCTGCCTTAGGACACAATGTTTAAAGCACACGGCTGTATTGTAATCGTTTTTATTGTGGTGACATCTGAGAACCGCAGGTGTGGATGAGATTTCACTGGTATTGCTCATTGTTAAACGACAAAGCAAAAAGTCAAAGCGCTTGTAGTGTAAATACAGCACGAGGGGACACAAGGGTAGATTTACACAGGTCAGGGAAGGACACAGCAAAGTATGCTTGGTCCAGCTCATGGATTTGCCCTCAGCCCCTTCCTTTGGTTTAAGGATCCAACAAGTGCCCTGGTGTTCCCTGCAGCAGATGCTATGAGCAAGAGGCTGAATGGGGCACCCAGGAGCAAGGGGTTTAGGTGAGGAACATGTCACATCTGTAAACATATTCTGGACACAGAAGACGAATCAAGCCCCAGACTCCATTCCTCCAAGGGAGGAATGGATGAATCCTAGGGAGAATGTTGTAAGGAAGCTTCAGATATCTTTGGACAGCTGCTTGCTATGTCTTAGGTCTGTCTTCACTCATGTTTTTCCCTTGTCCTGTTTCTACTCTAAGCCACCTGGATGGGCTGCATTAGAAGGCGCACTGCTATAGCTGCTATAGAGGAAAAAGCCTTTGTTCCAGTGTTAAATACAAACTATGAAAAGAGTACATGAGATGTCCTTGTGAAGGAGGGAGAGGGGATGCCAGGACCACCACTAGCCTGCCTGCGTCCCCTCTGAGTTCTGTTTCCTGATCCATTTCCAGCTGTGCCACCCTCAGAGACAGTTCAGATTCAGCATGCAAAACTGAGCACCCGGGGCCAGCTCAGCACCCAGTCCTGCCCTGGGCAGACATCTACCTCAATATAGGAAAGAGCTTCTCCTCAGCGCGACTGAAATACTGCCCAATCTCCTCTCACTCTTTCTCCCCACTTCTTTTTCTGCTGTGTTTCACTTTGGTAGAACAGAATTGTTTTGACTGTATCTTCCTTGTAGACATTAAATACCTTTCAAAGCAAGGTCATAGTCCCTGGAGCTACGACAGCACACATGAAGATAACAGTTCAGGCTAGGTTTGCTGCCCTCATTGCAGGCAGGGAGCTGCTACTCTGTGTCGTGGGGGTTTCTCTCCAGACAGCATCACAGCTCAGCATCCTGAGTTTCTTTGGGGAGGAACAGATCTTGTGAGCCCTCTTTTCCTTTCATGTGCACACCTGCAGTAATAGACATGTCAGATCTCCCAGGTAATCTAGGAGCTGGGTTTCTGCACGGTTCTTTGGGATTTATAGTATGCACCCACAGATTATTGTTTCCAAGGAGAAATAATGCATCCGTGGCATTGAGACAGCATGGAGAGGTACAGCCTTGAAACAGGAACAACTAATGATCTGTGGCAGACAGGCAAGGCCTGGACAAACCGCTGCACAGCATCGTACATGCTAAGCGGGTTCCTGGCAGCTGGTTCATCTTTCCATGTCACATCTGATGTTTGAATAGAGGAAAAACACACGAGTTTATTTCCAGCACCTCTCCCTGTTAGACGGGTGACCTTTTCATAGCTCTGGAGGGCAAGGGAGAAGGCAGCCTAAGAAGTGTTCAGATGGTGCTTGACAAATGAAGATATGTAAACGAGGTGAGGGATGGCGGCACAGAGCTAGGGAGAGCCAGGCATCATCAGGTGCTGGGAAATCTGCCTCATTTGTGGGGGGAAATGTTTGCTTTGGCTCCCATGTTGAGGAATGGCAGTGGGGGACTAACAGCTGGGGTTGGACGGTGCACGAGTTCGGATGGAGCGCTGGGAATGGTTTATCCCGTTTGGGAAATGAAAGCCAGCCCAGCAGCTCGCTCTGTCACTGGAGTGCAGCTCTGCTTACAAAGCACTCGGGAGAGCCCAGAGGGTCTCACATTGCTTCATGCGGCCTCCCTGCCAAGTGAGGAGCAATTTTTTCCCCCACCAACACCATACAGCACACTCTGAGTTCCCATCTTTTATCACCCATGTGTGATACCCACCGCAGACACACGTGAAAGCCAGGTCCCAGAGCTAACTTTGTGCTGACATTCCGTGTTGTGGAGCTCGCACAGAGCTTGTGGTGGTCACCGTTGCCTGGTTTGGTGTCTTCTGGCCCCTTCACTCATCACTTTAGAAAAGGCCATTAAACCTGGAAGGGCAGAACAGTTCCCCTTTACGTTAGTAAATGTCCCTTTTGTGCCATTGTACACAGCCCACATGTATACCTTAATCCCTGCTTCAGAGCATCTCAGTCTCCACCTCCCTTTGCACCTCCTTTGCCCAGAGCAAGCAGAAGATCCCAGCTGGCCCCTTTCAGACTTTCCCTGTTGGCTTCTCATAGGCACCAGCCTCCTCAGCCAGCTTCTGCATTGTTCCCACTGCGCCTTGTTGCTGCTGATATGGGAATCTGGGCTAGGAAAGGGCTTCCTGAAGCCAACGATAACTGTCTAACCCGACTAACTCCGAGGGGGAACCATTCAGTTCTGGAGTCCATCTCATCTGATCCATCAGAAAGCAGAAAGAGCTTGTAATCTGACTGATCCTGACTATACCCCCTCAGCAAGGCTTGAACGTGGTAGATGGTAGATGCAAACATGACTTTCCACTGGGTGAGCTAAAAGAGCTGGAAGCAATGACTGCTTGGATTATACCACACAACAGCTTTGTGATTTGTACACAATGAGAAAATTGGACTGGGTTTGGATTTGCAGCTATAGGTCGCTCAGATTCTTCTGCATCACTCACTTTGGGAATGGTCAGACAAGATGTGTTTTGGTTGAGTAGCTTATGTTTTCTGAAAGTTTTCTTGATAGAAAATGTGATTCATTGGCTGTGGATTTTCTGACTAGATAAAAAGTTTGCAAACAGATCTGTTCTCCTAGAAATCTCTTCCTGGATTGCAGTTGTTCTAAAGTAAAAATCAATACAATGTTCAACCCAAGCTGCAAGGCACTTTTTCATCAGAACTCCCCCTGCCCCCTCCCAACCAAGTGCTCTTGATGACAGATCTAGGGATTTTTTTTTTTCTTGAAACTAAAAAAAAAAAGAGCAGTTTCTATGTTGGTTTTCCATGGAAGATGGGAAACCAACAAATTTTTCTCACTGGCTCTAAATAAAATGCCTCTTTCTTTTCCACATGTGAACAAGCTGTGTAGATATCATCCCTTACACACACTCCCCATACTGGATCCAAACTTGAGGACCCATAGGTTCTTTCCTCAACAGTAAAAAGATTCAGCTGATTTCCTCCTCCTATCCCTTTCATTGTCTCTCTGCCTTTTGGGGTGTAGCCAGCACCAGAAGGAGAATGAAATAGAGTGAAAAAAGCTATTTTGCCTCTTGCCAGCTCAGTTGGAAACAGGAAGTACTGGATATCTCCCAACTAAGCCCGGCTTTGGAAGACCTCCAGCCCACTTTGTCGAGGCCTGAGGCTCCAGGGGTTCTGCAAAGTGGCTAAACTTCTGGGAAATGCTACATACAACCCAAAGACTTCAGCTGTGTGAGTAAAGCAAGGTTGATGGGGAACTGGGGGAGAGAGTACACCTGCCTGGAAAAAATTTAGTCCGGAAGGTCTGCATTTTATATGTTCTCCTAGGTTCATGCTCACTTATGTGAATGCTGATAAACTTGATTGCAGATTTGCTCATGAATAATTTTGGGGAAGTCATGATTGTCTCTATGCTCTGAATTTACTGGTGAGGATGAGGAGGAACAGAACTCAGGAGGACTGGTAGACTGACCTATGCACCAACAGTGCATTGGACATTTATGCATCCTCGATCTAGATATCCACAAATCTTCAGACACAGAACTACAATTAGTTCAAGACTTTAGACCATGAAGGCTTTTATGGACACCAGGCTCCAAGCTCTAACCCTACCACCGTTCCAAATAACAAACCACTTTCTGACATAAAGCTCTCGGTAGCCGCAGACTTTGTGCTGGTGCCAGGTGCACAGAGACAGAGCACACACAGACTCTTGAGAGAAACTGAAAAGACTGCAGCTAGTTTTTATTCTCTGGCACTGTTAGCTAGATTGTGGAGTTAACAGAAGTTTGGGGTTTTGGCGTTTTTTGCTGCTGGCAGCTCCCGCTGTCTTTCTAATCATGGTCCGAATCCTTGCCCAGCCCAGCCAGGAAGGCTCTGAAGCTGCCTCCAGTTTGTAGTCAGGTGGGACTTAAGCACATGGCCACTGTTCGGATTCAGAGCCTGGAGGTGACAAGGACTAGATGGCACGTGCACCTGATGGGAGTTTTCCATCCTGTTGCAGTGTCACCAAGAAGCCAGGTCATACTCCCATCTCCAGCCTCTGCAGCTGAACTGCCTTTTAATGCCAGGATAACTCATTATAGCGATGATTGCACACGGCATTATCTCAGCATGACAAATGCAGGCCATGTGTGCAATGCCTCTGCAGCCCTGGACTGCTGTCTCTGATGCAGTTAACACTTTGATGCAATCAGGATAAACATTTGCCAATGTTGGCTCAGCAGAGACATGTGGCTCCAAGTTCCTGCCCTCCACTCCTGTGGGAAACTTGCTCCCAGTCCCTACCTGTGGCCATGGTAACAAACAAAAGTCCTCCTCACCAGGCACTCTCCATCTTATCGATTCCTTGGGAGATTTATGGCAGAGACCTGATCTCAGTGAAGGAGCTAAATCCAATTCACTAAGGAATTACAAGCCTGTCCGATCAATAATCTATTTATCTCCTTCACTTTGCCATCTTTAAACACTCCAGCCCTGTCAAAAGAAATTGAAAGCTTTTTAAAAATGAAATTATTGAACTCAGGAATGGCTCTGCTAAGGCTTCTGGAAAGGATCTTGAGACCAGGATGGATCCAGTTCAGATCCAGCACATAAGAGAGACCTGTGATAGCTCCAGTAACTTGACAGCAATCCAGCACACAGGCTGGGATGGCGGGGGATGCTGGTGCTCAACACACAAAAAGAATCCAGCCCAAGAGATCACAGGTAGTGTGGACACACAGTTTGCAGGAGATACCACTTTGACCTTAGTGCCAAGAAGGAATAAGCATGTGGGGGAAACACAGCAGTGTGATTTCTACTGCATTCCCTTTGGCCAAGCTGAAGCATGAGGAAGGATTGTGCATCCTCTGCTGCACTGCCAGAGCCTAGGAAAGGCTCATATACCTACATACAGGTACTAGGAACTAAGAGGAAACTGAGGTGTGAAGCATTAACCCCACCTGAAAATGCATTACTGAGGTCCCTGGAAGCAGCAAGCTGCATTTGTTCATGACTTGAGTAGATCATGAAGTTTAATTTAACCAGCACATGACTTCAGAAGCAGTCATTATGTCTCCCAAGGGGAGAGGTGTGCTGCATCCTAGAAATAATGTTATTTTTCAGCTCTCATGCAGCACTTCTAATTAATAGATTGCAAAGTCGTTTGCATGG
Source organism: Harpia harpyja (assembly GCF_026419915.1). Lineage (NCBI taxonomy): Eukaryota > Metazoa > Chordata > Aves > Accipitriformes > Accipitridae > Harpia > Harpia harpyja. The sequence goes on from NC_068958.1 coordinate 8,718,459, forward strand.
AAGAAAACCCAGGGACAAAGAGGAAGCAGGGCTAGCTGAAAGCCAGCCAGTGTCAGAACCAGGAGCAGAACCATAGCCTCTTTGAAGAAGAACAGTTTCCATCCTTTTCCAAGCTTCATAGCTAGTTTTATCTAACAGACGCAGGCCTTTACAAACACAGGAGAGACCGCACGATCAGTTCACATGTGAACTGTCTTCATAGTAAAGCTCCTTGTCAAAGAAATATTTACGCACACGCTTAAGCCTTTCTTCAGACCAACTCTTAAACAGAATATTATTTGCAGTCCCAGTGGGACTGAACCATATATTCTGCTGGCCAAAAAACTGGATATTTTCTTGGTTGTGTAGAACTGGGGAATCACAGCCACAGTTGCTCTGTGGGAACAACTGTGCTGGAGAGCAAGCATGATGTTCAGACCTGAAGTCATAGATGTTTGGGTAAGACAGAAGTTCTGCTGACATTAATGCTGTTGCACTGGTGCCTGTGTGAGATTTCAGCCCTATGTATGATCTTGCCTATGGGATATTTGCTCCCCAGATTGCCCCATTTTTAACAGGTTCATGTACCTATTTTTCTGCACCTGGAACTCCAGCACTGAAGCTGGAAGGGGCTAAATTTCTCTGGAGATGGAGAAGGGCCAGTTCCTCTCACTTCAGAGGTTAATGAATGGAGTCATTAGGATAATTAATGTTTTACTGATGAATTAATCACCCTCTCAAGCAGTTTCTGCCTTTCGCTGTGCAGACAGGCAGGGCCCTCTTGAGATCTAACACATCCCTGGCTAAAGCAGCTACCTTGTCCTGACAGCCGCCTGTTTTTGGAACAGGTTACCGTGCATCTGCCTTTTCAGCAGGGGAGTTGCTTTCCTGCGGGAGGGAAAACCTCAAAGCCAAGAGCTGTGCTGGAGTTTGAGAGACTCCAGGCTGCCAGTTACTAGGATTAAGCTTTTTTCCACACTGTACTAACACTTCCAGTTCTGTCTTGGGGCCACCTTGGCTGTCCCCATGCTGAGCCCATTTCACTCACCACCCATCCAGCCCATGCAGCTCTGCCAATAAGCCTCACTTTTCCATTGAAGAACCATCTATCCTTGTCCTTCAATTCCTTCTCCTTGATGCTTGTCCTGCCTTCTCCATCCCCCAATGTTACTCCAGCTCTGACCCCAAGTCTGTGTCTTGAACCCAAGCCTGACTTGAATCACACTCTTTTTTTAGGTCCTCTTTCTAAAGGGCATTACTGAAGCACTTCACTAAAGAGCAAATGCCCTTGTTGTTTTCTTGTTATTGGAAGTGTGAGAAAGTGTGTGGTGACCATGCCAAAAAACATCGCTAACCTTTCTGTGGCAGTTTATACAGCGCAATGAAACATTGAAAAAAGCTGCCATCACACAAGAACTTTCTCCCTTGGCTGCAGGCGTATTTGAACTGTGATTTCCAGGGGATGGAAAGCTGAGAATGATTTCACAACATTGTTCCTGAAATAATTCCAGTAAAGTCAACAGGGCTCCTTGAACAGAGCCCTCTGAGAGTCCTACAGTGCTCAGAGCCACAGAAGCATCTCCAGGCAGAGTCCCACGGACAGGTTAAGGTAAAGAAAAGGCACCCCTCCTCCTCAGGGTAATTCAGCACCCCCCAAGACCACAGACTGTCATTCTGTTTTAACACAAGGTAAGGAACTTCATCACTGAGCATTTTTGGCAGAGTATTTTAGGCAAAGGATTTGTATAGACACCTCAGATAGGATGAAGATATCCTGGAGAAAGTATGTAAGGTCTTGGGTTTTCTGGTCAGTTCTTATCAGGAGGAGAAAGCAGAATCAAAAACTTGACCTTTTTAGTGAAAAATGAATACTACAACATTTCGCTGTTTCACAGGGGGAAAAACATAAAAGTAATTTAGAAATCTTGAAGTGTGGCAAAACAGGATTGCCATCCCACGGCCTGTACTTTGCAAACCCCATGCCTTTTCAGGTCAGCTTCTCCTCTGACTTGCCCTGCGAGCTTTCGGGTCTGCCCTCAGCACTCAGACTTCAATCCTCAAATCCTATTTCCCCCCCCTGCTCCAGCTGCCTCGTCTCCTGACTTGTTTATGATTGCCCCTCGGACAGTCCCCTCATTGGACATCCATCCATCTCTATGTGGCCTTTCTTCTTGTCGGTTTAAATGCTGCCTGTGATTTATGGCCCAGCAGCTCCCCAAACACATCTCCGGCATGTTATATGGCACTGGCGTAATGCTAACTCTCTTAAACCACAGAGGAAGCAAACAGTGCTAATTTATGTCTGGCTTTTTTTATTCCCCAGCATAATTCTGATTTTAATGTTCCATCTACACCACATCAATATCTTTTCACCGCTAGCAAGTAAAAACAAAAAGTAAATATTTCATTTCCCATTCTTTGCCTCTTAAAAGGTTTTGCCTAACCCAGCTCACCCGGCATGCCCTGAGGTTAGACAAATAGGAAGCGACTGTGGTCTGCCGCAGGGGTGCTTTATGGGAAGGGCACTGCCCACAAGTGTCAGCTTTCTGGGATAGTTGCTATCTATTGGTGCATGAATATAACAAATGCAAGCATCTCCTGCATCAGGTTAAATTACTAGCCTGAGCTAATACAAAGCTCTAATACATCGCTAATTTATCAGTCTGGTATTACCATTTACTTCATGTAGCTATATTCAGAAAGCACAACAAAGTGCTCCGGGAAAGGAGAACAAAAAAAAAAAAAAAACAAAAAAACAAAAAAACGGAGACAGAGAGAGAGAGGTAGAGAGGAAGAAAGGTACCAAAACATTATGCAAAAATATTAAAAGGCTAAGATAAATCTCTGGCCAGGGGCACTGACAAAATGACTTGGCAGCTGGAGGGATTTGTATCCTGCAGGATCTAGGATATCTGCCATGAGTCTTTGCCTGACTGAAGAGGATCTAGATTTTCACTGGTGTTCCAGCAGCCCCACAGGGTTCCCCGCACTAAAATACAAGCCCTGTAGTCCTGGGTGCTCTTCACATTTCCCTAAAATTGTGCGTCAGGGAAAAACCACTTCACCATCCCTGTATTTTTCAGAGAGAGGACAGAAAGACAGTGATCTTGCTAAAGTCCCAGTTGAACCCAGGTTTCCAGAGTGCTCTGGCTCCTCACCTTGAAACACAGAAGAATGTTTCACCAATCCAGTCACCCCAGAGTCTGTACCTGTTCTTAGTCTGGGAAGACATTCAAGTTCACTAGGTAGAGCCTCTACAGATGAGACCTTTATGCACATGTAGCCTATTGATTATGAAACTTCAGTGACTCAGAAAGTAGTATCTGTAAGGGCCAAGCACTTCTGGTCTGCTGCTGCTTGTTTGCTCCCTAGCCAGCCTATCTTCTCGATGGGCACCGTACAGACTCCCAGTGGAAAGCTGGCCCAGGCAGGACTCAGGGGGCACATGAGGGAGGGGAGGTGCGGAGGGTCTTCCCTCCAGCATTGCTTGAATGCACTCACATGCACCACGTGCACAGAAAACACGTCTAACACTGGTGTTCAGTACCCTGCAACACCTTTGCCTCACTTTGCTCTTCCTGGTGACATGCAACATCACTGCACTGGGATTGTATCAGGGCCAGAGCTTCCTACATCCCAGTGTGTGTCACCGCGGTACTGAGCAACGCTGAAGGGGAGTCACAGCCTCCCATGCCAGGGTAGGCCTTGAGATTCCTCCCTTCCCTGGTGAACACAGAGCAACAGCCAGAGTCTCCACTGGAAATCAGGTTCCTACCCTGGAGCTACTTGAGATCATAGTTTGTTTTCCTCCAAAAAGAACTGTTGCAAGACAAATACCTCTCTCAAGATGATTGAAGTAGGTCACATTAGACAGTGCTCTGGAGAGTCTGTCTGACACTTTCCCATCAGCAGCAAGCACTGCTCTGCTCCTTTCTTTTCTTTTCCTGCCTCTCCCCCATCTCTCCTCTCCTTCCATTGCTAAAAGTCCGTGAAAAGGGAACTCCGTGAAGGGGAAACATCTCAAGCAAAATCTGTATTCTGCTTTGGCAGCTGGAAGAATCAATGCTAACATGGCCCATGACTGCAGACAGCAGCCTACACTGGCAAAGAAGCATCAGACGGGCAAAATCATGATAGGGTTGAACAGAGCAAGTCATCGCTGTGCAGGGATGGAGCCCTGTGAGCCCTGCAGGGAGCAGAACCATAGTATAAGGACTATACTATAAGGTCAAGCATCATTTAAATGATAGGCATCAGGCACTGGAATAGCCTGAGGGATTTTATTTGCTGTTCTCCAGAGCTGCTGGAGAGGCATGAAGGGTCCTCTGCTGCCTATGCCAAGGGGAGTGTCTAGGGACATCCCAGCTGGGCTGCTGCCTTCCCTCATGCTTGAAGGATGGTCCCATCTCTTCCCTGAATGCACCCTGTAGACTCCCAGCTCCAGCATCACCTCCCTACTGTCTGCCCCTGCTCCCTCCCAGTGAGACTGCTGCCAGCTAATGAGATGCCTAACCCAGGACTCCCAGGCTCTGTGTTTGTTTTCCAACTGGAAGTGATTAGCAGAGTCTAACCTTCAAGCAGCTTAAGGCTGTAACATTGCAGGGATGTTGCACCCCACCAACCAGCCCTGAGAGACAGAATGTTTAGTTACATTTAGGTACTCGTTTCAGTTTATAAATTAGCAGCAGGCACCCCTCAGCCCATGTTTTGGTCAGATAAAGCAAAGTTCATGTGATCAGATAATAAAATCTAAGCATTAGATAGTAAACTGGCCCAGACATCAAGTTATAATTGGCAAAAGCCGTTTGGCTGGAAAAAGGCGACAGGAGATTTTTTTGCTCTTCGTTGGGTACTCCGCAGAGCTCGTGCTAAAGCCACTCTCTTCTCCCTGCCAAGACACTGTGGCTGTAGCACGACGGGAGCCCTACTGCGTCCCTCCAATCCAGCACTCCCTACAGTGCTCCTGATAAACAGAGGGTCACTGCAAGCATATTTAAAGGGCTTAAGCAGAGCAATAGGAGAGAGTGATCCCAGAGCCAGCAGCTGTCAACAAATGCCCTGCTACCAGCTCCCTTGCCTGTGCAGCCAGACTCTCTGGTGGAAAAATGAGAGAAGGACCTCAGGACCTCCTGCCTGCAAGAGGGACCACAGCCACGGTGGTGTGTTCTGCTTACAACAATCAGCTGAAATCCAGTTTGAGACTGTCTGGTCATGAATGGGGCTCTGCAGTTCAAACCCTTGATTATACTAACAAAGAACAAAATGAATTCACTGGTTTAATGCTGCTTGAATTTTGGAAGAATTTTGTGCTGGATGTTTAGAAAGCTTCTGTCTCTCGCAGATGAGCTGCATGGATTGCCAAATGTATGTCCTCTCAGAGAAAAAAAAATGAGTTTTATTTCTGTTACAAACCTACAGGACTTGTTTCAGTTTTACAAATTTCCTTTCTAAATGGAAACATTTTAGAGGAAAAGAAATTGCTTCAAAAATCCTTAAAAAAAAACTTCTGAAAATGTTTTGATCTGATTTATCCATCAAGCAGTGGCTCAGGGTAAGGAAAAGATGACAGCTGCTCCTTTTGTTGCATGCTGTTCTGATTAGCTTCAAATAAGATGCTCCCTGTCACCCATGGCCCTCAACGTAGCAAATGCACAGAGCTCTGTGGACTCTGCTGAAGACACCTGATGCCAGAGCAGATCTCCTTCTGCTAGAAGGAAAAGATTTTTTTTACCCAGGACTGTTTGGAAAACCATGGTTGGACTTAAATTCAAAATAGCAATAATAAAAATTTAGAGAAGCTTTAAGGAAGCTTTCTAAAAGTGTTCAAAGTTAGCTTCAGTCTGCAGTTTTGATCAACACTGGCTTTTCTGGGAGCAGAATCAGGAGCATCCACACAAGGAAGAACTGTGGAGTTTCTGGTTTCCCAGTATCCATCCTCCCTCGACCCTGTATCTGCTTTGGGTTGACTGACTAACCTGCCGTTGTTTCTGAGAACATTATTTATATTCCTTTCTCATATAAAAAAGCTGTGCCACAGCAGAGATCCACAACCACCAAAATCCAGCAGTGTCCTCACTTGAATTAATGATACAGGGCAGACTGTCTGCGAAAGGGAAGAAGGTTTTTTCTAAGACTATAGCTAAGAATAAGCTTGCACACACATTTCATGTTCCTGTATGACATGAACTATAGATTCACCTGAATCTTTGGGATTCTTACTACATGTTTGGAAGGATTTTTCTGTTACTGGGGGAACATAAAATCCTCTCCTAGCTGTTTCCAGGCAGTGCAAACTTCCTTTCTGAGCTCCCTTTTCTAGGCAGATGAGGCCACTGATGGGAATTATAGATTGCTTTTTGGTGCCAGGGGGTCTGAACAAAGGCGAGAATGGAAGAACTCAGCCACGTCCCTAAATGAGAAATAAGTTTGGCTCCAGATCAAAACTCTGCTGCTCAGGTCCATCCATGTCACCAAGGATAATCAGACAAGTAGCTTGTTGGAATCCTAATCCAGAAAAACTGAGAGCCTGAGCTAATGGCTAAATAATCCCCACATTAAAACCTCCCACAAAGCTGAATGAGAGAACTTGAGTTTCCAAATGCTTCCAATTAAATGAAACATTAAGGTCAGCACCCGGGGTGAAGGCAGGGGGAAAGCAGGCTGGGAGTCTCTGAGGGCAGCTGGGATGAGCAGCATTTCCAAGGGAGCATTTCTGTCTCTCATCTCTGGCAGTGTTAAGCACTGTCACAGCATTAGTGAAATGTGGTCTTTATTGATTCATTTTCATCTCTGGGCATCTGTTTTCATGAGGACGGGGGTAGCTATTTGATGACAACCCCGGATGGATGGAAAGGCTTTTTCTTTGCCTCTTTTCCTTCTTTGTATATCTCCTCCTCCACACACACCCCCCTTCTCCCACCTAAGAGCAAAGGGTAATTTGTGTACTGGCTGAAATAAAACCCACTTAACAATGAAGTTCATGGCTAAAGCCTGTGGACATCAGTGCAGCCTTAATGAAATTTCTGTGCCTGAAACACATTAGTAGGCAAGAGCTGAGACTGTAAAAAGATTAGGCTGCTGAATAGCTGGCAGAGCTGGAGCTTTCAGAGTGAAAGTCAGCAGAGAGAGCAAGGGAGAAAAAGGAGAGAGACATACAAGGGGCTGCTCTGGCTCAGCTAACCTCCTGCCCACCTGAGCCACAAACCTTCCCCATGCCCATGCCTGGCCTCCTCCCAAATCCCTTCTGATCTCCAGCCCTCCCTGTGGGTCTGCAGAGCCCTTACATGCTCCCATAAACCTCCCCATCCTCACTGGCCTGCACCCACAGCTAGCAGAGAACATGAGCTCCTGTGATTGTAAAGGCAATAGCCTGCTGGTTATTTTGTCGGGCAGATGATCCAAGGCTCTCTGAGCTCTGCAGAGATTTAGATTCACTTGAAGTGGAGGCTTGCATACTTTTGCTTGATTTCCATTCCAATTTTTTTCTGGATTTTAGTCCATTTTACACTTAGGCAGCAGACAGATGCCCAAAGGGCATGTTTATGTGCAGAGAGGAGAAGGGGGGGGTGGTGTCAGATGCAGGGATGGCCTCAGGCTGTTTTAATTTCTCCCTGAAGACAGGTTGACTAAGTAGATGGCATCTCAGAGCCTAGAAATGTGCTCACATCAGCAGGTTTTATGACCATGCATCATTCAGTCAGTGACATCATTCAAGTCACCTCTCAAATTTACACAGGGCAACAAGGGGACAGGGGAAGCAGGGCGAGAGCACACAGCTGGGAACTCCCTGCAGTGGAAATACAACTTCACTGTTCCGAGACCCCCAGCTAGCAGCTTTTCCACTCAGTTTCCCAAGATCTTCACAGCTAAGACCATGCACGCTGAAACCACAGAGCCAGCTGGGGCTAGAAACAGTACACTTTCCTTCCTGGAGACCACTGTCCAGGTGGCTCCAGAAATGCTTGGTGCATTCAGGCATGGATCTGGGGGGAGATTCACTGGGGCTTGGGAGGAGCTTTGCTGCACCCAGCCCTGGCCGGTGCCACGCAAGGAGATGTGCTCGCATGGGCCATTAAGCCCTGCTGGTGCAGCTGGCTTTGCCCAAATCGCAGAGGGACCCTGACACCCCTGGGCTTTGGCACAGACATGAGCTGCACTCCAGTACCAGTGTCCACTGATCCCTTACCCTGATCATTTACACAATTTCTCTGTGCCTTGAAGTGGTCATGGCCATCAGACCCTTTAAAAAAAAAAAAAAAAAAGAAACCAAACAAAAAAAAAACCAAAAACCACAAAACCACCCCCCCCCAAAAACATTTAAGATCTATTGCTTTTTTAAAAAAAAAAAATAATTATCAAAACTATTGCAGGATTGGTCCTCCAGTTGCTGTATTTTTCTTTAATTCCAGCGTAATTTTGCTCTCTGGGACTGTCTCCCAGAAGACGACCATTTGACTTTTCTGCTGTGCCCTTTCAGATACGTTACAGACTGTGATCTTGTCTGTGCTCTTAATGGCTTTTTCAAGAGATCATGTCTGCTCAAACCTTGTTAGTATTAATAAAGACAAAGTCATAAATACTTTTGTGGTTTCCTATTAGCTGGCTTGTAATTTGACTAAACAAATTAAATTAATTTGGAAACTAATAATTATTTGGTTAGAAGTGGATTGAAGGAAATTTGGTTGAAAATGGACTTTTCGTGGAAAGAAAAGAGATACCAGTTCTTGGAGATATAAACTAAATGGGGAAACTGGATGAGTGACATTTTTAAAATCCTTTCTCATTAACTGGCCTTGGCTTTCAGTATATGTCATTTTTATCCCCATTTGTAAAGCTAATATTTCTTTCCATCACATCTGTTGGGCAGACAAATCCACAAAGCTAGAAAACTTTGGTGATGGAGCTATAAAAGCAGAGACATCTCATCATAAAGATAACAGTCCATTTTCAAAGTCTGAATCCCAGACTGTGCTACTTTCTCCTGTGATCTCCAAAGCCACATCCAGGAAAACAATGCTTATGCCGTGCTGCTACAGAGTTTTACTGATGTGTTGTGATCTAAATGGATAGAGTGTTTTGGTACTCTGTTTTCATTTGTTAATTGACTCCTCTCTCACTTAAGATAGGAATTGGAGTAGTTTGTGATAAATGGATTACACAGTCCTCTTTGTTTCAGTGCAGCTTCTGTGAAATAATTGCAAATTCCTCCTGACACCAACAGTAGTATTGCACCAGGTAAAGGGGGCGTGGGGGGTAGAATTTGGGACTCCTTTCCTCTCCATCAGTGGAAGGACATAGTTTTTAATTCAATGTTTATCTAACGTAAAATGAATAAATGACACATGGGGCACAGTCCAGAATCCACAACTTCTTTTTCCTGCATGACTTGGAGTAATTCAGTCCTTCTTGTGAGGGCTCACTGAAGTCCCTAACTCCTGCATATTTTGCACAACAGGTCTGGCTTCAGCAGGAAGGATGGAGAGTCTCCACCGCACTTTCTGCACAGTGGCTAGGACCCTGCCTGGAAGGGAGAAGGTACTGGTGTGACACCCCTCCACCCAGTCTGATAAATGGGACTGAAGGTTTTCCTTTTCGTAGGGGAGCATTTCCACCAGGGAGGTGGTCTCATGCACACTACAGCAATAGCATTTTCAAACAAAAAGAGGGAACCTTGTGCAGGTCTTCAGGGGAAAAGTTTTGGCAATCACCCTCAGAAGAGGTCTTTGGACTCTATAAACTTGATCAGAAAGTCACATTCTTCAGTATTCCTCACAGGTTTCCTGTTTTAGCACTGAGATTTTAGATCCACCTTCTAAAACATGTAGTTCACTTCAGGTGCTTAAAAAGAAAGCAAAACTGTGCCTAACTATGTCCTTTATTGGATCTGGCCCTCAAAAAACAGAAGGTGTTGGCAAACTCTGCTGCAACTCCATATGGTTTCTTTGTGGCTCCCTCTGCTCTTTAAAGGGGAAGGAAGACGTGTTCACACTCTCATCCAGACAGGCTCCTTTGCCAGGCTCTGATCTTCCAAATTATCACCCCTACAACGAGGCAAAGAGACCTTTAACAAGGGCTGGCTTGTCCCCTCTGCTGGTTCTCCAGCCAGCATTTCTTCAATGTCAGAGCTGTACCTGCATCTTTCTACCTCTTCATGCATGATCTTTCTGCTTCTTACTCAGTCCTCCCCCTCTCTCCCACCATCCCTCTCCTGTCTTTCAACTTACTCCATCACCAACACACTTGCAACGAGGATCTCTCCTGTGCTTCTTACTGCCAGTCCATGTTGTCTTGACATGAAAAGGTAACTAAGAAGGGAGACAACTGTTTCTTCAGTGGGGATTGAAGGCTGCAGCCACGTTCTCAGATTTATGTGGGATCAGAAATTGCCAGAAAAATGGAAGTTATAAGAACTATAGCTAACTTGCAGCAGACAGAGCTTACAGTTTCTGGCACAACAGCAACAAATTTTAATTTGGATTGTACTGAATGAGAGCCCTTCTCACTGATCCCTATAGACACTAATCACACTGGGTAGTAAGAACCATTCTTGGAGACAGACTGACAGACGTGGGTGGCAAGAAAAGGGCTGAGAACAGGACTCGCTTCAGCTTACAGCCTATTTACTTCTCAGAGAAGCTGATGTCTCTAGCTCATCCATGTGTGGAAACACTATGAACATACATATATGCACACACACAATCCATATGTATTTATACACATACACGCATACACAGTCCCCTTGCTGATGCTGAGTGGCCATTCTCCACTCACCTGGCTGGGGAGGGGGAAACAGCATTGCAGAGGCACAATACTGCATCTGCTCTCAGAGCTCCAGCCCAAGGCCCATGGCACAGACATTTCGCTCTGTTCCTCCCCCACCATTCAAGTCCTTACATAGCCTAAAGATTTGGACATGTTCTGCTTTTTATTTTACTACTCATTGTCTTAATTCCACCAAAGTCTGAGTGCATGGGAAATGAAGTTTCCCCCTTGCTGTGCATATTTCCAACTCTAACTTACTTTCTTCAATAAGTCTTTTTTTTAAAAAAAAAAAAATTCATCTCAAAAAAACCTGTACAAGAAAAACAAACAAACAAGGAAAATCCTTGTTAATTCCACCAACAACCGCATAGGACCAATGGAGAGATGAGACGGTGTTTTAACTCCCCAAGGGATGTCTGATATGAGAGCACAAGCAAGGCAGAAGGAAGCATACATGGTATTGAGAAAAGGGCAGAGGTTTCTGCATATAGGAGGGAGCCTCACATCAGTGTTTAGACCTGCTCTTGCCAACAGAAAAGAGGATGCTAGAGCCCTGGAGCTCAGAGCGTGCTCTGCTCTCAACTTACACCAGTGTAAACCTGCAGGCAGGGCTGTGAAATCACTGAGGAAAGAAGGAAGAGACACTTGCCTGTAAACACCTTCACTGCATCCCTGAAAGCCTGGATGAAGGTGGAAGAGCTTCAGAAGGTACCATCTGGCTGGCAAGCAATCTGGCACTGGGCAGAGCCTTGGCTTCAGCTTGAGTCGGCATTTAAATTCAGAGGAAACCTGGGCAAAGTCTCAGGCACCACCTTCTCCCTCCTCCCTCGTTGCATGACACATTGCAGCTGAGCCTGGTGTAACGACCTCTGAGGACTGCTAACTCCCCCCGCTCCTCCTGACAAGTGGTCCCAGGCAAGCCAGGGAAGTGGTTTGGCCCTAAAATGGATCCTGCCTCTGATATCCAAAGTCATGAGAAACAGTAATTTGTCATTCACCACAGCTGCTTGCTGCAAACACACAGCCTGGCCCACAGTCTCATCCTGGGCTGAGAGCCTTCTCCTCTTCTTGTGGGATATTGCCATCCATTTCGTTTCTTTAGTACTTGAAGTTAAAAAAAAAAAAAATGGTAGGAACAAACACTGAGGAAAAATACCTCTAGTCAGATCAATGGATTTTAGTTTTACATCAGTCTTAAAAGTTTCCTTTCACTTTTACATCATTTGTTTTGATTTTCTTTTGTTTTTCATCATAATAAAGTTACAACCTGAAACAAGGGAGAAAAAAACCCAACTTTCAAGCAGGGCTTTTCTTGGTTTCTTTTTTCACTTAAAGCTGCCGCAATATTTAGAGTTGCTAAAATGAGGAAAAATTGCCCTTTTATTCTCACAGAAAGCCTGTTTCAAAGAATCAGCATTTTCTCATGAAAAATGGTTTGTTGAAATTACCCAACCAGTGCTTTTACTCAGTGCCCTGAGCATAGTCCTGCTATAGTTCCCTTCCCTGTGGAGGGTGCAGACCCCCCCCTCAGACTTCATGGGAGCTGTGCCATTGTGGATATCAGCTGAGCTAAAAGCTACATGGGATTTGGAGCCGGTTGATGAGAGCAGACACTCATCTTGGGCTTCCCATTTTACAGACTTCTGCAGATGTAGACCTATTATTATAAAATTTTCCACTTTTCCCCCTGCCCCAAACATTATTTTTAATCTACACATCATGATGAGCTCTACTAGCGGAGGTAGTCCTGTGTCCAAAACCCCAGCAGCAATGGGGCACTGTGCCTCCAGCAGTACATTTTGCTTATAGACAGGCATTATTCTCGTGGTTGTAGGACAGAGCAAATGCCACCCTCTTTCTTCCAGTTCTGGCAAGAGTATGGACATGATTAGGCTTCTCTGAAACAAAGTGCAGACCTGTCCTCAGGGCCATGAGGGCCACTCCACCACTTGGCAGCAAGGTACAGATACGCCACAGAAGCTTCTAGCTCAAGCTAAAATTCTCCTCTTTTGGGGTCTCGGCTAACACCAGGAGGTCAGAGTGGTGCAAAACACATGCTTTCTGTAGGAGAATCAGATATCACTGTCCATTTTAAAGTGCTGTTGTGTTGAAAAGAACAGCATCGAATCCTTGAAACAGCCTCTCTTCCCTGCCTAGGCCCCCGCCTTCTGCCTCCACGCAATGTGGCTGCTGGCAGAAGATGGAGCCAATCTGCAAAATGAGCATCTCCATGGAGATAAGCTGAGAGCACAAGAAGGTCAGAGCCAAAGCATCAGGAGCAGCAAAGGAGTTCTTCAAACTTCATTTCCTTCCACAGAAATCACTTGATGGAGATTTGTTGAACGTGACACCTGGCTGCCTCGCATTGCCAACTCAAATGAGGAGACAAAAGAGGAAGCTAATTGTTTCCAATGCATTCAAGTTTAATACAGTGCATTTTTAATTAGGGCTCTAAAGGGGAAGGAAATCAATTACCTCTTGCAGAGGCAGACGCCACTGGCAGGTGATGCCATGTGGAGAAAAGGAATTGCAGCAGGATGCTAAGGCTCCCTGACGAGGAGAGGGCCAGTGTGCTCTTTGGGGAGCCCAGTGCATCAGGTACTCTTGGTGGCTCCAAGGAAGCTTGCCACAAAGTGGCACTGTGACACCATCTGAGAGGACAAGATCGGGGGAAAATTCGGTTGAACCACCCTGCTTTGGAGGTGCCCTTGAGCCTGGGGAGCCTTTATAACCCCTAGGGAGCATCTGTTCTCCAGGACCTGAGGAGGAGATAAAGACATCTGACAGAGCGCACAACGAACATCCTTTCCCACAACCATGGTGAGATCTAGTCCCCTTCAAGACACCCTGTTCCTTATTTGAGCAGGATTGGGATAGCCCAAAACCTATGGCTTGATAGGTGCTTGGTGACCTGTGCTGGGGGAGAGGGAAACAAAGGCACTCCTATGGTTGGGGTCCAGATCTCTAGAGAATTCTGTGCTAGAAGAGACATGCCAGTGAGCTGGCACTGAAGGGACACCATTGAGAAAAACACAGAAAGCCCGAAGACTCACTTGAAGAGCAAATCCCTATAGCATACCATTGAGACACAAGCATATACAGTAAGAAGCTGGTATTGCTGAAAACTTATGTTTGGATTGTTCAGAAGACCAAAGCTTAGGTCTCCAAGGAGCTCAATTTCATGCCTTTAATGAGAATTACATTTCCTAAAGGAAGCAGCCAAAGTCCTTCAATTCAGTGTAATATATTTCAACAGCAGACAGGTCTCGGGATCCTGTGTCCTCAGTAACCTCATATTCAGTCTTTGCCAGGCAGAAATCACAGCCTTTTTCATGTCTTTCAACAGGACACTTTGGGATGTGTTGAATTTATTCTTTTTGGTTATGAGTGACTTCTGTGTCTGTTGCTGAAGCCTATACCACAGAGATTTCTTTGCAAGGCCTAAGGGGACCAATTCATTTGGCTGAAAAGAAGATTAGTAGCATCATCTGAAGGACCCTATAGCATCCTAAACATCTCCATGGGGCTAGCAGAAAACGTGCAGGACCAAGAGCAGACTGGCATCCTGACAGCTAGCTGGGATACTTGATGGTTTCTCAAAATGTACTAACACCTCCTTTTAGCCAACTGAAAGCAGCCAGTGCTTGGCCAGTTTAGTGGGTGTTTGATGCAAAACCTACTTCAGTTGTAACACAGGACAAGGCCTTCAAGCTGTGTAATGCTACTCTGCAGCAAGTCTGAGGACAGAAATGAGCTCCTAAAAATAATTTGGGACATTTTGATTGTGAAGCTCGAGCTAACTTAGTATATGGTATTGTAAAGCCAGAGAGAGTAAAACAAGAACAGTATCCATTAAAATAAAATGGTGAGTGCAGACTGAGTGCTAAAGAAATAAATCCAATGACAAAATTCACCTTACACATGTAAGATTGAGATCAGGACTTTATTGCCAGGAAGAATGTGGGGTTTTTTACTTTGTGTCTTTTCTATTTCTTCATATTTTCTCAATGAATCTCTGGAAGATGCTGTTTATGGACAAAATGGAGCATGCTTCATGAAAGATTTATTAATCAGAACTGCCAAATTCATAATTACTTTCTGGGCACTGAAATTGTTTGGCCTTATCAAATAAATGAGAATAACCACTGATTATTGTTTTTGGAGAAAGGAGTAGCTGGTAATAAGGAAAAAACATGCACATATGAGAAAGAGAAAGATAATATAAATGGACATAGACGTGTTCATATAGATGAGTGGTCAAATGACTCATCTGTCTGAAAAAAGAAACATAATTTTCATATTATGAGGCACTCAAGCAAGTCAGTAGTACTTTCACTCCAACACGATAGATGGACTTCATTTGTTTCCCTGATCCTCTTCTGCCACTGCCTTTTTATGTTTCAGAGGTGGCTGGATTTTCCCTCTGTTGTTTCTAGTTCAAAAATAGGAACTTGTCTTCAATAGAAATTAGTGACATTTAATGCCAGCAAGAAACTCTTAAAGACCTCGAGCTTTTAAAGCTTTTCCAGTTCCATGGCAGAATAGCCACATCTGATACACGGGTGCAACCTTACAGCAATTTTTTCATAAGTGTTTAGGGGCTTTTTACACTGGCCCTGAGGTTTCTGAAAGTTATAAAACATATCAACTTCCGATTAGAAAACTGTCACCATACCCAGATGCTTTTGAAAATCCAGCCAGCTGCCCTAGGAAACCTTGTCAATAGGCACAGGACACTCAGCCTGGAGTGCAAAAAGTTTCACAGCCTTCAAAAAAGGAAGACGCTTGTGCCCAGCTGCTTTTTAAGCATGGAAAAAGACAGCTGTCTTTATTGACATGACTTCAGGTGGTCTTGAAAACTTTCCATGGACTTGCCCGAAGTTGAACTGTGGGTAACAACTCTCCCCAGCTGCTGGCCCTGAGGCTGCCCTGCCTTGCCCCTTGCTGCTGCCTGCTGCAGCCCCTGGCCCTCAGCTCTTCATGCTCATGCAGGAGCCCTGCAGCGCTCGAGCGAGAGCGCGGGAGCAGCAAAAAACTCTCAGGCTGCTAACTTGGGGATTCCTCTCTTGCCCTCTTCCCAGCTTCTGCAGATTTTTCCCCTCCTCTCCTCCCATGATGATTTATGGGGGAAAAAAGTAAAATTCTAAAATGAATAATTGATGTTCTTTCGAAGCTATCTCCTTTACTCTACTTGTTCTCTTAATTTACTTGGTTTATACCAACTGATGACAGAAGCCTATTGTTTTGCTGAAACATTAACTTCACAAAGTCATTCTGCTCCCATCTGCAGCACTAAAATTAATGATTCCCTCTGCAACATCTGTTTAATTAACTATCGGCACCATAGAAGAGGCATCCAAATACCCCAGTGACTAAATCAGCCTCAAATTAGGAAAATACGATGTTAAATTGTATCAGAGAGAAGCAGAGATTATCCTTTTGAGCACTGACATTCATTAGCTACCAGCCACCCCATGTATCTTCATAGTGAAAAAGTGTCAGCAGCTCTTTGCCATAAAGTTTTCATTTAAGGGCTGCTGCTCCTTTAGCCACGGTGATTGGAAAGAGGAGGGGGGTGGAGGGGCACGAGCAAGCTTAAGCCCGTGCTCCCATCATCCTTGCTGATGGATCTGTTGCTGGGATGAAAGATAAAGGTAAAATAGTGCTGCCGTTGAGCACTGCTTACGTTGCTGTCATGCTTGTTGGAGGCTGGTGCCAGCTTCCCAAGCAACAGGCAGGTCCCTGCAAAGACAGCAGGACTCATTGCAAAAGCTGCCACTGAGATAGGGTATGTCTGGGGGTACTCTTGAAGGTATCGGTCTCTTGGCTACGCTCTAAGAGAGAGATGGGAGAAGGCAGCTCTAAGGGGGAAGAGGGGAGAGCAAGTGGTTTGGACCTCCAGCAAGGTCTCCAAAGTGCCTGGCGGTATTAAAAGGCTCCTTACAGACCCCACTGCTAAAGTAGCTGCATGTCCAACTTTGTACGGGCAACACACAAAATAAGGGGCTGATTCAAGAGGTTTTGGGGTTTTTTAAACTTTTTTTCCCCACTTTGAACTCCCCCCTTATGTTGCCGTGGCAACAAATGCAGTGTGAAATTGCAAGTTTGCAAAATGCACTAAGTCAGCAGCATCGTAAAAGCAAAGAAAATGAAGCAGGAGAGCGAGGCGGGGAGACTGGCAGGGAAGGAGCCCGGCTCACACAGCTGCCTGCCGAGAGGAGAGGGCCGGGCACGCTGTGCTGCGGAGGGGCAAGGTTGGCAGGGGCAGGAGGACATCAGTAAAAGGAAGGTGTTGAGGCTTGGGTTCCCACTAGGTAGTTATACTTATTAAAATACACATCTACATCCAGACAGTCTGCTGTCTATCCAAACTTGCTACCTGATACGATCTTTCTCTGAAAAGGGAACTCTCCAGGGATTTTCGCCACTTCTTGGTGAACGAGGAAAGCGTTAGATTGTTCGCTTTAAAGAATGAGCCTGAACTCCTGGAAGTACTGAAATAACTCTAAGGTTCTTCTCTAATGCATGAGCTCAGGTCAGAAAAGTGCATCCACTGAGTCCTCTGGGGTGAGATTTTTCAAAAGCATACCAAGCCCGAAGCTCAGTGCCCACAAGGGCCAGACTTTCATCAGAGCTCAGTTCCCATTTAGGCAGCTACTTAATCTTTGCAAACACCTCAAAGTATCTAAACTGCATCTGCAGCTGTGATGTTGCCCTGAAGAATGGCTGTGGCTAAACAAAAACTTCGCAGTTTAAAAATCCATTTCCTCTCTCTTCAGAATATTATGTGCTGGCTTTCTTGGCAAACCATTTCTGATTGTTGTTTCTTGGCTTAAAGAACCAATGCACATCTGAAAGACTGCTCTGAAATCTAGCCTCTACCTTGTCTTCAAAACAAACATACAGTTAAGTACCAGGGAGGAGTTGAATTTGGCTCCTTTATACCCATGTGACCAACTTAGAGGCAATGTGTCGGCACACCAGGTGCATTTATAAATGGTGAATAGGTTTCAAAGGGAGTATGGGAAGACAGAATAAATGAGGCTGCTGTTAGACAACAAGCACAAATACCACCCTTTATTCAAGAGGGGCTAAAGTCAATAAACATAATTACTGTTATACTAGATCTGTGTTACCCTCACCTTTCACCGAGAATAAGCACTTTTTAGCCCTTTCCTTCCCACCTTTTCCCAAAGATCCTAGTTGTCTTCTGTGTCTTGCCATTGGTCTCAGCAGTCAACTCCAACTCCATCATTAATTCAGGGTTTTCAAAGGTTGTCTTCCACAGTCACGTATTTTCTTGTTTCCTAGCAAAAATACAATAGTTAAGATTTGGTTTGGTTTAATGACAGCCAGGGGTTTTATGTCTCCATGAAAGACACTCCTGAACATTCCTTTGAATTAACTTTCACAGTAGATTTGTCAAACCTTGTTCAAGTCTAAGATAATTTTATCTAGTTCATGGTGAGAATATTTAAGACCATGTCATGGTTTAACCCCAGCCAGCAACTAAGGACCACGCAGCCGCTCACTCACTCCCCACCACCCAGTGGGATGGGGGAGAGAATCAGAAAAAGAAGTAAAACTCGTGGGTTGAGATACAAACAGTTTAACAGAACAGAAAGGAAGAAACTAATAATGATAACAATAATAAATGACAACAATAATAAAAGGATTGCGATATTCAAGTGATGCACAACACAATTGCTCACCACCCTCCGACCGATGACCAGTTAGTTCCTGAGCAGTGATCTGCCCCCCCCAGTCAACTCCCTCCAGTTTATATACTGGGCATGACATCACATGGTATGGAATATTCCTTTGGCCAGTTTGGGTCAGCTGTCCTGGCTGTGTCCCCTCCCAACTTCTTGTGCCCCTCCAACCTTCTTGCTGGCTGGGCATGGGAAGCTGAAAAATCCTTGACTTAGTCTAAACCCTACGTCACAACAACTGAAAACATCAGTGTGTTATCAACATTCTTCTCATACTGAACCCAAAACATAGCACTCTACCAGCTACTAGGAAGACAATTAACTCGATCCCAGCCAAAACAAGGACAGACCATTACAAGAAGCTTTGACTCGTTTGCTTTAAAAGTTAGGTCAAACTTACTCAAGCATCCCTTTGTAGGTGTGTCCTATTGTTACTTGTTGCTCAAGACAGAATTGCAGATGAGTGGCTCAGTTAAAAAAAAATCCTGCCTTGTTGAGAAGAGGCTGCTGTGTGGCTCCAGCAGTAGGAAGACAGTTTCTTCCCATGCGGCACATATCTACATTTGTGACATCCACACACTTCAGCACGCAAGGAAGCAGAGTCAGTAGTTGCTTTCCTAGTGCTTGTGTGCTGAGGTTATTGGCAGAACTCTACTGACAGAGCATGTAGAGAATGTACCAAACCACATTTAAAAGTGTGACATGAAATTCAAAAGCAGCCAGGGGAATTACAACGCTCTGTAGCAGGATAAGATGCTAAAGGAGCATGAAACACATGCTATGCTTAATGTGATTTTTTTTTTTTTATAGGACTGTTTCCTTTCCAAGCTTGCCAAGGAATACATTGCACTGTCAGAGTACAACCTCAGACATGAACAGCCATCGCAATAGTGGTGAGATGGATACAGAGCCAGAGACAGCATGGTTTATGCTTCTGCCTAGATAAGGGAATCATATGAACACCGGCTATAGCACAGCACACAGAAACCTCTCAACACATGGGAAGACGAAGAACGAAAGTGTTATCCTAGGTGCAGAGGATCTCCAACACTGGATGTTACTGATAATGTAAGTAGAAGGAAGATAAGGAGATTGAAAGCTTTAGGTGAGAGTGTCCCTTGAATAGCCAGTACTGGGAAATGAGGTATCGATATTTACTTGGCAAAATGGCACATGGCTCTGAAATCCAGTAGATGGGGAATTAGAGATTGCTTGGATGGTGCACAGAGAAGCCAGCTGGGACTGGATCACCACTATGATAGGGACTGCACACACACAAAGAGGATCAGAAAGCCACTGCCATATTGTGTTTATAATTTTAAACAGATATGATGAAAAAATAGTGGGAGAAGATATAAGGGGAAAAGGTGGCCCAGGACTACACAGCAGATCAGTGCCAGAGCTGGGAATTGATTCCAGGGACTCACGGTCCTTAGCCCATTATAACAAAAAACACTGAACATAAGAAGAACAGCTATGAGTCTCTGTCTTTGCTATTATTCTCAAGGTTTGGGTTTATGTAGTTATTTATTTACCAAACACGGAGGAATGACAAACAGAATGAGAAACATGGAGTGCGCAAGAAGGCTCATAAAATCCTTTTCATGTCTTTAATCAATAATGACTAGCATATCTCCCATACACTTTTCCAGTTTAAAATAGAATAAAGATGTCCCCTCACATCATAATCTTTCTACAGGCAGCTGTGCTCCTTACATCAGCACAATGACCCTAACAGTATGGCTGTATTAACAGATACGATCTAGTCTTTAATGGAGCTCAGCAACTGGGATTAGCTACCTGTAATGTAGTTTGGGCTGTCAGGCACTATACAAAACTGCTAACACATTACAAGTTATAGGCATCAATTCTTTCTAAGTGAAAAGGCATTTCAAATTCAAAACACTTCAAACATAATAACAGGAAATTATCTTGATAGATCCCCTTCAACATGTAAAAAAATAAAGAGATGAGGAGAGAGGGTCAGGCGTCCGATCAAAACAAAATCATATCAATGCTTTTTTTCTCTCTCTAATTCAGCGCAAAGCAGAAACATGGATTTGGATGTCAGGGAGGGAACGAATTGTGGAAATGTAAGGTGGAATGAGAAAGAAAGTTTGCAAACTACATTAGAACAGGAGAAAGGGAAAGTTTACCTGCCTGTTTGGGTCAATGTGTACACCAGAAGCATTGGTCTGCCCCAGCAGGGACTTCTCCTCTAAGAAGACTGTTTGAAAAGTCCTTGCAGCTCCTTAGGGTATATTTCCAAAGGAAGCTGAGTCAGGAGTTAGGGTTTTTCTTAGCTTCCATATTTTGAAGATGCCCAATATGGACATCCTTAATGAGACCTGATTTTTCAGATCAGAAGACATTCAGTGCTTCCTGAAAAGCAGGTCCTTTTTAAAAGCATCTTTGTTAAAGTACACATTTGGAGTGCATGCTCCAAAAGTGTGCACATTGTCTGAAAATATTGTCCATTTGCCCCTTTAATCCCTAGCAATGGTCCAGGGCTAGAAAACCTAGGAGGAGAAGAGGAAGGGTCAGAGTTCAAGTGATGAATGCTGACAAGCTGAGTCATTGATGAGTTGCATGCTATAATCTATCATTTTAAAACCTAACTATTCTGAAAGCTTTCTGTGTTGTCAGGCTGACTCATTTCTGCCCGTGAAAGAGAGGGCTAGGGAGAACCTTATTTCATCTCTCAGCACTGTGGCCATGCACCAATCCTGCCGCTGTCCCATTTTCTCCACATCTGTCTCTCTCTCTTATCCCTAGCTTGTGAATCAGCCAAGCCCCCATCTGACATCCCAGAAAGAACACAGCTTCCCTGAGTTGGCAAAAGAGTCCTCTAAGGAAAAGAAAAGGGACTGAAAACAAATTGAAAGCAAGACAGACAAACCAAAAGGCAGATTTTCCTTTTAGCACATTTTTGGAAGAGGAGGGGAGAGAAGTCCCTTATGGCCAGAAACCCACACTGCCATTGGATTTCCAGCTCAAGTCACAAGCCCAGGGGAAAGACAGCTCTTCACCACCTGTCAGGAGGGACTGCAAACACAACAAAGTATCTTGTAGAAAAACAGTGCAGGATAGTCATTTGAGACTGCCTCATTAGTCATACAGCATTTGCACATGCTGATGGCTGAAGGCAAAATATGTCCTTAAGTTACATTATCACACCAAACACAATGTCTTTCTTTGCAAGGGGAGAACAAGAGAGAGCAAATGTACTGCATGAGATGAGAAGGATGGGGCTTTGATGATGACAAGATGTTACAGCAGCCATAAAGTTGGATGTCCTTGATTATCTTCACTGTTGGGGTGGTAGGTCAGACCTGGGACTGTGCCAGATGCTGGATGAAGGCAGTCTGGAATAAATGTGCTCTGCTCCAAAGAGCTTTCACCCTAAATATCTAATGTCTCCCCGTGGGTGAATGTTACCAATAGACAAGACAGTCCAAGGCAGCAGTGTGATGACATTAAAGTTGTTGGAAATCTAATTCTTCCCCAAAAAGTCAAAGCAGAAACTAGTCCTGACTATGGAGGGAGTGTTTTACAAAGTGCAAAGCATCTAGTCCACTAAGAACTGAAAGTGCTCTCAAAGTCCCTGAAAATGCTGTCTCCATACCCATGGAAGATGATACTTGTCTTCATGCAGCAGGTGAGCCCTGCATACTGTTTTATTCAAAAAAGAGAGTGTGACTCAAGTGGTGTGAAAGGCTGTGTGCTAGAAATCTGCATAAAGATCAACTTCATGTGCAACTCCGTGTTGTCTTTTTCCTGGTTTCACATCCCACCCATATGAGTTTGGCTTTCTTCCAGCACCCAGACAGAAATTATAGTGCTAAGCTTGCCTATGACTTTCCATGAGATGACCCAAAATTTGTTTTCTGACTGAGGAAAACAAGAACACTTTTTCTATTTGAAATCAGATCTAGAGTAAGATTTTTCAAAGCACTTTGTGACTAAGGTTGCTAGATCAGATCAGCTTTTGGTCTGTTGACCAGATAAGCAGAGCTGTGTTCGAGTGCTCCCAAGGCTGCAGATGTGAAGTTCTCTAATACACATTTGGTCTCTCCATTTTCTTACCGAAGACTATATGCATTGAATACAATGAAGAGTGTAAAGGAAGCTATAAATACAGGTTTAACTTAATAGAGTGAATCCCAAAGTGCTAAGGAGGGATTTGTAAAGACTTCTTTAAAGTTTTCTCATTAGTAACATTTGTGTGTCTCTTCTTTTGGGTCTTGACATAATTTACATCTATTTCAAGGGCTTGGAACATAGGAAGAATGAGTTTTAATGGGAACCACTGGCCTCCTGCTTCTGAGAAGATATTGTTAGGGTTGGCTCAAATGAAGAAGGGTCATCAGCATGTTCTCAGAGCTTCTTGCTTTGGCACTGAGGAAGATTTAGCACATTCCGATATCCATTTCCTCCACAGCTCTAATCTTAACACCCACCTACTGCATGCTAAATGAACATCCCAGCACTTCATAATGGAGACAGGAAATTAATTCCTCATAAAGGGTTTTTTTTTCCTACCCCTCTTATTAAGACTCCTCAGCCCTGTCAACAGCCAACTGAGCTTTCACAAGTCATAAAGGTGCATTTCTGCAGTTTCATTTCCTCAAGTCTCTTACTTGATGGATTATGCCCATTAATAACATTCATATTGGAGAAGAACAGCTGCTGGGGATTCAAGGTACCTTGTTGGATGGTGTAACCCTGACCCTTTAAGCAAGGCACTCAAGAAAATGGAGACATGAAGCAGGGGGTCTGATGATATGCATCTACTTCGCTGAGTTCCTCTTAGAGGCAGCAGCTATAGAAAAAAGACCCTCCCTGGTCTTGCTGACCTAGGATTCCCATGGGAACCAATAGAGCTGGACCACTACCCTGAGGAGGACAACACCTGAAAAAAAGCCCTTGGTCCTTGAGACTGATGCAACTTTGAGCATTTCCACACCTCCAGCACCCACTGAGTGCACGCATCCATGTTTGTAGGATACAGGATGTCTAGAACAAGAGGACAAAGTCCATGGAGCTGTCTAACAATAATCTCTTTCCTTGAATTATAAATTAGCCAGGAAGTGTAAATTCCTGAGATTTTGTATTATAATTTTTCTCTCCAACTCACAGTCTGTTGGGAAATTTCTATTCTTTGGTGGATGTGACTAATCTTTAATTCTAAAAAAATCAGTTTAATGTGAGCATTAAAATGGACCAAGTTGCATCAGAATGACAGATCTGGTTTAAAATTGTGCCATTTCACCCAGTCTTGAGCTCAGCAGCATCATACAAGCAGAGATGATGTTTAGAGAGATGGATCCTAAAACAGCAGGCAAAATTCTTGTGAAATGAAAATGGATCATAGCCGTATGATAAGGATTTGGAAGCAGCAGAGTGAGAATTTGGATCTGGTATCAAAAGCTGGAGGGCAGTGTAAAATAAACACACAGATTGCATCCCCAATTTTGGTAGAAACCTTTTTTAAAAAATTTCATGCAGCTATCAAAAATAAAAGCACAAGACCATTTCAATGATCTCAAAACTAGAGAAAATATCCTGGGAACATGACGTTTGGAACTTTCCTTGGTTCCCTTCTCAAAATGTTATGTAACATTTAATTTTGATTTTTACATACCTACACCATGTAAACTATGGAACAGCAGCATAATGTGCCTCTTCACAGGAATTTAAAGATTTTCAACCAGGCCTAGCACAAATGTTCTGTAGAAAAGTACAGTTATGCTGTTGCCTAGCAAATGTCTATGAGAAAGTGTTTCTGTTCAAGGAGAAAAACAAATTAAGTATAAACCTTCTGCAAGGGCATGCTCCCCCAGGACAGTAGAATTCTGTAAGACTCAGAAGGCAAAATTGTCAGAATCTCTTGTTAAAATATAGGCAGCACATCACAACCACAGAGACCAGAGATATTAAAGTGAAAAACCCTGGTAGTTCTGGCTCAAAGTCAGAAATAGCTTAGTGCTTCTAGATCTCTTGACCCCAGGGAGTTATTAGTAACATTTCTCTAAGTAATCTTTAACATTTTGTGTCTTTTGTTTTTAATATATTAAGAAATTACACCCCAAAGGGGAATGGACTCCTCATTTTTGTGTCAGGCCCTGAAACAGTAATTTGGCATCTCTAATTCCACAGCCAAGCCTGTGTGTCCATGCCGGGAAATACACCCTATGTCTACCTCCTAATGGGTACTAAAACTGTCTTTGGGAAGGGATTAATGGGCTGTTTGGGCTTTTCAAGGTCTTTCTTCTTTTGCTGAGATATTTCTTCAAAATCCTTCAAACTTCTCCCTGCCCCTCCAAAATCTTTTCCCACATAATAAAAAAACAGATCAGTTAGCAAGGTGGAGTCTCTGTGATGATGCGGCTTCTGCCTTTCACTCAGGGGGATCAGGTTAGGGCCACAAAAGTTCACTAGCGATTGTATTTTAAGAGAGGAACACAGAATAACTTGTAGATGGATGTTCAAAAACATCACCCTCGGCACCATGGAGTGGGAGCTGGAGAAAAATGCAGGACTCCTGTTAGTTTGGCTTCCTTCTGCTCTGGCCCAATCCCCTCCAGCTCTTCTGCACTGAAAACAGGGCACAACTGAATGCAATGCTGTGCCACAGCTGCATCCTTACTTTCCATAATGATTAGGTGTGGAGTCCCTAATTAAGTTAGGGTTAAACCTGATTGCCCACCCAATAGCAATATATTCCTTAAACAACTTTGCCAGAAATCCAGAGATATTTCTTGAATACTCGGTGAGAGGCTTTGGCTTGTTAACTACCTACAAGCGCCTTCCAGTACAGACTAAATCCAAGGACTATTTATCATTCAGCAAGGGACTGATTTATCTACCTGGGGACTCAGTTCTGAGCTCAAATCATGAAGATGCTGTCTGTCAAGGGCTATTGCACACATTTCATCCATTCCTTCAGAAGCAGGGGATAATTTTTTGACCTGGGTTTCCAAGATGTTGGGACAAGACTAAGAATAAATATTGTCATTCCTGATCATTCCAGGAGAGTTTTGATTTACACATTCTACAGCTGGGAGTCTTTCCAATCCATACTAAATTTGTTGAAAGGAAAGAGTATCATTTAAGCCAAGGGAGCCAGGATAAAACAGCTCTAAGAAAGACCCTCCGCATATCTTCCCCTATGAGCTGTGAACTGCATTATTAACAAAAGTTCTGGAATACCTCTTGGGAGAAAAATCTTGAATATGTGAAAGAGAGAAAAAGGTATGGACATCCCACAGGGATGCATATGATCAAGCCGGTTTCATACATGCTTGCAGGACAGATACAAATACAGACAAAGCAAAAGATTGCTTTTTTCCTCCATTTGTGTTGACTTGTCACACCTGTAAGGGCTGGCAAGTCCCTGCTCTGCTGTGGCCTCTGGGTCTCAAGATGGGCTGGAGGAAGCACCAAGCTGATCAAGCCAGGAAGAAGGAGGCACAGAGGAAGCTGGAGGAATGGGGCAGCCCCCTCAAATGCACGCTTGGTTGGGCCGCGTATCTCTCTCCAAATCCATCTCTCTCACTCTTCCCTGGCATCTAGTATTTCCTGCAGGCAAGACTCATGACTGAGATGAGACCTGGCTTGACTGCTGTGACTGTGAAAAGGGCTCTGCATTCATACTACTGAATAAAGACACAAGTGTGTTGTCTCCAGCCCCATGACTGAGGCAGTTGGCACTAGCGGGCCTTTCCTAAACCCAGAAGAGGCAATTGTCAAATGGATCATTACTGCAGAATGGCCTCACTGGTTGGGTGGACATGCTGGATGCTCCTTGCATAAGCACTACAATGGCAAGCAAATGAATTACCTTATTGCAAATAACCTATTTCCAGCCTGGAAAATTGTTCATCAGTCTTGTCTGAAGTTTCTGATCTCAATTGTGAAGCTCTCCTGGCTTCCAGTGGTGGAAAGATGGAGCATGCAGCATGTAGTAAAAGCGACTACATGTTTGTCTCCTTCTCAGATATTTGCAGAAATATTTAGATGTAGGGTGAGTTCGATTTATGTGCCTTATCTTCCTCAAACCAGATAGAACACTTCCCTTCTGTTACAAACACTGCTTAATGGATCTCTAACAGCCTTGCTTTCACAACATCAAATATACAATAAGGGGGAGAAGGACAAACCAAACAAACAGCTCTTTATTGTTTCCAGGTGTCCTTGATTATGGTTGGAGGAAGAAGTGGAGAAGAAAGAGGGGAGAGAGATAAAAAAAATTGTAATTAGGTCCTTGGCACAAGCTTGTCATATATAAACACAGCAGACAAAAAAATTGAATGTTAAAAGAAGTTCTTAACTCCTAAAGATCCTAAGTATTCAAAGGATGTCTGAAAATAGATTTGCAGCTCTTTGTCAGGCCTGTTTGCCTTCTCAAAGCTCTGCAGTCACGTAGCAAATAGCCGATGTGGGGCTACCCTCCACCATGGAAGGCTGCTCTCCATCATGTAGAGCAAACAGTTAGGAGAGGAAAATACCGGAGGAGTACATGTCAGCTGATGAAACTCCCTCCCCTCCACCCTCAGTACCCAGACTACACAAAGAGTAAAAGTCATCCAATATCCTCTCTTTTGGGGTAATACAGTTGCCCCATTAGCTCAGGTGATGGAGGTTGCTCGTTACACTTTTATTGATTTTGTGCTCATTCCTGCACAAAGTTATGCTAGAAACAGGTACAAAGAGTGTAATTTCATTCACTCTAGCACCATATTATCTATCTCCTATGAACTGGACTGGTACACAAACCAAAGCGATCCCAACCTCCACACGCTCACACGTATATGAAATAGGCTGGCCCAAATGAGTTGAAAACATTCATTACATCATAAAAAAAATCTTCTGCTGTATTTTTTACTGTCTCCTGCCTCCTATACAGTCCCATGTTTTGCTTCTGCTTTTCTTACTTTATAATAGTCTCCATTCTTATTTTCCTTTGTAATCTTTTTCTTCACTGACTGACTGTAAAAAACACTCAATTTGACAGCATTCAGTTTTGAAAAACAAGGAGTCCATAAATAAGGCTCAAGACAGACCAAGGATAGTCTCCAACAGAAATGATAACTTTTACAGGGCTGGACAGCAACTTTTCAATAACACCTTTTGATAGGCAAATACCACTGAATGGGATGTGATCACAGAGAATGCTATTTTTAAAAATGAAAAGTTCAGGTGTTTTTGCTCAAAAGCATTACAATTCTCCTGAAATATAGGGGAAAAGTGCAGAAAGAAAATAGAACAAAATATGAAAAGGTGCAGAGAGCATTTCATCTGATCCAGATCCTTCCATCCATTTCCCTTGCACTCCAATTTATTTTTAACTTTACCTGTTATCCTGATTTGGGATAGAAGAGATGTTGACAAGTCTAGTGCTCTGGAGGTGAGTGGGGAGAAGATGGGAAGGCTTCAAAGCAGCTGGTGAAGCCCAGGGCCCAGTTCCCTTAGAATAGAAATGAGGATTAAATGCTTAATTCCTGCCGGTGGTGCTTGAAGTCCATTGCGGCTTCTTGCTGTAATGCAGAGGAGGAATGATTGCGATGGGCCTGTGCTGCACTAGTATCTCTTGAGTACAGAAGTGGAGATTATTTGAATGTTTCCTTAATGGGCATCCTTAGCTCTGTGCACTTCAGGGAAACCTGTGTCATACAAGTAGTCCCACAGCAGTGGAAGTGATGACAACTGTTTTTTTCCTCTCTTTCCTATGGCTTCTCTGTATCTGAGCTCAGTCTCAGCTTCATCAATAGATTCCCTCATTTATTTAGATCTCTCTCTACTACTCACTTGTTTCTTTTTAGAAAATGTGTAAAAAAATCAATACCTTTTAGGACTCTATCTTCCTGTCTTTTTTTTTTTTTTTAAATGGGACTCTTTCAAATGATAATCAGGAGAAGCACACAGCCAGATGATGCTCTCAAGTAAGCTTCCTTTTCATAGAGAAACAAGCTTTAAAAGGTCCCATTTTATTATGTTTTTTCTACAATACAGGAATTAAAATTGTTATGTTTTGCTCATCCTGGCCAAAAGCTGTTTTCAATGAGGAGGTTAGTTTGAGTCCCTTCTCAATGATTCCCAAGATGAATTTACTGTCAGAAATGTTGATCTGCAACCTTTTCTCAAATGTAGTCTGCAGTCATCACTCCTCTTTGGTCTATTGTGCACCTACAACTCACCAATAACTTTGCTACTTGTCCCATGACTTTGCTCCCATCACAGACAACAAGGGATGAATAGTGCCTGCTTCACAGGAGCGACCCTCTCTGAAACACTCCTGAATGAGATCAGAGGAGAGACATAATAACCAAAAGCAATCAGAAAACCCCTTCTAACAAGTGTTTGAAGATATTGTCGAGTTGTGCAGGAAAGCAGCATCTGGCAAAGAATTTTCTACTTGGCAGCCTGAAATGCTCAGTTTCAGGCAATGTCGGGAGTCACTTGTGTGCATGTCTGGGTCTTCACTGCTGCTTGGAAGGATTCACTTTCTAACTCTCAGAAAATATACAGTGTTATACTGCAGTAGATATATTAGACTGTACTACACTGTATACAGTATTAGGAAACTGGCTGATATCATGTCCCCTGTGAGATAGTGAGCATCGCTTGGGGTCCTTCCCTCCCTCTATCAGCAAGTCCTTCAGATGACATAAGATGTCATCACAGGTATGTGGAGATTGTTGTATTTACAGAGTAGAGGGGAGTTCTCTAACATACCCTGGACTGACCATTGCTAATGGTAGGTTACCGAGCTAATAATATCCAAGGGATAGCAGGTTTGAACTTTCCCTGCAATGTGCACCTGCATGATTCTCAATTCCCACACATGCAGAAGAGATCCACATATCCATTCATTTGTCCTTGATGGTTTAATTAATACCTGAACCATTCAACAGTCATCTCTTCACTTGTCCTTTTCATTTAAATGTCACCTCCCAAGCCAGTATCTCCTAAGGAGCGAGAGAAAGGGGGAAAATTTTCAAATTAAGGAATCCTGCCTTGCCTTCTGGATTAACTACCCCTTTTAAATAATGTTTGCCTATCAGATACTGGAAGGGGGAGGAACAACCCTAATATGAGATATAAAAGGGGAGAGAGAGAGATGGGACATAGCAGAGGAAGAAAGTGCTTGAATGATGTGCAGCATAGAGATAGGGAATCTAGTGCAATGCGAGACCTTGGGATCCTGGGAGATTTTTACTAATGGTCTCTGCAAGTCTTATTATTTCATACATATTCTCATATCTCTGACAAAGATACTGCATAAATCACTTCCTCTTGTCCCAGGCTGACCCCTTAACCTCTGAGAGATAATGAGGCACTGTACCTAGCATCTTCTAATGCTGCCAAGATCTATATCAAAGAACATTAATTCTCCATGATAACATCTCTATTTATTAATGCAAATGCCTTTAATCCTTCCCCAGCCTCTGCTCAGCAAGCCACCTTTACTTTTATTACTGAAATTTCATTGGAATTAGGTAAATTGGCTTAGTGTCCCCAGAAGGTGGATGTCACTAGGAGCTGAAGTCTAATGTGTCCCTCTTGGCATTGACACTCACCTCCTGGACAGATTAGTTCCCAGACTCATTACAGTTGGCAGGGGCTACATGTTGGGGCTTCCTGGAGGTGCTGGAGTGTTTGTATTCTTTCCATAGAGGTCAGGAAATTATTCATAATGAATAATTTTGTGACTTTTGCCCCTTTTTTTTGTAGTATTTGCCAGCTGTCTGTAAGCAGACTGTGATTTCCCCCTTCCCCTTCCCTCCCCCCCTGCCCCTCCCCCAATATCATGTGCTGCTCAAAGTTATTTTCCAGGTTGTTTCTGGGGAAAAACCTCGCAGTGCAGGTCAGCTCTTCCTGCTAGCTATCAGATGTGCTGGGCCATTTACTTTTCTTAGGACCGGATCAGGGAACTATGCTGATTTATGCTAGATAATAATCTTTTCCAACCACAGGTTCCCAGGGAACTAGGAAAAAAGCCTTAAGCTCTCACAAACAGGCCAACAGAGAAAGAAAGGCAAGTCCTTCTATTTAAGAAAATACAGTAGGAATAAAAAAATCATAGATCTATAATTCTGCCATTGCAGGGTCGTGATCTGACAGGTCAGCTACAGAGGAACAAGGGAGAGAAGCTATGACCTTCTGAACTACTATTAATCACTGGCTCTTGCCTAAACTACATTAAATGGCCATTCTTTAATTAGCGCATCTGTACGTCCAGCCTCTCCCTTGCCCACCTCTACCACACCCGCCTGCGCTGCATAAGCAACCACTCCCCAGCAAAGGTTTCCTTTGGGCACACCAGAGAGGGAGTTGCTCTGTACCTCAGTGCAGCAGACACAAGGTGGTATTTCAGCTTAGGACTTCCCTGCCACAACATCACACACACTTCAGTAGATGGGACCTATAACAAAAACCGATGGGGTTCTTACAATCCCATCCTATCATACTCAAGTGGGAAACCATTCTGGGGGTAGTGCCTTGTGGCAGGAAGGTGAGAATAACCTTTTACACTAAGAGAAGCTAGGAAAGGGAACACAAACACAGCAGAGCAGCAGTCTGGGATGGATGTTCAAGAGCTTCACAGGAGGCCAAAGAGACAGGCAAGAGACCAGGGAACTCCACACTGAAGTGTTTGCACACTACTGCAGCAAAGTATAACTCTCTGCTCAAAGAAGTAGTGAAGGAAATGACCCTGGAGAACAAGGTGACATGAAACTGCTAGATCAACTATATGGCTCTTCCTCCAGTCAGTTCTGGCCGTACCCTCAGGCACAGGGGGATGCGAGTTTAGGCTCTATTACTGCCACATGACCCATGCATAACATGGAAAATACTTTGCCTTTCTCCTCAGTTCCCTATCTGTAAGGGAATTTTATAAAACTTTCCTTCCTCCATTCTTTGGCTGGTCTATCTGTCAGGGCAGGCACCTTCTGCTATTATGTTTCTGTACAGAGGGCAGTACTGCAAGGTTCGGATCTCAAATTTGGTCTCTGTATGCAACATCAATATTACTTACTAATAAGTATTAGACATCAGCCTATAAGCAGAAAAGAACAAATGCTTCCTTCTTATGAACTGATATTATTGTCCCATAAGGCAATGACAGACAAAAGTGGAAAATCAATGTAAGAAACTGAATATCTGGACTGAACTCCAATTTGGAGATCCGATCTGGCATCTATTCTCCTCTTGCTATTCAAGCCTAAGTCCTGTTGACATCAATGGAAGTTCTTTGCAATTATGGAAGGAGCAGGGGGCGGGGGGGGGGGGAGGTGTGGAAGACACACTCTGTAAGGCTGCAGTTCTATCACCTTTTCCTTTCTTGGCCATCAAATGCTGAAAGAGTGACCTTGTTTTCATTAAGAGGAACACCTTGTGAATGAATACAGGATGTCAGATGGAAACAGAGGCAGACAAGGCAAAGAATTCATTAGACAAAAGTTTCCATACTGCAGAGTGAGACATTCATTATTTTACAACTAGTGCCTGTGAGTTTTAATTAAAGAGACCAAGCAGTTTGTATGTGAACTGCCTAATATTGTGCCTTAAAATAACACTAATATGAAGCCAAAGTTTTCCTAGTTTAAACAATGTTTTTTTTCTATCACTACATTCCACCACGTGGCCAATTCCACCTTGGAAGCTGGGAGACAGAGCAGTTTGGAGGGTGCAGGGCCATGAGAAAAACCTGTTCTTGGGAGACTCCTGGCTCAGTTTTGCAGCCTCTGGAGATTTACATAGTTCAGAACAACCACCAGAGTTTTCAGTGTGTGGATGTATATAGAATTAAATCCGCAAACACTTCAGACTCCCTGACATTGTGAGTTGAGAAAATCACGATGAATAAAGCAGCTCTCTGAAGCACTGAATTGGATTGCGACACAGATGGCAATTTCTGAAGTGTTTGGATTGATCCTCCTCCCAGACCCACCACCAACTCCATCGCCTCCAGGGAGAAGTCCATTGACTAGCAATGAGCTCCTCTGAAGCTAGGACACTTGTATTTGGGAGGCACTAGGGATATTTTGAAGACCTAGGACAGTCAATGATGTTATATAAAGTTCTTGTTATGGGATCCAAGAACAGGATTTGTCCCTGTGGAAGGCAAACCTGCACCAAAACATCTGCGGAGTGCGAGATGCAGAGTGGGCTCACCTGCCCTGAGCACTGCAACCTGCACACTCATCACACTGTCAACTGGAAAAGCTTGGACCGATGACAGGGCTCCATATTCAGCATCGCTTTGCCCAGAGGCCTTGGCATACCAACACCTTTGCAGAGGCATTTGGATTTACACTGCAGGGGATTGGGGAGTCTGGTCTGTTAAAAGAGGCTCAGGCTCCCACTTATCTTAACCCACAC
This sequence comes from Harpia harpyja, assembly GCF_026419915.1. Lineage (NCBI taxonomy): Eukaryota > Metazoa > Chordata > Aves > Accipitriformes > Accipitridae > Harpia > Harpia harpyja. The sequence goes on from NC_068958.1 coordinate 8,751,299, forward strand.
AATTAAATTCAACAGTCACAAATCCCTGCTGCACATACAAGAGTGGGAAAGCTCCCTGTGTGCCGTGGGTGTGCTGGAAAGTCATTTGCAAAAAGCAAATTCAGGACTTCTGGATTGAATAATATGAATTTCTACAACCTGAATTAACTGAAGAAGCATTCCATTAATCTTATACATATGCGACCTAACTACTAGTCAGAGCTGTTTGTGGTTAGTAAGGATTTTTTTTTTTTGTCCTGGTGACTGAAATTATGGCAGACGCCCTGCAGCCCTGCCCCTCTAGGAAGTGATATTTACTCATGGATAGCTGCTTAGTGAGGAAGGGACTCACAGGCAGGGGATCCAGGAACATTTTGTCAAAGAAATGCATAAAGGAAGGATCATTTTAGGCTAATTTACCTCTGTGTATGGGTATGGGGGGGTGTATCTAAATCTGTGTATGCATATGTGTGTCTGTGTGTTTGCCTTGACTGAATGAATCACCCTACCTGTTATAGTGTAAAGCAGCAAACATTAGTAAAACTGATAATAAGCCTAGTGGTGGTGATTCAACCAAAGCTAGCACATCTGTCACTGAGCAACAGACTGCCAGGTTTTTCATCAAGGGAAATACAATTGAATAATAATGTAGTAAAGGTAAAGCAGCTTCAGCCGAGCTTTCTGCCAAATTAAATACAAGGTACGCTAAAGAAAAAAAAAAAGCAATACAAATACATAACCTAAACCCTCTTGAATACAAATCCCGTAGTAATGGGTACTCGATGGCTAAAGACACATCACATCTGTAGTCTGAGCAGCTTGTTCAGGGGGTGGAGGGGTGGATGGGTGAGCAGTGAGGATGCTGACAAGCATCCAGCTCTGGGAACATGAAATCTTCTTTGTGCCAACAGCCAAATAAGGAATTGAAGGGGAGGAGGAGATGGGCTTTTTGACTAATATTTTGAGGCTCATTCTCTAGTGCCATCTGGTCACTTGGCAATGCTCTTGGCAATGCAGAGGAGCCGTAACCCCATCCAAAGTGGTCTCAGAGGGATTTCCCTGTGGTGGAAAATCCTTTGATAGTAAAGGGCTTCTGCAGTGCTTGTAGGAGACTCTAACCTGGAGAGAAAAGACAACATTGCTGGAAGTGCTTCACTGTCCCCAGGCCCTGGGTACCAGACTACCTTCCTGCAGCCACCAGCAGCCAGTCAAGACTCAGTAGCCCCGGTCACAGCCTGACATGGCCAGCGCCTGCTGCTGCTGTGACCAAAGATCCACATGCAAAAATTGCCCTGAAATATTTAATGCCAACGCTCCTTCCCTCAGCTCATACCCAGCACAGGTCAGACGGGTGGGCAATTCACCCCATAAGTGTTTTACAATAGCCCCGCAGCAGAAATTATTATCATAGGTAGCATCAGAGAGGCCATTTGTAGCCTGTGTGCTGATGGAAAATAGGTGTCTCAAGGGTACGATGGCTCTATAGGGAGCTCTTTGACTCCAGAGATGAAATCCTAGGGGATTTTTTTCTGTTAACTTGTATGGACAGGTCATGGGTCCATTCCTGGTCACGTGTATAGCAACTGCATGAACTGGCTCCCAGAAACACGGCCAAGTCTGCCTACAAGGTAATGTCAGCACATAGCACTGTGAACTGAGAGCCTTGTCTCATCACATAAAGCCAAAGGAAGGACAGGATAGGGTGAGACATCTGGTGAAATTAATCCCTTTGGGCCTGCTTGGGCAGGTGAGAAAAACCCCACGGACCCACGGGATAGGGGGTGAAGCCAGGACCTGCAGAGCCAGAGGGGGATGGCCTTTCTTCCACTCACACTCAAGGGCTTCAGGCTTATTCAAATCTATAAATCTCAAGGACTGCAATGGCTATTGGAAGCAGCAGCACTAACTCGCAGGAGTGAGCCACTGAAGAGGCCTGCCAGACATTTTAGGAGTGTGTTATGGTGGCAATGCCACTTCTCATAGGGTCTGCGAACCAGCCTGCTTTCCATATCACCACAGCCTTTTTATACTGCTCCGGTTATATAAAGAGCCTTTAATAGGGGTATCATTGTAAGCGACCCTGACTTACTTCTGCCAGAGTGTAAATAAGTATAATAGACCATCAATCTGTCAGCTACAAACTAAACATCTTCGTAAAGAAAAGAAAAAAGAGAAAGGGAAGAAAAGAGGCTTATGGCGTAGACACTGCTCTCTCTGCAGAGGAGCTGTTTTAGGACATTTCACTTTCAGCATCCTATTTCTTTACATTTTCTCTTTCCCTTGTACATGAAGCAGTTTTCTTCTATTCTCTTTTTGTTCCCATTTACCTTTTTCTTTTTTAACCAGAGGGGCATTAAAAAAACCCAACATCTTTCAAGCATTTGTGTTTAGCATTCGCTTGGCTTCTGAAACCGCTACAGGGCTGGAGATAAAAACACACACACGTGCACACACAAATATTCAGACCCCTTCTGGCTGGAGCGGGAGGTGAAATAAACCTTTTGGACTATTTCGAGAAGAGACAGATTTGCAAAAGCTACAACACAAAACCCACGACAATCAACACAGCGACAGTTCTGCCAGGCTGAAAGGAAGCCCTCCTGCAAATTTCATTTTAAAACATGCTTTACAATTGCCTCTCCCGAGCATGTAAACAGCCCTGCCAAGCAATTCCAGCTGAGTCACCATTGCAGGCCAGTCGATGCCTCTCCCTCCCCTGCTTCTCCCCCCTTCCCACTGCCTCTTAGCAGAAAGCAAAAAGATCAATGCATTCTGCCCAGGCTACCAAACACGCTGTAAATATTCAGGCTAATGAATAGTGTTAAATGGAAGTGGGAGACAATAAAGCTCACAATGTTAGTGCAGCGCAGGGGTGGGTTGGTTTTTCTCATTCCCTTCCGAAGTTGAATGATAAATAACAAGCAGTCACACAGAGGCAATGGAGCAGCAAAAGGTGCGGTGGCAATTTGCTTGGCATTTCAGGATGGCGAAGGACCCCTAGACCAGCCATATCAAAAGAGCAAACTCACTGAAAGGTGAGGAAAAGGATAAAAAAAGAGCACCAATACTTTCCAGTGGTGTCACAGCACTGGGTACACCCGTGAGGAGCTTGCCAGTCATATTTATGCATTACTGTACCCCAGCATTTCATATGCACACCAATTACACTTTACTGCTGGTGCTGAATTCACCTGCAGCAAACCACTCTGCTGAGCTCAATGCAAAGGGGCTATGCTCTCCTCCTGCCAGACCCGTGCCCACTCCTCCCCTTCCCCAGCAGCAGCCCACGAATTTATTGCTCCAGAGTGCCTCGTCCTAACACACCTACCTTGTGTTCATCTAAAACCAATAATAATAAAGGAGACGGTTTGGAGCAATTCAATACAACTCCTGAGCCAGAAAACAGCTGTGCATTCAGCTCACAGGATTTTCAATGCTGGGTAAGGTCATCGGTACACAGTGTCTGGTTTTCTGCCTCGGGCAATGGCCTACATCTGACACTTCAGAGGAAAGTGAAAATAAACCCGTAATGCACTTAAGTCAGCTGCATGATGCTGTACTTGGGTTGGGAAGATTTGTCTCTGGTAATATCCCTGCAAGAATCACAGCTGTAGGAAAGCAAACCTGAGGCAAAAGCAGCCAGTATCTTCTTTCTGAGACGATGCACGAAAATGCATCGTCCACCTGCACGAGTCACTGAGAAGCCCATTGGCAGAAGTTTGCAGCGTGTGACTTTTTTCCCTACCACTAAGACTAAAAATTGTTTAAGCAATTTTTTCTTAAAATCTTTTTGATTTTTACTGGGATACGCGTTTTTAAAAATTTACAGAAGAAAACATCATTGTTACTGATTTTTCTCCTTCCAATTCTTTTTAGTTGGATAATTTTCCAAAGGAAATATTTCAAAATAAAATGGATTAATGAAGAGAAATAGAAAAGCCTACAGGTGTTTCCAGAAGAAGCAGCTGAAACAATGTGTTTGTTATTAAAAATTTTGAAAAAAAGACCAAATTGGAGGAAGAAGAAAAGGAAGGAGAATCAGTGATATTTGTGGCTCCCTTCCCCATCCTAAACTGAATTGTTCTCAGGAAATTCTTAGTTTGAAAATATTGGACTGTCTTTGTCCCATGCCATCCAATTGCGCGGCTTTCCCTACAGCAATCAGGCCTGCCGTTCTGTGCATCAGAGATCTTTCTGCCATGCCTTCAAGCATCAGCTGTTGAGACCATATCTACCATTGAGAGGTTGCTTGGGATTCAAAAGCCCAAGTTTTTGCTCTTCTCTACCATAAGTGGCTTTCCATTGAGCAAGTGACTGGCTTATGCTACCAAGACTAAAATCACTTTCCAAAATTAGCTAAGTACAGCCCTAGGTTGGATTTGAACCAGGTTTCTGGAAGGGAAAGGTAAGAAAAGTAGAAAACAGATGCAGTTAGAAGAAAAATGGCAGCATCTTGTCTCTGTTTTAGAGCAAGATGATTTGCCATGAAATATTACTGCTTTAAGACACATCATTGCATCATTCAGCAGTGCTTTCAGACTATTGGCCTCACTCATTTATTTTCACAGAGAGACCAGACTGTAAACCTCTTGGGGGAAAAAAAAAGGAAAAAAAAAAAAAAAGTCTGTTTTCCTATCAATTTTTGCAGATAGATTTTTACCTCCTTTTTTCTCAAAAAAAAAAAAAAAATCCACTTGAACAAATCCTTTACTTGTACAAATAGACTCAGGTACATCTAGGTGCAAACATGAGCGAAAGACAACACTGAAAGATCTTATTGCACCACACATTTTGTAATAACCTGGTATTTTTAAGCCAAAGTGTTAAAGGATTTTCTGACTATCTCTTTTGCAAAAAAAAAGAGCAAAATTCTAGCCCTCCTTGCTTGAATAAGAGGAGGAGGAAAGGCTTAAAAATGTAGCTCCTAGATTTTCAAAAGCAAGTGTGCCAAATAAAAGGAATCTTCCATATGCTGTTATTCTCTTTGGTACATTTTGTGATTCTGATGTTTTAAACCATGATTTTCATATGCTGAGGATTGGCAGTGTTGCAGCAGGGATGCGTCACTGTCAGGCCAGAGAAGCAGCCTTGCTTTGGACCACATTCTGGCCCTTTCCTAACTCCAGTGGGGTCTAAAACTTCACCATCATTCCCACCCAGACAGCTCCTAGGCTACTGCTGAGCAGGTACTAGAATTTGGGGATATGACTCCTTCTGCAAATCGAGCTGCTGGTGTTTTTCCACAGCATCGTGACACAGGATTTGAGCAGCACAAGGGCTCTGCTACTGCATCTTACATGCCCTTAGTGCATTTTAAATATTAAGTAATAAAAATATGTATAAGTAAAGAGTACATCCATAAATAAAGCAAATGTATAACTCAGTGAATTAATTATTTCATTACTAGCAGCCACATTCTCTAACAGAATAACTGAGAGCGGAATTTTCTCGTGACTTTGCTTCTCATTATTAAAATACTACCAAAAATTACTTGCAGGACATGCATTCTTGAGCTAATCATTTGAGGATTAATTTTATGTATGCGTAAATAACTCATGTTTTGAATCAGGGTCTTTCAAGCAATGTACTTGACAAAACACACTTGTGTTTGAATACCATCAGCTCAGCTAGCATATATACACACAGAGTTTGTGCTTATACAAAGGCATGGGAGTACTAACCTCCTTTTTCTTTCCTAGGAAACCTTTGTACTCCGCCGTGTCCTGGGGTTATTCTTTGACAAGGGCTTGCAACTTTCTTTGTCACCATCCTGCCATAAAAAAATCATAACATTTAAAATAAGTGCGGTCTTCAGTAGGTTTTGAAATCAACTCACAAATCCTGTTTCATTTTCAGGAGCAGCAGCCTCTAACCACGTGTGCATGGGGGAGCGTCATGCAGAGATACACAACAAGGACGCGGGTGACGCGAGGGCAGTTTTTGCTCTGCTGCAAAGCTGATGAGACTTCAGGCCACCAGTGCCCTACACATTGCTGTAACCTGTTAAAAGGGCCAAGCAAACACTTCCCTAGCACCTCCAAGAAATTTATTTTTCAATGCCAGTACGTTGGCTAAAGCCAAAGCTTTCATATCTTTACTGCTGCTACCTGTGATCACAAGCCCATGTTAGCAAAGGTGTCTTAAAGCATGTCACAAACACTACTGCATTTGGCTGTGCAGCTATATCTTCCGTTTGCCTCATCTACTGAGATTTTAAGTTGTGGGAATGTGCAATATTTAGCAGAGAAGGGGTCTGATCCCTATGTCAAATACTGTAAGTGATAATATACACATTCATTCCCATATTCACATGCACATATGCGGCCTTATCCTATCACTTAATTTTGCAGAAGAACAAGTTCCATCAGTTTCTAACCTGTTGAATAAGTTATTTCAGAATTGTCAAGTAGGTTATTTCTCACCTCTTTCTCTGAATCAAAATTACTTGGGTGGGAGAATGAATTATATAGAAAATTGTCTGTCTTTTTATGTCTGACTCAGGAAAAAAGTTGAGATTTTTATACTTCTCATTGAATTAAAATTTTAGAGATGATTTGTTCCTTAAAATATTTTATTTCAATTATGTTGTAACACTACATTTTAATAGAAAAAGGGTCCATTTTGGTTACATCAAAATAGCATAATATATTATAAAACACTGGCCATAGACATTTGTATTTATTATAGTGTAAAGTGTCATAATAAATGCAGTTGGCACTTTTTATTTTATTAAAATAATGAAGTGATATCAAAACAAAATCTAAATGATTTGTTTCAACTATTCCCAGCTGGAACTATCATTGAAACAGACTCCTTCCAGCAAAATATTTTGGTTTTGACAAAACCACAATTTTTGGAACACATACTATTTTCTCAAGATGTTTTTGGTGTCTTCTACTCTGTGTCTCTAATATTGGCCATGGTCTGAGCTCTGATTAAAAGACAATGCGGTCAAATCCATAGTTTTATTAGCTTCAGTTACAGCAAGACTGCTATAATGCAGGCTGGCAACATCAACACCTCCATGCGATTCTGCTCCATGGGATGGGGACCCTTGAGGAACTCCCCCATGACTTAATTCTTGCAGACCTTATTGGTTTTCCCAATGGAAAATTCTGGTTCATCAAATTAAGGGTGGGACTTCTAGAGCCAGCAACAGCCTGGTAGACTAGTCATCTGAAACATGTGAGATGCAAGCAGCGTCAGGAATGCAAATATGTGCAGCTGTGGTGATGGTTCACCACTGGGCAGTAAACAGGCAAAGTTCACATTGCTCCACAAAGAGATTCTCCATCTTCCCACTGCATTAGAATGAAAACAAAGCTCCAGACCTTGATATTTTGGGTGTGGGAAGGGGCAACAGAAAGCTCTTTGTTTTCCTACCAGCCCTTCTTGTTCTGCGCAGGTGTCTGCAATGTCTTGCACAGAACTGTCTTACCACCATGCTTCTGGGAGTCAACCACCAAAAAGGAGATTAAGTTCCCAGTTAGAGGACCTTTCTCAAGACAGCCCTCACCACCACAGCCATTTAGTGCCTGTAAGGCAACTGGACTCTGCAGCCTTGCTTATTGTGTAGACATCTAGACTGAGTCTCTTAGGTATGAGCATATATGGGTATATATGCTTCACTCCTAACAGATGCATTCACTGTGTTTCTTTTGTATACCCAAATAGTCCCACTTGCACAGAAGCAGGCTGCAAATGTTTACAATCAGGATGTAAAAGATGGTGCCTAGAGAAGCTTCTCTCAGCAAGCATTTGCTGTCCTTGACTTGCCTGGAGCAGCCACGTGCCATACTAAGTGAAATTACTGGGGTAGGACTGCAGCTACATGACATTAACAGGTTGCTGCTGCTGCACCCTAGCACTGCAGGAGCAGGTCTAAGCTGGTGCTGTTTTACACCTGATCAGTTAATGTTTATACAGCAGTCCAGAGGAGCCAAGCAGCGTCAGGAACCACTAAAATTCACACCTTCTCTAAGTAATACACTGTGACTTGCTGTCCTTCCGATGTCTGCTGTTTGGTTTGGTTACATGCAACAAGAACAGATTCACTTCCTATCCATTCCCCTCCTCAGTACCTCCATTAAACACAGGCACACAAGCAGAATCCAGAAGGCAGAAAAATAAGTAGTGCCCACACACCTTAAAGGCTACAGACTGCTGCTGCTTAACTTTCAAGCAGTCTGTCTCCACGCCCTTAGTGCTGTTTATTTTGAGCAAGGGTGAGCCGGGAGCTATCAGGAGAAAATGGTCTTTGTAGTAAAACCTTCTCAGTATTTGCTATTAAAGCCTCATCTGCAGACCTAAAGTGAGGGGCCTGTGGATAAACAAAGTGAGCACACACATCCATTTTGCCTGTACCCGCTAAAGAGTCAGTAGCAAGAAGGCAGTTAAAGCCACTTTTCCCCTCTGTTACAGACCTTCTACTCCTGGGTACTGCCCTGAACACAGCGCAGAGAGCAAGTACTGTCTAGGTGCAGCTCACGCCGCCAAGACAGCAACCCCAGGGCTTTTAGCTCCAGCCACTGCATCCAACACAGGACCTCCCATGGTGCCCACATCTGTGCCTCACCTCCAGTCTTCCTCTGGAGTGCTTTTTTTCCCCCTTCTCCTCCCTCCCAGTCACTGCTTTGCCCCATGGGCTGCACAGTGCAGGGGACCGACCACCGGCGACGCGGCAGCGGCTGTTCTGCAGGGCAGGCAGAGCCCCCCACGTCTCCCCATGGCACAGCCTACCTCCGCGCTGCTCCGAGAGGAGAGCCAACGCCATCCTCCTCGCTGAAGAGAGGGGGCCACGGAGTGTTTTCTGGCTCTCCTGCAACCTTCATCTCACAGAAGTGGCCTTTTACCTCAGGCTGTAGCAGCACTTGGATTTAGACTGAGAGGTCTGCGAGTTCAGTCCCCAGCGCTGATGACTCACACCGCACCATCACGTTATAAATCCTGGGGAACTTTTGAACACAGAGCTGTTTGTAAATTGCAAAGCAGCTCAGCTGGCCTGGGTCTCTCGCCAGCAAACGCAGGCGGCTCACTAGGAGCACGGCAGCACCAGGACTGGAGAAGTCCTCGGAAACCGGGGATGCACTGCCTGTACATCTCTCTCCCATATTTCTGCTGCAGCAACACCAACTGATGCTTTCCCTGTACTCTCTTGCCACAAAACAGAGCCAATTCCTTTGCTTGCTTACTGCTGCCTGCACCATTGCCCCAGAGATGGTGCTACAACAAATACACAGCAAATAGAAATGTTACACGTGAACGAGGACAGCCAAGACACCAGGGAAGAATATCAAAGGATAAGGCAGAGAAGTTAAATAAAAGGAGGAGAAAGAGAGAAGACTGGAAATGAATGCTTCTCTTGTCTCGGTGTCCCCATGGTGATGTGAAAAGTCATTAAACACCTCAACAGACTTGCACAGTAGAGTAAACAGGACCAGCTAATAGGACAAAGGCACTGGCACTTTATCTCTTGCCTCTCTTTCGATTCAGAGCAATGAAGGTTACACATTCTCATGGCATCCTCCTGTGTTTTTAATATTCTCCTATCAGCAAGATAAAATGCTTCTCACTCCTTTCCTTGAAAATTTCTTATTGGAAGAAAAATACAAAAAAAGCCTTGCTCTCACTGCATGGGGAATTTCAAAGCCAGAGTTGGTTTTTTTTCTCCCTTCCCCCCTACTTGAGAAGACTAGTTGCAAAACAAACTGTTTCATTACGTGTCCTTGGCCTGGACTCCCTGCAAAAAGCCAACAGAAGAGGTGTAAGGCTCAACAGGAGAAAAACTTCTCTGAAAATGTGCAAAGTGATTCCCTCCGCGGCCTTCTGTGAGCAGCGGTGGGGGACAGGACCAGAGGACCAGGGAGTGGAATTAGACAGAAAAAGGCTTCACCATAGAATGTTGTTGTAAATAATGACAACAATGATTATATATTTTTAATTAGAAGTCAGTAAGAGAAATCACATGTGAACCTCCACTGTGCTATATCCTGCGCAAAACTCACCAGCATCTAAAAAGAACAAAAGCCCACTTAAAAAAATAAACAAGTAAATACCCACTGACAGGGAAGAGCTTCCCATCAGGAACTTGACACAAAGGGATGGAGGACCCAAGTCCTGCAGCACAGACCGCTAACATCAGGGTATACACGCTTCTTTCTTTGAGAGAAAATGGATATAAACCTTCCCCCAAACCCTTCAGAAAGAGAATATAATGTCATTTCCACCTGCAGTACTCCAGAGAAGACATACACTCAGGTCCACTGTGTCCTTACTTTTTGCTTACAAATCTCCTATTTAAGCTACTATTCTCTTTTAATGTCGATTTTTTGACAGTTCCTTCTTATATTCTCCCTTTGTACCAGTAGAAAGCCACCTCTAACACTCTTCCTGGTGAGTGGACCTTTGAATTAGGGGGGAATATTTTTTCATTGCTATACTACACAAACCAGGCTAGATTAGAGCAAGTTGTAAAAGGCTTGCTCGCAGATGATTAAGAAAGCTTGCATCACTTATACAACATCTTTTCACCTTGAAAGCACGGTTCATCCCAAGTATAAAACCATGAATATTTTACCCCAAAGTGCAGGTGCTGCTGGAAGCACTTCGGCATTCATTTCTCTCCCTGTCCTTAGGTGTGGAAATGGTTGTCCAGCTGGGTTGGGTGGCCAGTGAGCAAGGTCCAAGGACAACCCTGCTCCAGAGCTGCCACCTGCTCATCTGCCTATTCTGCAACATACCCGAGCACTGCTGCCTTCAGGGAATAGCAGAGACCCACGAAGTGGGTATTTCAGACCTCATTCTTTCTCACTACTTGTTTTAATGCTGCTTTTTAAGCCAATTTTGTCAGCACAGAAATAATTTTATCTCCAAGGATGTATATCGGCTCTGCCTTCAATGCAGCTGTCCCTCAGCTGCCCAGAAAGCTGACTCTGAGCGAGTTCTGCTTCCATTCCCTACCAAGGACATCGGAGGTTTAGAAGACGCTGATGGTCCTTGACCAGCAGTATTAAGACACTAAATTACGCTGACATGGCCCATAAATCGCTAAATGAGGGACTCCCAGACAGCGATGTGGCGTGAGCCGAATGACTACAAGGGCTGCCCATTTGCTGGGATGCAGGCTGGAAAACTCAGCAGACGACGGATGCACCGAGTGCCTTGCACAGCACCAAGCCATCCTTGTGCCGGGAGAAGAAAACACTCTTTACCACAGGGCTTTGTCACTGCTATGGAAATGTCCCAGTTGTACGAGACTTAGGAAGCTTCATTTTACTTTTGTGGTAATGCTGGCTGTTATTTACATATGTTGAGTAAAGGACAACTCTCTGGGTAGATATAGACAGAGGCAGTCTGCACCTCTAAAAATAGAATGAAATTACTATTTCTAAAGAGGGGGGAAAAGCCTTTAATCTCCTTAAGATTGTGCCACCTGCCCACCAGCAGGCAGGAAAACATTATTTGGATATTTCTATTTTATTTGGATTTATACATAATTTGAGAAAAGACCTAAGGCAGCATGGGTAACATTTCCCAGTGTGAAAGGGAATGGGAACATGGCCTTAATTTCCAGGAGGATGCCATCTAGGTCTTGCACATGAAGATGAGACAGAACCCACCTTGGCTAAAATCCCAGGGACTTGAACTAAAAGCAATAGAGTTCAGAGCCCAAACGGCTATGACATGAGCTAAGAAACAAGCTGTTCTAGCTGGGAATTACCCATAATTTCATAACCTCTTGTGGGTGTGTGAATAATGGACCACTAACTGACCTTCATGAATTTCCTCCTTAATTGATATCAGCAAAGTAACAAATAAATATTAAGGTGACACGGACAAACAGGCTCTGCTTGCTACAAAAGCATGCTGTGCTCTAAGAATGGCATGCTCAAGAACCTCTTCTCTTCAAGGAAAGCAACTTCTTCTCAAATTACTTTCAAATAATGGAAAGCTCAGTCTCTTTTCTCCTTTCAGCAAAATATCAGAGCCTTATCTTTTGATGCTAGAATAAGGCAATACAGAGGGTTTCTGCTATCCCAGGGGTGTAAGGCATCTCTAGCTGATCGGATGGCTAGGAGTTTCAGTGAGGGCATGGTACTAGGTGAACACAAATCATTATTTGTACCCAGTAGTTCAATAGTACTTCACATGACACACAGCACTTCACCCCCTACTTCTGTCTGCTAAGAAATCAAGTTACTTAAACTTTATTTTTTAGGATCTCTTGTTTGCTCTGTCATGGCTAGAGAATACCCTGGAAAGATAAAAGACAAATTTTGCTTTCTATGACTCGTCCAATTGGCATCTCGTTACTACTTATATGAGTCATACATCCCAGGCCCTGCTCAGGATTGAGTTGAGACTTGTTTTGAATAAAACAGATGCTATAAACAGTCCCATTGTCAGGATTTCACAACCAAAGCAAAGACATAAGGAAGGGGGATGGGGGAAGACCTTAAGACATAAGCAAAGCAATCATGCTTGCTTCTTCCCCGCCAGGCTTTCAGATGAAGTTTCTATGCTTTACCTGCATTTTAGGCTGGCAAATGATCCTTTGACAACAAACATAAGTGTGAAGGGAGAATAAGCAATCACAATGACAGTAAAGTTATGCTTCCTCCATCTGAGGTATGTAAAATTCAGATGATCTCTACTGCTTTCTTGTAGGGAATTGTTTTGTTTCATGGTGTTTAAACTGAAGCAGATAACTTCCCCCTCCTCTCCTCCCAACGAAGATTGAAAATGGTATGGGAAAGATGTCCAGATAGCTGATAGAGTCTGGCATAATTTACTCTGGATACAGAGTGTGAGGAGGAATAAAAATGCAGACTCAACAGTTTCAGAAAAGTACCAGCACAGCAAGAAAGGCAGGCGGACAGATTGCTTGGATAGACTCCTTTTTAGTAAGAAGATCTATAGCAGCACAGGTTTTCTGTTTGTTGTATGGTTTTAAGAAGGATGTATTTTTGCTACAGGATTAAATAAAAAGGAATATTTTGCTTTCCCTAATTCTCCATTCCCCTCTATCTGTGGAGGTTTGTGTTAGGCTTGAGTAGAAAGAGAAAGATTATTTTTATGCTCTAATTTCAGAAAGCAGGTTTCAGTTTGGAAACAGCTGCTAATAACTTCAAGACCTGTGTGGGAAGAAGATTTTTGCTGTGGGAGGCGGGAGCTGATCTGGGTCTCAGAAACTCCTGGCTCCATTTCACCCTGCTATGCAACCTTGAATAAGTCTTAATTTGACTGCTTACATTTCTCCACCTGTGAAACACAGATGATGATCAGATTACCTATTTTCACTGCCGTTTGTTCACAAGGACACAAATTGCCATGCTGGATTGCAGACACTCTAACCTAGGTTCACACTTCCTGGCAGCGACAACCTCAAACTTCTAAAATGCCAAGATTCTACTCCAGAGCAAATGTCAAAAAATCCTGCTCGAGGTGGACATGTCCTGCTGGGTCCTGGGCCATGTTGCATCACCTACAGAAATTTTACATCTCTCATTTTTCAGCCTGTGAAATGCACTGCTGAACCTTTTCTTTATTCGTGAGAACATCTAGCCTTGCTATAAGTCCAAACATCTGGTAGCTTGACCCAGACACCATGTTCTTCTTTCTTTCCTACGCTTGTGTTGAAGTATTCCAGGATTTTATGTGGAAACATGGAGGCTAGAACCATCTCATAAATCCTCAGCTTTAAAGACGATTTCACACAGCAGTACCCAGCTCCACTCCCCCTATTAAAACCACAAAATTCTTTTTTATTCTCCCATTTCAGTTGCACCCCACAATATAGTGTGGCAAGCAATTTAGCATTGCTTGTTGATGGGATAGAAGGAAGAAAAAGGAAAGAAAAAGGCGACAGCATAATCAGTTATATGTTGGCGTGTGTGACTGGGTACGAAGTAGAAAGTAGCTTTCCTGAGTTGCTAGCAAGAATGCCTGAAGTCACTGCATTCAGCCTGCCCTTCAAGTACTATACACCAGAGCAGAATATTTCATCTTTCAAGACCATGGACAACACGCATGATCTCAAATAGAAACTGTCCTTCCTTTTACACATCCTTCATAATAACCTGATTTATCCCAGACAGCTTCTTCCATAGGATGTATCTCATGCTGACTCTCACATTCTCTTTTGAAGGCAAAAAATTATATTGCACCTGTTATGAAATATTCCTTTGATCTAAGGAAAATCATGAGCAATTTGTGTGTGACATTTACTAACTAATGTGCTGAGGGAATATTACTCCTAGAAAAACACTATTTTCTGGTAGTTTCAATATACTGAATAATGCTATGCCAGTGATGATTCATCTGGAAAAGGTAACTATTTCAGCATGATGAGCAATATTAATAACACATTATACATAGTGCTTCTCAAGCAGACAGTTCCTAAAGCCCACCGCAAACCTTTTATATAAGGACCACTTCAGTCATTCAGTGAATCGCAGGCACCTGTGAGTAAAACAGGAACCCCATTTCTGTATCAGCCACAATACACAGAATATAGCAAAAAGGAGAAGCAAAGTGTGATTTGAGTTGAAATACTAGTAGAAGTGGGAGAAATGAATAAAACAAATGGCCCAAGCTGAAATCTGACATTGAGTATGATGCTCCCGCAGCCTTAAAAAAGTGTATTGGATCATTAATCGTCCAAAGTGGTCAGTGTAGGGTCTGTCAAGGCAGAGAAGAAACAGGGCTGAGCAGTGATTAATGCAAAGAGAATTTTCTATTGAAGTTGCTGGACACAGTCCTTGCTCTCCTGGCTCCCAGGATGGCTATCACAACCTGCTGTGCATGAGTCATTAGAGCTCCCCAAGCCCTGGCTTGGATCTGGCAGCCACAGAACAGACTCAAGACCACCTTACACCACTCAGCATCTCACTTGCAAGGACATGTTAACCCCTACCATGCAGTCACACAGTCAATAAGTGCTACCCCAAGGAGGTTAAAAAAACAAGCAAACATCTATTTCCCATTCCCCAGCCTGCAGTCCCCTTTGGGGCCTTCTCCTAAATGCTGACCTGGCTCACCCTTGCTCTGAGAGCTGACAACAGGACAGTCTGTGGAGCCTGCAGGAAATATAAGCATAGTGTAATTTTTTATCACTTGCTTAAAATTTAAGTTGTATATATATTCCATAGTGACATCATTACTGGCATACAAGACATTTCAAGATCCCTAGCAACTATACTGTAATACCAAAACACCCAATAAAAATCTGTTGAAATTTATTTGAGAGAACACATGAATGTATTAACCTATTGTGTAGAGATAAAAAAATATGGACACGATCCTTGCCTACAGTAATGATTTAAGCTTTGATTCAGCAAAGTGCTTAATCGCACGCCTAACATTCAGACAAGCACAGATGCACTTCCTTTGGGGCTTGGCTACACAATGGAGAAATTCTTCCCCCTTTTTCTTTCACCCCAGACTTTGCAAAGCCAAACATCCTAGTGCTCCCATGCTTACAGTCCTTCTGAATTCAGCAGCTGCTTTTTTGCTAAGTGGATGAACCACCCCAAAGGTGGATTCAGTTCATTTTGGAATAAGGTGGTGCAGACAGCTGAATTCACACCAAGATGACAACACTTCCACAGGCATCCCACATTTAGACATCATCCAAAGTCCTCCCTCATTTCCAGAGTGCCCACTATAGTCCTGGGGCTATGTCAAGTAGATGTTACCTCTGTGCTTTATAGAGATGGTCATAGCCAATACCACCCTGTCACCGTGTTTTCTGAGGGAATATACGCAGAACAAGACACCTTTGTTGCTTTTATAGGGTTGCAGAAGAATGCAATATTCCTGCTTTGTGCACCATGGTAAGGCATAAGTTTAGATGAGTGACAGCTTCTAATTCAGGACTGGGGAGAGATGAGTTGAAGTCTGTGCTCTGGGCAAGTCACTTCACTTGCCTTACTCTGTACAATGGGGCAATAGTAACATCTCCTTTCTCATGTTGGCTTTTAGAAAATATATAAAAATTCAAGTCCATTAGTTGCTCAGTGCAGTAATATCTTTGAAGATGTACAACACCAAGCATAATGGGATCTACACTCAGCTATGATCTTCAGCTGCTAAGATGATACTGACCCCTAGTAACAACCCCAGACATCTGATACCACATTCTGTTTCTCCAACCCAAAGTAATCCAAAGGCAAGCTCTTTTTCAGGCACAGGATAGTTTCAAAAGACCGTTAGGCTTGTTTTACACCTCACCCACAAAGTTCACTCTCAAATCTTGTTTGCTTTTGGTTCTCTAATAGGAACCCTGAGTTTATTTTCCCATTCCTTACCCCCCAAGGAGCTGTTCACTTTGCATGCTTAGCATTGTTTCCCTTCTATGGGCTGCTGTACCCTCCAAGGAGTTGTTAAGCTGAACATGTGTTGTAGTTCTACTTTTGTATGTTAATTGATACACTTTTTAATTTTACTTTTGCATATTATTTGAATTTGTTTCATTGTAAATTAGATTCTAAAGAGCCCCTCTAAACAATTGCAGCTTGCCAGCAGATCTCAAACAAGCAAAACCTCCTTCAGAGGAAATGCTGATGAAATTCAGTCTTGCTTCTGAATCACTGATGCAATGCAAAAATTCCACCTTTAAGAATGAAGAGGGGAGGGGGGAGTCTCCATTAATATAAATGCCTAATTTCCACTGACATTTAGAGGGGTTATGATAGCTTCATGGAAGCAAAATACAACCCAAAGGATTATACTTAAAATATCTGCACAACCCCACCTGATGTTTTCTAGTGCTTAAACATTTATAAAAGGCAGTTTTCTTAATACTAAAAATGAACTCAGGGGAAAGTTGGAAATGATTCAAAAAGATTTGCTTTCAAAGTTATTTCTTCACACGGATTCATAAGAGGAATGCTAAAATACACAAGATTGTCCTATCCAAACTAGGATCTTACATTATCACCTGCCAGACTTAATTTTTCCAAATATTTTAAACAAACTTGGAATTTGTAAAAACTAAATACAGCATTGGTTGAAATGAAAATTCTACGTTTGTTAATTGTAACCTCAACAAAAAAAAAAGGTAATATTAGCTGCTTCAAGATCCATCATTCCTATAAAATAGTCTTGGACTGAAGCACATACTGTCAGGTCTATGGTACAGTGTAGGCTGTATGCCAGGCTGGAATACAAAGCCAGCCTTTTGAGGTAGGCTAAAGCTGGTGCCTAGCCACAAAGCAACTCTGCTAAAACTCCTCAAAATCATAATGCATACACACTTGATATGTGATGAAGTCACAGCTGGTAGTGGGCCACATTCTGGATGACAGATTAATTTAATCTGAATACGGGAATGGGGGAGAAAATTGCTCAAAAAGGAACACAAAAAGCAAGATTTCCAATTCAGCTTTCCTATCAGACTCACAACAATATTAAACATGTAAAAGGATGAAGCTTCCCTCAAAGCATGTCCTTCACTTCCTTAATGGATCCTGTGCGCTCTGCAGGGAGCAGCGGTAGAGGCAAGCTCTAGCCAAGAGCGCTGCCTTCCAGCAGACCTAGCAAAGGCACTGATTTACTCTGACAAGCACTAAAATAAAAACAAGGAAAGAACAAACTTTGCGATTAACAGTTATTGCCTTCCCTTCTCCGCTGTATCTTCTTCTTGCATTGCTGTATTCAAGCTCTCTGACAGTGGAGATGGGGAAATTGTCCTCAGTACTAGTTTTTACACTTAGTTTTCTGCTTTAATTTTATTTTAAAGTTTGGTAGAAATCAAAGTCAGTGGAGCTTGAAGGAGATGAGGTTAAACTAGAAAATGTTTTGAAATCTAAGAAACAAGAACTTTCCTGGGTACCAAAGTGTTTTATCAGCTTCACATACCAAGTCCTCCATGAAGCCAGCTGAACTGTCACTTTATTCTAGCTTAAGATCTACCATATAGTCCAATGCTTTGACTCCTAGTAAGACAGATGCTAGAGAGAAACTCTTAAAATACTCTATGTATGTACTGGATGCAGTAAATTCAAGAAAAGAACAATTGGTCGAGCAATTATTGAACTCAATTTGTGTCTGAAAGCAGATTTTCCAATAAGCCAGAGGGTTTGGCTTGCTTCTCTGCAGTGAGCCACAGTATATCTGAACAGCTCTGTGGTGGCAGGTCAGGCTGGGCTTTAGTCTGGGAGTGAAGAACTTGGGTCCTCTTGGTGCTCATCGACAGGCTACGTTGTTTACAGATGCCACGACAGTCTGTTGGCAGCCAGCTTAGTCCTATAAATCTGACTTAAGTCTTTAACTCCATGTACCATTTTCAGGTCTTATTCTCTCTCGGATGGAAGAGTAACTTGAACAATTTCCAGCACCCATATGATTAAGATATAACTGGCCTTTCCTCAGCCACTTTTCCTTTATCTCCTTTTTCCTTTACTCCATTAGTAAAAATATTATGGCTGGACAGACTCAGATATGCAACATCTCAAAACTAGCTGCAAAGGACAGAGTAGTGACTGAAGATCTTACATACTGCAGGACCATGTATTCTCTGTATAAATATTGGATTACCACAGTAAAAATACTCCCTGGGATTCAGCAGTCTTACTGACTAGAGCTGAGGACAGAAAAAGGGATGACAAAGTGAACAAGAGTGGAACCTCTTCTAGAGCCGTGCTTACTAACCAAACTTCCTTCCTCTCAGAGGCAGCTGATCCAATAGATTATTTCCTTTGCTTTTCACCTCCAAGACTGATAGGCAAGCTTTAACTAGGTCACGAATGAGATACCTGGAAAAGAAAACTGCTTTCTAAGGAATATTTTCTCCTCAGCAAATAATTGGCAATTTCTTTGCCAAAGAGCCTAAAGAGGACAAGAAGCAGCATTGCAGGTTGATCAGTTATTTTGACTGGGTAAGGAATGGAAAGCTAGCTTAGTTTTTCCTTTTAATTACACTTTTCCCTAGATCCATTTTTAAGTGACCATTGGAGACAAATCCCAAATAATTCTTTTCATCCAGCTGAACTTCAAATCAGGCACATACTGCCTCTTCAAGAGACTTACGTGGCAGCAACAAGTGTTCCTCTGAGGTCTCTAGGCAAGGATTGTTGCCAGCATCATTAGGTTGTCCAGAGCACATGATCATTTCCACGCTTCTTTTCTGCTTTTCTTGTTATCAATAGAGGAAGACAGACTACTGACTTTCTCCAGGCGTTCATACATAAATAGAACAAGAACCTTCTATCTGGCAGAGAGGTAGCTGCACGTGTGGAGAGATATAAGAGTTTCTCTCTCCCTAGGTAACATTTTCAGTGCTGGTTTTCCCTCCATTTGTTCACTTAAAACAGATAACCTGCCACAATTTCAGCTATTTGGTAAACACCTTCTCTAATACCATGTTCCATATCCATGCTTTTTTTCTTATACAGTCAATACATCACAAATCAATTCTTCCTCATGGATGCTACAAATACCCTAAGTAAGCCATTATTGTCTAAGCCCTTCATTAACTTCTCAAATATCGCCAGACAAAACTACTGAAACTGCAGACACAGGTTCCACTGCAAAAGTCTTGGTAATGTGAAGTGATGAATATGATGAAGTGACCTAAGAAAGAAGCCTTTTTGCTTTTGCTGTACCACATATGATATGGCCCAACATGGTGACACAACCCAAGTTCCAAACACCAGAGGTTAACCCTGAAGCACGCTCATCTTGTGATGGATCTGAACATGCTGCTGCTCTTGAATCCTACCTCTATCTTCCAACAATGCTGGGTTGCAGGATACTTCCATCTAGATGGGGCAGTAAGCAGAAGCCCTTCCATTAATTTTGAATGATGCATTTCTATCTTTGGCTATGAATAAAACAGATCGATGACACCAGCATGTTTTATTGGGCCTCCTGTGCAATGAATTGGTAGTGAGACAGCCAGGGAGATGGAGTCGACATGCAGATGAGATTTGTAAGTGAGGACATATTGATTATTTCCATCTCAGTTCAGGCAGTAATTCCACACAACGCCTCTTCCCCTGTTTCAGCTCATTATTTATGCCATAAAAACACTATCTCAATGATAATAACAGGCTCCATTTACAAGCCAGAGCATAAAGCATCGATGCTTAAGATTTCAGGAAGTGGGTTAAAGGAAGTGAGAGAGATTTAACAAGTCCTGGAGATGCACAAAACTGCTGAGGCTGATCTTGTGGCTTTTTATGCCCTCAGAAAGGAAGATTGAGAGCAGGTGTTAGATTACCAGGCTTTTTATTAATAACTCAAGGCTTGTATGAGGGCTGATTGATAGCACAGTCAGCACTTTCCCAGTGAATAAAGCTCTCCTCACTTTGCGCCATCAGTAGACTGTCTCGTCTCGAAGAGAAAGCATCAGGCATGCTCCTGATCTCTCAAAGGCAGAAGGAATATCCAGTGCCAAGTGAAGATTCCCCAGGAGACTCTTCACTGGAGAAGATCCCATGTGATCTCTGCAACACAGCTAGGTGTCCTGGTTTCAGCTGGGATAGAGTTAACTGTCTTCCTAGTAGCTGGTACAGTGCTATGTTTTGAGTTCAGTATGCGAAGAATGTTGATAACACTGATGTTTTCAGTTGTTGCTCAGTAGTGTTTAGACTAATGTCAAGGATTTTTCAGCTTCTCATGCCCAGCCAGTGAGAAAGCTGGAGGGGCACAAGAAGTTGGCACAGGACACAGCCAGGGCACCTGACCCAAACTGGCCAACGGTGTATTCCATACCATGTGACGTCCAATCCAGTACAGAAACGGGGAAGTGGGGGGCAGGGATTCGCCGCTCGGGGGACTGGCTGGGTGTCGGTCGGCGGGTGGTGAGCAATTGCACTGCGTATCATTTGTACATTCCAATCCTTTCATTATTGCTGTTGTCATTTTATTAGTGTTATCATTATCATTATTAGTTTCTTCTTTTCTGTTCTATTAAACCATTCTTATCTCAACCCACGGGTTTTGCTTCTTTTCCCAATTTTCTCCCCCATCCCACTGGGTGGGGGGGGAGTGAGTGAGCGGCTGCGTGGTGTTTAGTTGCTGGCTGGGGTTAAACCACGACACTAGGGTTTATGGCTGTGTTTTATCCCCAGAGTCTTTTTTTTCATTCATTAGAACCATCACCAGCAAGCTACTAACCCGAATGACTTATCCAGCAACAGCCTCATCCTCCAGACCATCCTAGGACATTCCTCCACCAGGATGGGTCCGTGATAACACCTATCCTTCAGCCTGCATAAGAAAGCATCACTCCATACTTCCACACATGAAGCAAGAACACATTTAGGAGATACAAGTATTTATTCTAATTGTTTTAGCACATCTGTCCTTTGCAGCTGTGTTAAAATAGCAATAGCATCAACCTCAGCCTGCTTCCCAAATAGACAAAGGGCAGTTGTGGTTAACAGCCTGTAGAAAAAGTCTCATGCCTTCAGTTCTCTCCCTTAATTGCTAGGAAATGGTCCTTGAGCATTAAAACATGTCTGATACTTCTATGTTTAAATCTCTATAGAGCTATCATGTGCGGAAAAAGAACAGAGCTGGGTACCCAGCCAGATAGCCCCAAACCCCTTGTTAAGCTGCAGTTAAGGCTGCGCATATGTCAGATAAGTCAAGAGAAAAGGAACAGCAGAAAATCCTCTTAAGGCAGCAAGAGATTGTTCACTAAAGCAAGATCTATTAAAACACAGCAATAGAGTTAAGATGTTCTAAACACTCCTCAACCACTGCCATCTCCATGCCCAGGCAAAACATTTTATAAATGCTGTAGTGCAGCACAGAAGGTCTAGTGCTCTGTAGAGCATGGGGGTCTGCTTCCATCTCTGCTGCTTCAGTTATGAGCCTTTAAGTGCTTAATGAACCTAGCTAAGAGTAACAGGGCTAAAATATTTATAGATACAGGACTGAGTAAGCTGAACGCACATGAGCGATTAGAACAATACTAGAAGACATTATTTGCAGAAAGTCACTGCCCAAGTTCTCCCATATTCCAAGACAAAGCAAAATATCTAGCAGCATCAGCACATTACTGGACAGTATGTGTATGTATTCAAATTTATGTTTCTGAGAGAACTTTATGAAGTCTTCTCCCAAGATGCATCAAGGGATGCCCTTTCAACCCGGCTGTTTCTAATTAGGAGAGCCAAGGGAGTCCCTAGATGCTCTAGGAGCTCTAAATTTTCCTTGCACATGACCCTAGGACTAAGATTCTGCTCAGATGTTCTTGAAACTTTACCAACCTCAGTAATCCCAGCACAACCTAGGATACCACAGCAAGGGAGGAAGACTTTTCTGAAAAATATTTAGAGCAACATGGGAAAAAAACATCCCCTAACATAAGCTGCTGATCTGCTCACGGCAAACTGACAGCAGAGGCCAGCCATAGCTAAAGTGAAAGGGATGGCTTTGTCACTTTTCAAGCATGAATGACAACCCTTGTAATGAAGTAAAGATAAAAGCTGTCCCAAAACTTGTCTAGGAACCAGAGATGAGTCCAATCTCAAGTATTCAAGAGGCAAATCTCACATTTCCCCAAAGTCAGGAAAACAGTAGAAATACATTACTGATGAAGCCATGCAGAAACCGCAGCAGGTTATAAATGCGGGTGGTCTTACTTAAAACCTTTGTGAAGATAAGGGATATGAGGAAGGAAACTGAGAAATGCTGGGGTTTATTGTGCCTGTGCTAGTAACCTGGGGACACAACCTTGCCTCTTCTGAGTCCACAAAGTTAATAGGCAACAAAGGCTCACAGCATCTTTGCCATTCCCTCGTCTCTAAAACATCTCAGGTCAGCAAGGCTCTTCAGGTCATGTCACCAAACATACTGCTAGGCAGGATGCTATAATTATTCAGCTTCTGTAAATTTTTAAATATGAAACCTGTGTGCATGTTATTACAGCACATCAGCTGGAAATCTGCCATCCACAAAGGCCAAGCACAGCTATGAGCTGAATTATGAGAGTAAGAGCAACAGAAAGGAACACCTCCCTGTCAGCTTCTTCACTTACTGCAGGCTTATGCAAATTGACCAAATAAAAGCCAGCAGTACTGACCCCAGTCACAGAATAAATCCATCTTCTATAAGGAAGAAGGGGGAGGTGAGGGAAGGATCTGGACTAGGGAAGGAGGTGTACAGTTTATAAAGCAGCATATATAGTACAGCATGCCCTGAGAATCCTTCCTCTGGCCACACCAAGCTTTTCTGATTCATTAAGCCCTCCAATCTGCATCATGTTTAACTTTGTGAACTTCACTGCAATCAGTGGCAAGAGGGAAAACATCTCTGTGGAAAGGCACAGACTCAGCAGAAAGGATAAAGCTTTTACAGCTCTACCAACCAATATTCTCTTCTCCAAGGGAGGGGCCAGGAGAGATAAGACTCACAAAAGAGAAACGAGAGGAAAGAAGAGAAGGGGGAAACAGAGGCATAACAATATGACTATTTTTACCCTTCTGAGCCATCACTATCCACTCGACCACACTGGTTCTGCCATGCTGTCCCAGCTCCCTGCTTGTCCACATATGCAGGAGCACAACCTTCTTTGAGATCTTCCCTTTCTCCCTGCCTGTGCACAGACTTGGGGAATGAAAGATGATGTTCAAAAAAGCTCCAGGGGAGAAGTGGCAATTGTGATTTTGATGTGGTTTATGACATCTTTGCTACCTTTCAGCAGCTGCCAAGGTGCAACTTCTCCAGTAATTACTGGAGTCTGCCTTTTCGATCAGGCTATATTTAACAGTTTGTCAAGGACACACAGGCCTTGGGATGGGTGGTTTTGTGTGCTGCAATATACAGTTGATTATGATTAATACACACCTACTAAATACATGAGCAATACAAGGACAAGCAAGGGGTGGTCTTTGGCTTCCTCTGTTCCATACCATAAGAGTTGCCTCCTGCTTTAAGAAACAAAGTTGTATTGTTCTTTTCACCTTTTTAAACATTTGTGTAGCAGCTCCTTCTCCTTTCCTCCTACCTCTATTTTTCCTTTTGAAAATAAAACTGTGAGCCAGCCTTATACAAGAGCTACAGAAACGGAATTATTGGGTTCCCCTCTGGCCTCTGATCTCAGCCAAGTAACTGAATTAAAGCTAAATACCCAGTTTGCAATGCAGGTAGCCAAACCCCAGTGCTCCTCAATTCATAAGGGGATTCCACAAAATGACAGCTAGCACAATATTTGTAGTCTGCTTTGTTGTTACCCACTGGCACATCCAGCCTCAATTAGACAAGTACAAGTCAGCACATTAGCTGCAACAGTGCTTCTTTTATTTTGGTTCTCTCATGTCTGCAATTGCAGCACAACACTGCAAACTTCTGGGTGCAAATTTATCCTGCAGCAGTCCCACCAGATTCAGTCAGTTTGGGCCTGCTCTAATTAACCTGTGTGCAATCATCTTCATTTCTACACCATCTAGAACAAGAGACAGAGGTCACTCAGCACCGGACTTTGCTTTCCTGCATTTTAAGCAACAGATGATTAACTTCTTCATTGCTGCATAACATTTGCGTTGCATAATGCTTTAAAAGTGCATCATATTTCTACCAGTAATCACCCTCACACACACAATGCATGTGGGCACACTACTTAAAATGAAAGTCATGTGTGCACAGGCTGCTTCTCCACATAAAGACGTCAGGTTTTTTGAAGAACGAAAGAGTCCCAGTCCACATCCTACTTGCACACAAGTCTCCAAGGTGTCTCTGGGGTTAACAATTCTCCAAGAGGCTTGGGCTCAATATGCAACAACTCCAAACATTTAGGTAGATGCCAGTAAATTTTTACTCCCCAGTCAATCCAGACTCTCTCGATGCTTGCCAATTGCTCTTTTTCACATTAAATACTCATATCCATAAACTCCTAGTCAGTCTGGCCCTTATCACCACACAAGAAAAGGAAGCCTTATATCTGCTGCCTGCTGGCCTTCACATACCTCCTCTCCTGAAAGCAGCACAAACTTTTCTTCACCTTATTTCTATGCAGTGGTGTCAAAGGGGCTTCTGCTCAGAATGACAAACCAGTCCACAAATCACTTGGGAATCTTCTACACTCAATTTGCTCCAGCTCTGCCTGGCAAACAAGAGACAGGAGGCACATATACATTACTACTGATTAGTCCGTGTCTCCAGTATCAGCAGCCATGCACACAGGCTGACCGTAACTTTAAATATTGATAACCAAACTCATATATCATAGGCCTGGAAGAGTGACAGTTTCAGTGCATAACAGCAAAGGCTTTCTACAATAATCAAATACTCAATAATTCATGAAAATATATCCCCCCAAATCAAATTGGAAGCTATTTTGTGCAATATATTATTTAAAATTCAATATTATAATGCACACAAGTTCTGCTGCTACCACAGAGGACCATTTCAAAATGTGATTATGTGCGGACTCTATTTAAAAGTGACAATTTTGCTTTTCATTTGTTTAACAGCTTAAATGGAAGAGCTCAACTGGAACTAAGTCGTCTGACAATGAAACCAAAGCCGACATAAGCAACTTTGCAAACTTCATGACAACTAAAAAGAAGTATGAATCTTCCTCATTGGTAACACAGATGAATTCCCCACTCTGATGCTCACCTTTACAATTTTTTCAATGCTTAGTGAAAGGAAATATTCTGCAAAACTGTCTGACAAACATTTTCACAGTTCTGCTAGTCTGTCACCCTGGGCTGATCAAATAGTGAGGGGAAAAAAAAAAAATTTACTTGCATTCCAGGGACTCTTGCATAGAAAACAACTTTGGCTTTGCATCTGTTTATTCCTGTTGGAAACACCACTTGTGTAAGGGAAGGTTGCCTGTTGTAAAATGCCAAGAGAAGAGGTTTTTGCCCTTGTAAACAGAATGCACTAGAGCATAAAATACAATCAAGATTTGTGACAAAATTCATCCCAGGCAGACGTCACTCCTCAGTAGCGGCAGGGAGAGGGGTGAAATGGCACCGTGTGATTGAGGGGACCAATCTTGCAAAGTGATCACAGAGGGAAGCTTGGCAGCAAGGAGCCTGGGCAGCCGTGGCTGAAGAGACCTGACTGCAAGTGCACAGACCAGTTTTGAAGGATAAAACTATTTTGTGAAGAGGAAAATCTCAGCCTGTTTATGAAGTGTTCACAAGTAGTCTGCAAGAGTTAGGTGTCAAACAGTTGCCAACTCTTCAGTCAGTTTGAATGCCAATCTTTTCTTGTATGTCTACTGCAGATTGACTCTGTATTTTGTTCTCTCAAACAGTGGTTTTTAATGAGAGCAAAGTTGAAGGAACAAACACTCAACTCTCTCAAGTTATTACCCTAAAGGCAAAGATGCTGTCTTGAATTTTCTCCTCCCATCTGTTGCTTTTTATTGACTGCTTTCCACTCATTTGGCCACCTTTTATATTTGATATCCTTTTGCCTATTTTATTCCTTTTGCTCTGCAGTTCCAAATCAGAATAAAGTCAAGCCTGAGTCCAAACACCACTTCCTTTCCACAGCTGCAATGGGACAGCTGAGCAGGACTGTGCCTCCCATAGGTGACAAAACAAAAGCAAACTTGGCAAGGTCCTTTCACTGCTGCATGGGAAAAGGGGCTAAAGTCCTGGGGCAAAGCTGGTGCCCACGAGGACATAACCTGCTGTTCCAGATGGTATATCTTGGTTCAGGCTCTGCTCCCATCCCTCAATTTTTCAAAAATTTGCAAGTTAATGTGTATCAGTATCTCAACTGAGGGCACTGCTCTAACACACAGGACAGTAAGAGTCAATCGGACTGGTATCCTAGGACCAGTCCTGCCAGATACCACAGAAATTAAGTGTTTGCTTGCACCAAGAATGCTTGTTTCTGCTTCCCTCTAGTTAGCAGTTTCCTATACTCCATGTGTTATTAGAAATCAAGAATTTAAAATGCTTTGGCTTGGCCTTTTGTTTCTGTTCACCCCTGCCCTCATTGGAGGTTCTCAAACTTGTATCACAGATACTTGATGCTTTGCCACCGACAGATGCTGGCATCGTGTTAATGCCCAGAAGCAAATGGAAAAGGCACAGAGGGGTCATAGGGCTCACTTAAAGGACTATTTTCAGAGCAGCTAAAGGCACTTACTATGTTAAACTGGAAGATTAAGAGGTGATGCCATGACAGTGAATGAAGATTCATAATAGGAAAATACCAGGTATGAAAGAACTTCTCTGGCAGAGAAAGGCAAAACAGAAATAGCAACTTGAAGTTAAAACCTCAAATTCCCCCCAAAAAGAAGATTCGCATCTCAAAGAAGATGTGAATCACCACTTGTTTCAGAAAAGAGATGAGCTATTCAGTACTCTGATCTCCCTGTGGATGCTTTGACAGCAGCAGTGACTTAATAGGGAAAAAGGCAGAGAGGAAATATCAGGAAAACACACTCCTGTGAAATAGTATTACAAGTTTGAGTCATATTTTGGAGGTCAGAGTGGTTCACATAAACATGCAGGAGGTATAATTTTTTTTAATCAATGAACCTCCAGACTTCCCATGCTCTGACCAACAGCTGCCTCTAGGTATGCCATATGAAATACTAGCTAAATTCCCTGCCATCGTGCTTTATAAATGATCTGATACCTCAAGTGCCATAACCATAAGCATGTTTCATGCAACTGTCCATTGCAACAGGACTTTGCAGAGGCATGCATGTGGCTAGAAGCAGGAGAATGAGCGACTCTTCTGCAGAGTTCCTAAGACCTGGGAAATGGCAATAGATAAATACGAAAAGGAATTCAGAATCTTGGTCTTTATAGTGAAGTCCAGAAACCACAGATATGAAGAAAGGGCTGCAGACATGGCAACATGCTAGCAAATCTCCTGTGCCCAACCCAGCTGAAACAACTGGGAAGAGACAGTTGGTTTGGGTACCAGTATCACCCTAGATGATGCAGTCAGTGTGGGTGAGTGAAGAGCCTTATTTCTGAAGGGCTGACACAGATACCTCCCCAAACCTGAAACAGGCTTCTTTTGGGAAAAATGGAAACTGCAGCAAAGTCACCATGTGAGATGTTGAGATTCTTCAGTGTGATATGGCACTTCGGTATATATGCAGGCATTCACACATGGCTGCATCTCACTTTTAAATGTCTCTCAAGAGTTGTATATTAAACAGAAGGATTTTTCCAGGAACTAACACAGTTGGCAGCCTTTTGTCTTTATTTTTTAAAGTAATTTATGAAAGAAGAAAAGTAGCAGAGTCAATTTACAAAAGGCTGCAGTCTGGACTTTGATAGATGAACAGATCTACTAAGAAAACCTCTCACTTTTCACTGAGCACTCCATCTTCTTATCTGTTAATCCTGGTGAGGAAAGAATAAGGCAGGCAGGCAGCTGAATAGAGGAAAGACCTAGGTAATGTTTAAACTCATGAATAATCAACTGAGAGATCAACCTCCCTGCTTTTTCCAGATCCAACCAGATAATCAGCTAAGCATTTCCTCTTGCATTTTGCTCCCCTTTCAGTAGGGTCTGAGTAAGGTGACAGCGATTCGCACTGCAACCTGTTGAAAGAGTCCTGTATAATTCCTTGAAGAACAGCCTTAGAGCTCTGGAGGAGTGGTCCCTCTGAATCTAGGACATTGTACTGGGGAGTAATAACAGTTCCAGCAGTAATATCAAGGAGATGATAGCAAATAACAGCACCTTTCCCAGCTGGTTATGTAGACCTGCTCCCAGGCAACGTGTAGGTTTGCTTATGAAGTTGTTACTTGAGTAGAGTTACATCTGTGTTGATTCCTGATGAAAGTATCTCAGCCACAAGCACACTGTAAAATAGAACTTAAAAACATCAGAATTAATTAGGGAAAATGCCCTTTCATTTCCAGAAATATACTGAGGAAGGCTAGGCACTTCCACTGAAAATTTTGTGGAGTATTTTGGTGCAGGCTGGGATTTCTGAGATGGGTTGACATCTATTGGGACATGTGGAAAAGATGACTCCTTTCAGTGCTACATACTCACCTGCCACTCTAGAAGTGATGCCCACAGTCCCAGTTCCATCAGCAGTTCTTGTCTTTCTGCATCCCCAGTGGAGCTCCTACCCACCTAGAGCACCGTCCAACTAGATATCCTCACACTGATCTCTCATGTGATATTTTTAAATGTACTTCTCATTTCTTTTCTAAGATTAAAATGAAAATTATCTTCCATCAGCATTTTTTGTTCAGTGAATTTCTTGATTTGTGACAAGTGCTATAGGAGAAAGCAGCACTCTTCTGTGCTTCATCTGTTCCTGTCCCTCAAGTACAGCCTTCCTCTCCTAAACTGGAATTTGTAACCCATTAGTCTTTAATGCAGAAAAACCCTGCAGAGACCTGAAAGGAAACAGAAACCAAGTGAAAAATAATTACATTCACCTAACTTCAAGTAGGTTTACTGCAAGTTCTGCTGAGTTCCTCATAAGCATTACTGGCACCAACAGACACATATAACAAGCAAAACAAATACATAGAATCATTTCATTTTTATTTAGGTTGGAAAAGACCTTCAAGATCAAGTCCAACCATCAATCACGCCCACTAAACCATGTCCTGAAGTACCCCGTCTACTCGCTTTCTGAATAGATATTTAACTGGAAAAAGAACCTGCTTGATAAGGGCCTCATGCTTCTGTAACAAAACTGTGGACATTTCCTTGTCCAGTAAATCTGTTGTATCACCACACTAAGACAGAAGAATCCTATGCAAGACTGGATGAAAACAATTTTAAGCAAAAAAGAGGAGTTCCTGGAGTAAAACATGCAATGCAAGTGAAAACTGAGATTAAAAGAAAGCAATCAGTCAAGTATCAAACGAGCATAGATCTGCTCCTGCTGTCACCGTGACTCTGCTTCCTAAGCTCAGATCTGCAGATCCCATCATTCATCTTTTTCCTAAAGCCCCAGCTCCCGGAGTCATATGATGACACAAGAATCACCTGTCAAACCAAGCTTCACCCTCTCAGGGAAGAAAAAAATCTTGAAAAAAGCAATCATTAAAAGACTCAAAAATAAAAACTAGTTTATGAAATGAACGATTTTTGAGCCTGCCCTAAAAAACGTTGCCTCCTTCCTGCTCTGAACAGTAGAGGCAAGTAAACGCCCAGAGCTGTTGTGCTACTGCATTACAGCATCCAGACAGTCCTTGCTCTTTCCCTGAATCCTACCTGAGCTCTAGGATCTGCAGCACAGCTTTCCCTCTTCCTTGCTCTGCACTGCATCGTTACAGGAAGCTCCCTGCATTCCCTCCCCCGTCTCTGCACAGCTCCTCTGCACTGCAGCATTACCAGAACCCCCCTTTCCCAGCTCTTTTCCCTGCTCTCTCCTACACTGCAGCCCTCAGGCTGGAACATTACAGCCTGCACTGCTCTGCTGCCTAGCCCTGTGCTGCATGCAGCAGCTCAACAGCCTCCCTGGTCTCCCACATCTCTGCTCAACGTTTCAGTGCTTTTACTGCAGCATTTCAAAAATCCTCTGGCTCTGCCACCTCCTTCCACCGCTCTGTGGCACAGCCCAGTCTTGGAGCATCAAACCTCCCATCTCCTTCTCTGCTCTTTCCCATCAATACCAGGCTGCAACACTGCTGAAGCATCCCCCAGCTTTCTTTTTTTTTTACCATCTTTTATGCTCTTTAGTCCATACCTATGGTGTTACAAGGATTCCCCTCCTACCCCAATATGCCCCTCATCCTGAGCCAGATCCTGCTTTGCAGTCACATAAGGTTTACCCCTCCCTCCCTCCACCACTTGAGCACAGCTTTATAATTTCTATATTTGTGCAGAAGTCTACATTCGCTGCTCAGGGACAATATCAGAGCACACTTGGCAAGTACTGATTGTTTAGAGAGTCATCCTGGACTTACTAGAGGGAGGTCATGCCTAACAAACTTGATTAATTTCTTTGAGGAGGTGACAATGACAAGGGACAGGGTGAAGAAGTAAAGCATAATTCAATGGGACTTCAAGAGCCTTTTGATACAGTACCACATAAAAGGCTAATTTATAAGGTTAATATGTGTGGTATTGATAGCAAAATACTTAGCCAAGTAAACATTTTTTTTTAATTACCCTGCAAAAAAAGTAAGAGGCAAAGAAAACAGTGGCTGATCACAGGAAGGGGAAAAGGAAATTATCACAGGAACTTCAGGTATTTGTGCTCTCACACCTGTCTTGTAGGCATTTTTCTTCCAGTGCGTTCTAAGAAGCTGTACATGATTCACCATAGAAGCTACTTGTTTTGGTGACCAAACAGACCACAGGTGAAGGCTCAAAGTAGCATCCTTATTGTGGCTCTAAAGGACATCTAGCATAATACAATTTATTGCTGCATACTGCTTAGTGGTACTTAATACAAGGTACCATGTGAGATCAGCTGGTGGTGTTAAAGCACATAAGGCTAGACAGATATGCAGAGGATGTTAAACAGAAAGGCAAGAAGGAAGAAAGAGCAAGACTCAAAAGTCAGAATACAGCCTTAGGTTTACCAAGGCCATCATACCTTTTTTGTTGCTCCACAGGAGTCAGGTTGCTGCTACCATCAGCTGTCTTGCTCCAAGTGTTATCAGAGGTTGATGATCACAACAGCAGAGCAGTTTACTTGTCTTCACCTGCAGTCCATGTTCTTCTTGGACATTATAAGATCATCTGACAGAATAAGATTACCTTTCGTATTCAGAAGCTACCATAAAAGAGGAAGGTACTTCTCCCTTTTGGCATGGTTTAGCTAGAGTTGCGAGCAGTTGCAAGACCTCTGGGAAGTCCCTCTGTGGAGCCCCACACCATCATCCATCTTCTTCACAAATTGGAGACTACAACCTGACCACCGCTCTTTACTGCCAGCACAGTCAGTGTTTCCCTCTTTCTCCCCAGAAAAAGCACATCTGTTTTCAGTAAATGCTGTAAATTAGTTAATGTTTGTAAAGTGCTCTGATCATGTGAAGTGCTATATAATTACTACATATTATCAATATATAATTTGGTTAGATTGTGCCACAGCCGCCTCCTCTCTTCATTACAGTTTTGAGTGAGTTTTCTTAAACGTCAGCTCTTTGGGGCAGGGACATTGTGAGCCATCCATCTCAAAACAATCTTGACCTTTTGTGAAGAGCCACAGAAAATAAACAAACCACAGTACTGAAACACATCTCTAAAGTCATGCACCTACCCACATTCCTATCTGGAAGCAGACTGATAGATGCCTCCCAAGGAGGAGGAGCTGCTCTTTGGGAAATGCTTGCAGTCTACAACTTAATCACTCAAAACCCACATAACAGATACTAAAAGCACCCCAAATCCTAGGGAAAGCAGCAGACTCTACTAGTGACAGACTCAGAACAAAGACTGGTAAAGTCTCTAGTCTAGCATAACTCTTAACAGGAGTTGCCTATTAAGGCACTAACAAACCTCCCTGCTCATCTTAATATACCCCCTAGACTCTCCACCTAAAGTGAAGAAAATAAGAACAAACATGAACTGCTTTTCCCAACTGCCTGCTCCCTAGTATCTTCTTCCATAGAATCCTAGATTTTTATGGCCTTGAAAAAGTAAAGCCTACATAAAACACTTTCTAGCTCCAGGGTAAAATATGATTAAAAAATTATTTAGTATAAAAGAAATGAACTTAATAATAGGAAGCCTAACTCTCCTTAAAAGGTACAGAAAGAACTTCAAGATCCTAAAACTTATCACTTGCAGAAAAGAGAACCCCCAAAATAATAAAAGTTAACAAACACTAAACCCAAAAGACCCCAAGTAAAAGTACCCAGCTACTCCCCACCCCTCCAACACAAACACCACCTGTGAGGGTGCTGCCCAGCCCACCTGAATTTAAACAGCTGCTGAGCAGAAGGGGTGCCTGCTGGGAAAGGCTGCTCCCAATAAAAGCACAAACCAGTAGCAGGTGCTCAATTTTGTAGATGTTACAGGTTTGCGTGGTGGAGTTTCTTGGTTGTAGGGGAGGGGCTGCAGGCGTTTCTCCTGTGAGAAGCATCTAGAAGCTTCCCCAGCTCCAAGCCGGACCCACCTCTGGCCCAGGCCGAGCCCATCAGCGATGGTGGTATCGCCTCTGGGAGAGCAGATTTAAGAAGGGGAACCTGCAGTGAGTAGCGGGATTGGAATGTGAGAGGAACCCCTCTGCAGATACCGAGGTCAGTGAGGGAGGAGGGGATGCCCCTGCAGCCCGTGGTGAGGTGGCAGGCTGTCCCTGCAGCCCGTGGAGGGGAGCGAAGGCCCCCGAAAATGGCCATGACTCCATGGGAAAGCCCGCGCTGGAGTAGTCTGTGACTGAAGATCGGCCCGTGGGAAGGACCCACGCCAGGGAAGTTGGTGAAGAACTGCATCCCGTGGAAAGGACTCACGTCGGAGAAGTTCGTGAAGGACTGTCTCCTGTGGGAGGGCCCCACGGTGGAGCAGGGGCCGAGCGCGGACTCCTCCTGCCCCTGAGGAGGAAGGAGCGGCAGAGACAAGGTGTGAGGAGCCGACCCCAGCCCCCATTCCCCGTCCCCCTGCGCTGCCGGGGGGAGGAGGGAGAGAGAACCGGGAGTGGGGTTGAGGCGGGAAGGAGGGAGGGCTGGGGGGAAGGTGTTCTCAGGTTGGGTTTACTTCCCATTAGCCTTGTTTTGATTTGATTGGTAGCAAATTAAATTGATCTTGTTTCTTCCCCAAGCTGAGCCTGTCTTTTGCCTGTGACCATAAGTAGTGAGTGATCCCTCCCTGTCCTTGTCTTGACCCACGAGCCTTTCTTTATATTTTCTCCTCAATCCCACCGTGGCCGGGGGCGGGAGGAGTGAGCGAGCGGCTGCCTGGTGCTTTGTTACCGGCTGGGTTTAAACCACGACAGTGGGACCAGGGCTATGGCTGGGGGTAGGTGAAGCTAGCTCTTTGCAATTGAGCAAGGTGGAAATAGTTACGCTTCCTAAAGATAGCTGATGTCTTCTGTAGGCAGTTTATATAGGCTATTATTAGCGTTTTCTAGTGGAAATCTCTATAGTAGGACTCTAGGCAGGTTATTATTTGAAAACTAGGTTAGTAATTCTTGTAGTCTAGGGCATAAGTAATGCTATATAGAAATATAATGGTAAACTTGTATTAGCTCTTAACTGTAGTCTTTTTGATAGCATTAATATGATGTGAGGCTAGTCTTAAAGAGCTCTAAGATGGGTGGATAGAAATGAAGCTTTGAGTACTTTGGTATAGTGAACCTTAACGAACCAGGAAGAAAAAATTAACTTTGTTTAAAGGTGTTTTCTAGTTCTCTTTGTCACTCCTAGGACAAATAATCTAACTTGAGGTCAAAATTCCCCACAGATCTGTCAAATTATTGAAAAAGTAGAATGGGAAAAATATTTGGCCTGTGACAAGATGTATTTAAAATTGCTGAAGTGAGGAAAAGAAAAAAAAATATTACTAGAATATCAGTTCTTTTTAAAAGTGAAAACTATCAGACTATGAAAAAGGTGTGATTGGAAAGCTGGAAGGCTTCTGGAATACATAAAATACTTTACAAAGCACTAAAAATGCCTGCTAACACTTCCTTAAGTCAGTGCTTCCTAGAAGTGTTATCTGAGAAAAACATTTTCTAACAGGTTCTGTATTTGCATGTAATAGGAAACTGTCCTATATGCAGACTCTCCTAAAGAGAGAAGAGATAATAATTTACAATCATTTACAGGTAAGCATGCACACTGATGTAATTCATCCAATGTTGCCTGGGAAACCTATGTTCAGAACGAAATGTCTGAACTAAGCTGTTAAAAATCATAGAGAAGCTTATTTCTAATCCATGATTCACATGCTATGGATTTGTCTCTTAGGAGTTTTCTATTTCAGAAGCTTTTACCTTCGAACTTTCAGTTTGAGAGACCTCTCTCTGTGCTCTAATGGGATGGGTGGGAAACCTGGATTCAGTCCTAATGTCAAAATGAAGTAAATCAGACTCATAGGTGGTTATTCTGGTTAAATCTGCAGCTAATAACAGAGCAACACTAGAAGGTTTAGCAAATCTAAATATAATACTTAAACAATCTCTTGAATAAGCATGAGAATATACTGGTGTTTATGAAGCACATGCCACACTAGGACTTGGAAGGTCTGTGCCTCTTTCTGGCATTGCCACAGATTCATTTGTGTAACCTGGACCTCTTCAGCTTCTGTCCCTGTTCTTAGTGTCAAACGTGTAAAATGGAGGAGGGTTGGTGCTCTCAAATCTTTCAGAGACAGACTAGGAGACTAAAATATTTTTGGCATGGGTGTGATTATAAAGCAATTGAGGGGAAAAAATGGGTATATAAAACAGTGGACCAGATCATCTGCAAGTGCAAATGGTTTTAGCTGTGCTGAAATCAATGGAGCAATGTCAATTTACAGCTTCTGAGGCTCTTAGTCTGCAGACCTGGGCCAGAAATCAAGGCACAGCAGCTGAAACACCTGGATTGCAAATCCCGAAGGAATATGTTTCATTTTAAGTTCTTTCTTGTTAGAGTTGAGACAGAAGGAAAGATGTTTTCCTGACCAGGCTTTACATGGTTGGAGGGAGAAAGAGTAGGATTAAGTTTCTAGTTAAAAAAACAGGAGTGTTGGGTAGAGGCAGGCCTGTTTGAGGTGGTCTGCACCAGACCTCCTTTCCTAGTCTCTTGCATGTTGTCCAACATTGGATGTCAACTGCTGGTTAAGGTTGTTCCTCTTTCAAATATATTCCTTGCTTCTAAAATTGCAAAGTGTGAGCGATTGCTTTAAAGAAAAAGAAAACAAGAACTTCCAGTAGTTAAGATTATAAATATATCCTATTAGGGTTTCTTTTTCTTTCCTTCCAGACAAAAGCATTTCTGCTTCCAAGCTTGATAGACCTCCCGACCCTGCTGATGTGGGTGGATGGCTCTGCATGTTCTGAATCATTTGCTTCCTTTTCAAGTGTTACTTTTCTCCTTATTTCAATTACCCTTCCTTTATAATTACATGGGCCGCTCCAGTGAGCAGGAGTGCTCTGTAGCTGACAGACCGTCTAACAACAGGGCATGCTGGAGCCAGAATCTACATCCTTATCTACCTTGGGCAGTAGGGAAGGTGTATGTTTTAATAGCACAGGAGAAGTTGTTTGAGGATATCAGACCCAAGCACTCTGTAGTGGGTTCACTGCCCAGGCTTGCACCGGGCTGGACTGTGTGTAATTGCTCTCCCTGTCCCTTGGAGAGTTACAAACCATATGTACAAGGATCAACTCCCTTCATTCCTGCTGAGTGATTGCCTCTGTGACAGCAGGAGTCAATGAAGCTATATCTGATACCTATTTGAACTCAATGGGAGCCTTTTAAGTAAACTTGAAAGAGATCAGTTTAGCCCCCAAAAGGTGTAACCAGCACTGATGTAGGTAGGACGGGAAGGGAAGGTGGGAGACAGCAAGTGACTGCCAGGCTGTGCAGCTGCAGGTGGCTTATGGATGAACTGTTGTGATATCTGGGGCCAGGGATAAGTCTGCATAAAATTCAGTTTTCTGTGTGGTTTCTCAGGAAAAAGTGACTCTTTTTGTTCTGGTTTTCATCTTATTTGCAACCAAAATTAAATGGTTGGTTTTGTATAGGAATCTTGCAGAGTGGCACATTTTTGTGAAAGATTAAGCTTTATTTAAAAGAGAGACAGAGGGTTAACTTCTGTGTTACAAGTCAAGTTTCCAGTGAAGTTCTGCCTATTCTAAGAAAATGCTTTATTAGGTAGTTTCCCAAAAGTTAATATTACTTCCAAGGCTTCTTCCTGACTTCTGTCCCTGTAAAAGCCAGGTTCATTGAATATCCCACCCAAACAGTGTGCTAATAATGTGGTGCCTATTATTAATTATTATTATTAAGGATATTGGAAAAGTATCTATTCAAAAAGTCCTACAACCTATTCCAAAATAAAAGAAGAGCTACTGCAGCAGTTACAGAAAAGGCACACCCAGTGAGGGCCTGCAGCTGACTGGTGTTTATTGTAGAGGAAGGGATTTTTTAGCCAATTAATTACACGTTTCAAATTTAATTTTAAATTTAAATTCTAGGAGGCATGTGTGTGGGAACAGACTGGGGAGAGGGTGTCAAAAGCTTTCTTTAGCAGCAGTTAAGTTCCTGCTGTGAGTCATGAAGAAGGGGCCATAATTGCTGCCATTGTTTTGTGTGCTTTGGTAGAGCTACCTGTTGGTTATTCATGAACACAACATTATCACTTGCATTATTTTGGCTCTGTATGAAAGAGATTAAGCTGCTGGGGTTGAGTGGCTGAGCAGTACCACGGTACCAGAGGATAAGAACATAGGACTATTTTTTTCTCTTGATTAATCTAGTAATTAAAGGTGTAACAAATAACTTGTGAGACTTTGGATTGTACAACAAAGTGATTTTTTTTTTTTTTTTACCACCTCTGTGCACAACTTTCTACTCCATCTGCATTTCCCTTGCTTCTGCTTGTTCTGTGCTCAGCCAGCAGGTAAAAGGAGAGGCACGGATGCTTGCTCTCTTTGAAGAGTCAAGGCTACTGCTTTGTTACTGGGGGCAGGGAAGCAAGAGGAAGGCAGTCTTCCCTTACATTCAATGGGGATCAGAAAGACATTAGCGCATATGAGCATGTCGGTGCTATTACAGAGCGGATAAGTCTGTCTAGTCTGCAATCACACTTACCTCCGCAGTGCTTTTAGCTGAAGCTACAAGGTACAACCTTGCTGCAGCAGTTATGGTGACTCCCATCTCCTTTCACTTACCCAGAGTCCAGCAGGTCCAGAAGCACCTGGTGCTGCTCCACTCACACAGCAGATTGCCTGCTGAAATATCCCTTTCTTTGCAGCCTAAGCTTGTGGGAGAAAGAGCAGGAGAGAAAAAGGAGCAGGGCAACAGAGAAGAAAAACAGAATAGCCAGATAACAATTTTGGGTTGGGTTCTTTTTTTCATAAACTTGAACATTTCTCAGTAAAACAATGAATGGTAAGGAAGACTGTTCCACTCTGGAGTGGGTGAGACTCATTTTATTTGACTTTTATTGGAGCTGCCTTAAGGGTAAAAGATCAGCACTAACTTAGACAGCTGTATGTAGCAAAACAAAGCAGCAAGGAGACCTATAGCTTCCCCAGCCCCACAGTAAATACCATAGTGTGCTGTGGCTTTGATGGGACATGACCAAGTATTTTTATCTAGGGACTTAGTATTTTTATTCATATTTTTATTTTTGGATGTAGCAACAGAGGTGATGGACTGCTTAAAATTTCCTTTGACCTTTCAAAGTGTTCCTGGGAGCCAAAGGTGTTCACAGGAATGAAACATTAAATTACAACCTAGATGTTATGGTTCAGACCTCTAAAAGGATCTGGCAGCTGTGGGAAGCAATGGCAAATAATACCCAGACCTCTCAGAAATGGCCCTGGATCTCAAGACCTTTCTGAAAGCTGAAATGCTCCTTTTTCAATATAAACAGATGAGATTCATGCAAGTCCACCGCTATGTGCAAATCTGGAAGTAAAAGAAAGACTGATTTATCTTAAAATGCTCCCATCTTTCTCAATCATCTTTTAAAACCTGAAGGTTCATATATTGACAAGAGTGTCTTACCTGCAAAGGAATCAAATGATGTACCAGATGAGGGAAAATAAACTAGTATTTCCCTTATTCAAGGAAACCTCAAGTTATGCAGGAGTGAAATCTCATGTAGCACAGGCCCTGTTAATAGTGGAGTTTAGTTCTCTATGGATGTGATGGGAAGGGAAAGTGACTTCCAGGATTTTCTGAGAACAGAGGATCACTTCTCATTTGAGACTCGCTGAGGGAGGGTAGGAGAGGGCTGGCTGTTGCCTTGGGAAGGAGTCAGTGGTCTGAGGTCTGCAAAATTCTGGCTCATTTAAGGGATTTTGGAAAAACCCAGCTCCTCGGCTCCCTTGGTGAGTGACTAGGACAAAGGCTTAACAGCATACTGTATCTCTGCTGTAGAGAAACTGCTTGTATCAAACCATATTTCTTCTCTTATCACCTGTGTCCAAGCAGAGGGTTGATATTACAAGCACAAAATAATGAAACAATTTAGAGTTGTCTCTATATCTTAGTTTCTAGTAAAGACTCTGCTGCCAGATGGGTTTTTTTCCTCAGAGCAGTTGTACTCTGCCCTGACTCAGTCCCACCCTGAGGAGTTTCCAGTTTCACCTGACCCTGGGAAACAGAAAATGGGCTACAAGAAAGATGCGGTGGTTCTTTCTGGGCCTTCACTGATTCCTGCTGCTCAGTTTTGCCCTTCCATGACTTTTTAGCCTCATTCTTTGGCTTTCTCTGGCTTTTTGCAGTTGTCGTTCTTCAAAATCCAAGATAGGATTGAACTAAAACCTTGAGCTAACAGTGGAGTGCCAGACTAGCATACGTTTTTCTCCCAATCAGAATGGATGAAAAGCTCAGTGAGAATATTCGTTGGGTTTCTATCACTTGCATTTACACCATGAAATCTCTGTGCAGGTCTTCACCCCACGAATTGCCTTGGCTTTGGCTCACCTTTGCTCAAACATCAGAAACTCATGAAATGCAAAGTCAGATAGCTTTGAATGCTAAACCACATGGAATATTTGTTCTTCAACTGGACAAAACTTTTTTATATTCAGGGTTCAGATGCAGGTTTTTGCTAGATTATATTCTCTTTGCTGTGCACGCTGTGTTCTCTGCTCCTAGGACCTGGGAGATCAGAAAGCTTGCTGGCTGGACAATTCATGGAAAGCTGCCTAAAACAAATCAGAATTAAGAAACAAATTGCTTTACTAAAATCTTCTAAACTTATTCTGTAGTGCAGTATTACCAACAAAAGCAAAATAGAAGACAGATGAAGAACATGTTCATCACAGCAAAATTGCATTCCTTTCTGGAAATAAAAACTTCCCCTACAAGTGCACACACTTGCATCTATTTGTAGATCATCTGCTATGTGTGCTGGGAGCATCTGCACACTCCTTTGCCTTCCTGCCCCAAGGCTAGGTCTTCCAGTGCAATAGGAAACAGTGGCACCAAATTTACCTCTTTGCTGGCAAGTGTGCGGTGCACCTGTAACGCATTCTCATGCAGACTCTGAGTTATAGAAAAATAATACAATAAAAATAACCCTGAGAGCTGCCAAAAGATATTTTTTCATTTTGGAAGGCTTTGCCCCAGCAAATCAGTTCACCGTGTACCAAAGATAATTAGGGCATCTTATTTAAAACTTACGATCTAATTAGTGGCTTTAATGGTAGTTAATTACACAGAGAGCAACAAAGCAGTTATATTTCCTACCAGGCTTCTTCTAAGTCAAGGTGCAGGTACTTATCTAGGGCCATAAAGGAGAGTGGCTACCACACTTAACGTCTAATTACACAAAATTGTCCACAGTAATTATGAGCAATGTGATTTTATTTATCTGGCTTAATTACTGGGGCTATGCACAGTCTCTGACCTGGCACGGTGACAGGGAGGACAGAGGAAAGACTAAGTGCCATCCCCTGCCTCAACACCATGGTGGAACTGCAGACTCCTCATCCTGAGCACAAAGACAGAGCCTGGTCACAGACCAGCAGTGCCCCTGAGGACTCAGGTGCCCTCTGATCCCAGGGACTCGCAGGAGCCATGCATGCACACGGTATGAACAAAGGAGTGCCTTTACAGAGCCCCATGAGATACTTGGGATGGATGTCTCCTACCATGAGGAGCCCACTGTTAACAGCGGGCATGAAAAGGACAATTCATCTTTTTATTCAGCAGAAGGGACATTCTGTCCCCACCATCAACATCTTAAATCTTTCCCACACACCATCCGCTACTGAAACTTTGTAGAAACTTTCAGGGCATCTCCAAAAAGTCAGTGTCTTGTAAAGGACCGCTTTTCCTTCTCAGGTGGAAGCATAACAAGTTTTTTGTCTGACTCTAGATTCTTCTTGCTCATCTCCTTAACTTTTAACATCTGTATGCATGGACATAAACCCAGGTGCAACTTAAACCTTATAAGTGCCTGTCATGAAAGAAATCTGCTCTGTATTTGGATCAACCTCCATTACTTGCAAAACCCAATAGAATGAATAACTGTAGTGTGTTAGTCCTTGAATCATTAAAAATAGTAATAGTTCATGAAGAGTATGAGTGAAATGTGGTTCTTTTCGTTTGTCCTTTTACACCATTGGATCAGGTAGACATGTGTTAGTGAGAGTTATATTAGTGCTGTCATCAGAAGAGACCAAAGTCCATCATCCAGCCTGTTACATATCTTGTGACAATAAAAATAATGAGTGCTTAAGTAGGAGTATAAGAATAAGAGATTCTTCAGTTTATATTAGTATCTTCTGTTGTTGCCCAGTCTCTATCCTCTCATTAATTAATTATCCACTGATGAGAAGGGTACCTTTGAGTTGTAAAGTTTAAAGAGATATATCATTTACATGCAAGAAAAATAGCTGGCCTTATGCCCACAGCCTTGAAAGACAGCATTTTCAAATACTTCCACTTTATAAAATTGCAGGCAGCAGCATGTATAGCTCTGCTTCTCAACTCATACCCCCAGGACATTTCCATGTTATAGCAAATCACTTGTTCAGTGGCTCACTAAGATTTTGAATTAGTAGTAAATACATTTTGACCTTATTTTTCTCTTGATAATGGCTCTATTTATAGAGAAGTCACTGATTGTCATGCTAATTTCTTCCATTGGAGGATTAGTCTGGCTCCATCAGAAATAATCTGTGGTACGTCCCATTTTAAAAAAAGAAGAAAGAAAAAAGCCAAAAAAGGAAGCTGGCTCCTTTAAGAGTGGATTTGCTTTTGTTGCCTTTTTTTTAATGAAAGCTAGAAGAAAATACCCATTGGTGAAAAAAACACTGATAACTTTCACTGACAAGTTAGGTCATTCTCCTTCTTTAGATATCAGTTAGCTGTATTTTATGCCTTTGTTTTCTAGAAAGTATTTGAGCATCAGCTTAGAGTAGAAAGGCCTATCATAAGGTGTTTTATAGTCTTCACATAACCTATCAAAATATCTGCAGCCAGATTTAAAAAAAAAAAAAAAAATCAAAACCAAAGTCTGATTTCTCAGTATTCAGGGCCAGAGTTCAGATCTTGGCAAGGGCAAGACTTTTTTTTTTCTTTTAAGAAATCCAACCACCAGTGCTACTTTATTTTCTTTGCTCCATCCCCAGGCTCATACAGACACAATCGTTTTGAGATGCCTGAGCAAGGAATTCTCGAAGCATCCGACCTTGCTCAGTGCACAGAGCACATCTGCAATGCTCTCCTTTCCTCTTTAATCATGCAGCACCACGAGCGCGCCCTGTACTTGGGGCACCTTTGCCCCTTGCTGCAATGAATCACGGCAGGGGTTGGTGGCCGCTGGCTGGGAGGTCCATCTCTGTCGGTGACAGCCTGGTGGCCACAGCTTCTAGTTCCTATTGACACAGCAGCTGGGCTGGTTGTAAATCTGGGAGGTTTTGTTCTGAGAGTGATCAACTGGCTTGCAGTCTGAAGAGTGATGGAGGGACCTTGATCTCACTACAGCTAGTCACCACCGCCTGCATCGCTGGGAGGTTGCTCAGGCTTGAGTCACTGCAGGCTTTATGGTTCAGTACCACAAAGCAATTAACAGCAAGTGAGTGAGCGTTCCCAACCTTTGCTAAAAATCGTGGCTGTTTATCAATGTGTCAGGCTGTTGGCAGATTCAAGAAATCTAAATTTAACAGGTGACTGGTTCCTCCATGCCTGGCTGCAGCCAATGGATCTTCAGGATATGGTGTCCCAACTGGGCAGCCGGAGCAAGCTGGGGAGGAGAAGTGAATGAATGGGGCCAGCTCCAGAGTTCAGTGCAGGGGAGGCTTTTTTACACCACAGCTGCTTAATGACTTTTTCAATTGATTTCAGCAGTGCAGCTTTTCAATTACTGATTCCATCCCAGCCATTGGGCAGAAAAATGGGCTTAGGAAAATAATAGGAAGGAAAGAGAAAAAAAAAAAAGTACTCAAAAAGTCAACACCTACCATAATGCAGTGACATTTGTCCGGATATTTTATGCTGAACTGGAAAAAAAGAGAGAGAGAAATGGCAATTTCTCCCATCGCTCAGCCCATGTCGCGGAGGCGAGTGCGCATGTACTTCCTTGCTTTCAAGCCCCAGTTCATCCATGCTCATTGACCTGCTCCTTGGTTTGGAACCAGCTGCAGAAAGCAGCTGTCATCCTCTGTTACTCTGCCAGCCCTATTCTTAAGGCAGCCATCAAAATCTGGCACTGACTGAAGGCAATTCAATTAGCTGTGACGGTCAAACAGAAACCGAGGGTCAATTGAAATCTCTTCCCCCCCCCTTCTATTTTCATCTTGAAGCTGGAGACACACAAGTCCACCCCCATCTTGGGAAGGTTTTGCAAGGTGAGAATGAGAGAAGAATGGTACCTACACAGGAGAAGCTTACTACAGTGGGGAAAAAAGGACAAAAGAAGGGGAATACACACCAGGGAAAGGAGTGTGTCTTTCCTGAATCCTGCTCAGCTCTTGTGCTGCCTCCTTAAGATGCAGTGAGCTTGGGAAGTGGCGCCTTGTTGGATGGCTTCTGATGTGCTTAGGCTAAATCGGATAGTAATAACGAAATCTCCCTTAGCTTTACTGCTGCCATCTGCTCCATGCCAACCACAGTGGCCATTTCAGGCTTTTATCAGACCTGTGGGCTTATTCCTATCATGCCCAGAGGGAAGAGGAGGGAGGGAGGAAGATGGGAAGGTAGAAAGCGAGAGCTGGGATGTGATGCCAAGCACAGCTGCTTTCGCAGCCCCCTCTTTGCAGCCAGCCTCCACAGCTCCTTGCTAGCGTGCAAATAGTTGTAAAAATAAAGGTCAAACAGATAATCTTGATAAATATTTAATAGTTACTGTTTTTACATCTGCCTTATTGTTATAGATTGAATGTCTAACACTTGTGACATCTGGCACACACCGAGCTGGAAAGGAGCACGTACAGCCTTGCCTGGGGCAGGGGAAGCAGGCACCAGGGCATGGAGGGGACAGCCTATGTGGAGCCTGCTGCCACCATGCCACCAGCTTGGCCACCTCCATCAGCCCTGCAGAGCTGGTCTGGTGTTTGCTCAGGAAGAACTGCTTCCACTGGCAGCACAGACCCACCTGGTTTGATTCAGTGAGGCCTCGTGGGGTTCAGTAAATCACAGCATCAGGACGCTGGGTTCCCTCATCCGTCTCCCAGTTAATTGTCATTAAGAACCATCTGCACGCAGGTAAATTGGACGTGCTGTATCCATGATTAGCAGCTTCGGGGTCGCTGTGGGCCTGCATTCTCTAGAGGTGCAGGTAGTATTTGGCTCAGTGGGTTTATCACAGGATTGGAGACAGATTTCTGCCTGGGTAGGTTCTTGCTGGACTATTTCCAGGCTGGAGCAAGTCATAGGGAGATTAAATGAGACTTGTGGTGATAACGTTGTTGACCTCAGAGTCCTATCAACCAGCCAAGTAGTTATGGCAGAGCAAATGCAAGCTGTGCTTTTAAGGAATTGCTTGGCAATTAAGTGAACTGTATGTTTCCTTGTAGTAGTTGGTAAGAAATCATCCATCTTTGCACAGCCGATGAATACTTAATATATTGTGGGAGTTTTTCAGTTGTCCATGCATTAATTCATTGTGATCAATAGAAAATTCAGGGTGCCCTGAGAAAGGGGAACATGTTTTAGACACTTTCAACTCTATAAGACTGTGCAGCACAAGGTCTTGATATCATTTTCACTTTACGAAGATCCTGTATCAAGCATTTCACTGGGCTTTGGAAATTGCTGGCAGTAATGGATCTCCATATGGAAGAACTAATGGCCCTAGGTAACAAATGAATCAATGTGACAAAAGGAAGAGAATCCAGCTCCACGCTCACTGATTTGCATGACCTGAGTCTTTGTACAGCAGATGAGAAATGCCAACGTAGTGGCCTGGCTATACGTCACAACCACTTCTGCACTGGAATAATCAGTCCTACTTTGGACAGGGTAGCCCAGGGATTTAGATCCCTGTTTCAGCAGCCTAAAGACCCTTCAGGATGCTGTTTTTGTCCTGAGTAGAAACTGGTCTTGGA
The DNA here is from genome assembly GCF_026419915.1 of Harpia harpyja. NCBI lineage: Eukaryota > Metazoa > Chordata > Aves > Accipitriformes > Accipitridae > Harpia > Harpia harpyja. Next base: position 8,796,297 of record NC_068958.1, read on the forward strand.
ACAAATAACTTTCCTGTATTCTTTCAGCTGGAACATGAGATTTTTTCACTTTTTTTCTTTCCACCTGTGCCTCTAAAAATTCAGCTATACTCGGAGCTGTGCACGCCTCCCTCCTCTCCCTTGCCCCAACCCAATCTTTGGCTCATTCACATTGCAAGGAACATGTCATTAACATTTGACAGTGACTCCTTTCCCTCTCCATTGCTGCTTTCTTTTTTTTTTTTCCTTTGTTGAAGCTTTGCCACCCTATTTTACAGGCTACACAATGTGGAAATTGGCAGAAAACCAGGTTCAGATAGAATTCAGATCTGACTCTACATACGAATTTAAGAGGTGCCAGCACTGGGGCAGCTTATCATGCTCCCAAACAGCCTGACACAAATAGGCTAAGCATCAATGGCAGTTGAGGACTCACTCAAATACTGTTTAAAGTCCTCAACAAAAAAAGAAAAACTGATGATTTTGACTTCGATGGGAAATAGTCTTCTGTCAATATTTCAACAGGCTGCTAAGAAGACATGTGCTAGTACTGCAAACTTGCATTACTCCAGAAGGGCAACATGTTCCCTGTTCAGCAGCTAATGAACTAACCTGCCTTCTGCAAGGCAGATGCTGTAGCCATCAAAGTAGTGTAAAGCAGTAAAACCTAGAAGGTCTGGAGCTTACGTATGAAATTATGACGTATTGTATTTTGTGGAAGGGAAGGGGACAGGAACTCTTTGGGATTGGCCTATAAATGGGTATCAGCAATGTCTTTCATCAAAACATTATTCACTGAATACTTTAGGAGCATAAGTCTGAATAACTTCAAGGTCAGCAAGTAAATCTCATTTTCCAGCCTGTTTGCAAACATCTCTCTGTATATCCAGCTATGCAACAGTCACTCTGTTGACAGAGTATCACTGGCCATGTCAGTTGTCAGGTGTTGTTTCTGCTCTGAGCAAATGGCTAAAAATTTTACAATTAGAAGAAAGTCAATCACATATTAAGGTATCCTTAAAAAGAAAGAAAGGGGAAAAGCCCTCTTGCCTGTGAACCTTTGCACAAATAGTCATTGAAGTGCTTGTGGTATTTGTACTTTTTTGGAATATTCTTGAAACAAAGGCAAAAACTATCACTCAGTGTTCACAGAATAACAGTAAAATAGGTCAGAAACACAACTGGAACAAATGTGTTTGAATAAAAGAAAGCCAGGCAAACATTGCAGATACTAGAACTGTGCAAACACAGCAAATAACATAAAGCTTCCCTTCAGGAGAAGAACAATATGCAGAAATCTTGATGTTTTGGTTAGTGCAGGACCCAATAGAGAATGAAAATGGTTGTGTTCTACTATTATACACCTTTTAAATCCTGAGGGAATCAGTTATTGTGTTTTTGTGTGCAGGCTGTAAGGGGCATGTGGGAGTCAGTGGTGACATTTGACTTGTGCGAGTTAGAGCAGCCTCATGGCAGCTCTGAGTTGGGTTGTAATAAACATTTCACCAAAGAGCCAGGGATCATTGAAGTATAATATGTGATAGCTAGGGTTAAGGTGTCATCATCCTCTGAAAACCCAGCAAATCCCATGTACTATTTCAAGGGAATAACTTCTAATAAGTGCCTAGCTTCTGTCCCTGATGCCATTTCAGGCTCCAAAGGCCACATCCCAGGTAGATCTCCCACAATGGTCAAAACAGCCTTGTGTCCACAAAAATGTGCATGTTCATGTAAGGTGAGCCCACAGCCTTTGAAACAGTATGCTTTTGTGTCCTGTATTGAGGACCTAACAAAACTTCCCTTGTCCAGGCATTCAAAATTGCTTCTTTTGTCCCAGTGGAGGCATTGTCTGCCCTTCCTGTACCACATCCTCACTGCTGGTCCTATTCCAGAGTTTTGAAGGCTAAATCATCACACTGATCTACCTATGCACCTTGTGATTCTACGTCGCCTGAAGATATTAAAAACCCCTATCCAAACTCTGTATTTCTTGCTCCTTTTGTCCCTGTGGCTTCCTCCAGTGCAAGGCACCATGCAGCAGCTGCTTGCCCTGGCTGGGAGGAGGAGAGCGGCTGAGGGGCTCACACTGAATCCTTGTCTGCGACTCCCTCCGAGCTTGCTGGCTTTCGCTTATTGAATTAGGATAAATTGGAACTTTCATAAAGGGTGATATAAATCATTATCTCAAGTTAGCAGATGCAGACTCACCAGGGTAGAGCTCTGTTAATAACTCCTTCGGATTAGGGCTGATTGGTACAATTTGAAACTTGTTTCTCTCAGCTTGATCAGTCTAGTTGTAACTGTGGCAATTATCCCATTTCACTTTCAATAGCTCAGCACAGAGGAACTGCTGCCTCCAATCCATCCCTCTTTAATGAATCCAGTGTGATATGTTCGTCCCATGGACAAATATACCCTATCTCCCCCCTACTCCAAAATAAGCATTAAAAAAAATAAATCCTGTGTCCAAATGACACATAGGAATCTGTCTTTTAGGGAGTGAGATGCTAAGTGTCCATGTAAACATCATTTAGGTATTTGGCCACTGAAAAGCCTCTCTTCATTCTTACAGCATCATTTGCACTTTTTGGCAGTCTTCCTGCCTGGGAAATTAGATGAAAAAACAGGGTTTTGTCCAAGCATTGAAGCTGCTTGAATAGATTCTGATGAATGTGTTACATGCTGAATTTGTGGGGTTTTGTTAAATAACTTATCTGGTGATTTTTTTTCTTTTTTTCTCCAGGAGTCATTAATAAATGATTTAATGAGTGAACACAGAATTCTCAGAATAATATATTTGACAAGTATTTTCTTTCACTCCTCTATTTGACTCCAACAACAAGTCTGTGTCTCCGTTTAACAGACCCTTGAAGAACACACTTAACTTTGACAATAGTTTTAAATTAATCTCTTCTTAGAAAGACAGTTGAACAAGCATTTGCTTTAAGACCATGTTTAGATCTTACCTCAGATATTTTGCTGGACCATGGGCTTTAGCAGTAAGGTTGACCTTGTGCTCAAGTCACTGCAGTAGTGGTTTACTTGCAGTTACCAGCTCTGCTGTTGACTCTTTATGACCTTTCCAGTAGCATGTATATATTAGAAGTACCAGTTGCATACAATTTCTGTGTTTCCTGTGATTAGGAGCTGCACAAGTGTCTTTGAACCATCCCCAGCCTACCTCAGCTCTCAAGCTATAAAATGAGTATTCCCTTTCCTTGCAACCATTGTCTTATCTTTCTGGTTGTAAATTCTTTAAGCCAAGGCTGTTGCTCTTTTCTTGTTCATACAGCACCTCATACCGTGTTTTATGAAGCCAATAAAATGTTAGAGATTAAAATACACGGACTGATTTGTCTCCCACTTAGAGCACCAAAGCTGTACATCTAAAGGAACATTGCTGATGCCCACGGAAATATGCCAGTGAAAGCAACAGCATGATCCCACCCAAGCTTTGATTTCTAACAGTGGGAATACGAGAGCTTTCCCATTTTGAATTCAGATCCAATGCACATCTGTTCCTGGAAATTGTTTGAGGGTGCAGCGTAAATAAATGATGGTGTCCCAAAGTTTCAGAGGAGCAGCCACTCCCTTCTCCCTGCTTTTGCCAGCTGCCTCCTGCTCGGCTCTGAGTGCTCAGCCTCTTGCAGGGGCTTGGACAGCTCTGAATCATGCTGCTTACAATATGTTTCTGCTAAAAATAATAGTAGTAATTAATGCTCTTAGTTTTAGTGCTGCCATCTGCCTTGATGCGAGGCACAATGGCTATTTTCCTCTGTGTTCCCCAAAGCGGGAAGGAGGAGGAAAGAAAGGACAGAGGCAGCTGCTTGTGCCTTTCCCCAGCACCTCTGCTTTGGCTGGCAGCGATTTGTCTGCCTTGGGGGTAGCCCACTCTTGCAGAGACAGCAAGAGGCACTGAACGTCCTCAGAGTTAAAGGGCTTGAAAAAACACATGCATGGAAGAAAATACTCATACAGAGGTATAACTTCTCCTGAAGGGTATAGGTATACAACTAAATAGCCCAACATTTATAGGGGAGGTTTCTTTAAGAGAGGGAGCCCTATAGCATAATTTGGGGGGTATCTAGCTATAGACCATGTGAGATAATGATGAGGAAGGGAGGGGTGTTGGAAGTTTGCATTAGCTCAGCTACTGGGATGGGATGGTGAGAGGTGAGTGCAAGGAGTCCCTTTCTCTTCTTTATCTTTGGAAAGTGGTTGTCTTGCCTGGGCCATGCAGATGTCGGGAAGCAGAGTCAAGTTGGGGAATTGAACAAGAGCAAGTGGCAGAGTGTTTAGCAAAACAGCATCACAATGCATCACCCTCTGTTCCTCCAAGGCTCCCACCAGAGCCTTTCCCTTTGTCCTGCCTCCTTCCCTTAATTACAGAATTTACTTACTGTCCCACTGGAGAACAAAAGGGCCACTTCAGGTTTGCCGGAAAGGAAGTGTCTATAGAGGAAAAAACACTCACCTGCATGCAGACAGTAATTACAGCAGTAAAAGTAATCTTTACCCATGGTAGCAAGATTTGGGGGATGGAGATGGCAAAACAGTGTAGAAGGTAGCCAGGACCCATTTAGTTCTCAAGATAGGGAACCTTTAAAGGTTGTACAAAACCTCCCTGATTCTTGTTTAGCAAGCTGGCAAGGCCTTTTTCTTCTCTAAGAGGAGAAGAGCTATCGCACATCAGCCAGTCATCTCTCTCCTTCACAGTGAATGACAGTTCAGAAGGCAACCTGTTGGTCCTAGTCCTATCTGCCACCACTGTGCTCTGAGATGCTTATTTTGACTAAAGCAAGGAGAAGAGAGTTGTTGAGGGTTAGGAAAAAAATGCAAGGAACTGCAGCAGCCCAGATTTTTATATGGCTGGCCTAGAAGGAATATTTTTGATAAGCCAAAATCTGCACTGCTCCCTGAGGCTCCCAACCCTCCACAGCCTGAGGCACCATGTAGCCAAGCTTAATCTTAGATCTGTTCCCTCTGCAGACCAGAAGCTTTAGCTCTCATGCGCTACTGGTAATGATCTGACAAATTGCAGGGGTTTGAGCAGTTTGTGTACATGGGGCTTGCTTACATTCCTTGCTTACCTTCTTCCTTGGATCTAACCCTGGTGTATTAAATGGGAACACATCTCCAGTTCCCTTCTTCCTCCCCCTCCCCAAATGGTGCTGAAGGGATTTAAGGTGTGAGTTTTAGCCCAAAACCATTTAATGCATCCCAACTGTTATCTTCAGCCAGGCTCTGGGGTGAGTTACTGGGAGGACCTAATAGACCTGTAGGTCTTTCATCAATCTTCTTTAGTATATGCTTGGCTTACACAGGAAGGTACGTTCTCCAACTGCATCAAAACTCAACCTAGCCCTGCAAGCCTAAACTGAGCAGCTCTGATATAAATTTAGATAACCATCTTAGCAAAACATGAGGTCCCTGCTAAGGCTGCTCCCTTTTGCACAACTAGCTAAGCACTTCCCTTTAATCCAAATATTTGAGATTGGCAAGAGTTTTCCTCTTTTTTGTCAGAAAAATATACATGTTTTCAAGGTGACACAGTGATGTTCATGGTCTACCAGTCCTGCAGACGGTAGTTCATGTCTTGTTTTGGGGGGGTTTTTGGGTTGCTTCCGTGTGTTTTGCAAGGGTGCATCTGCCAGAAGCAGAGCAGATGGTTATATCTCAAAGGGAGGTTGAGCCTAACAGGCAGTCCCACTACGGACAGGCTGTGGCTGTGGAGAACACAATGAGTATTCATGTGAGAAGAGATCCCAGAAGGTCAATATTGACTATTCATTATTCACTTAAAATATTTGCCATGCAATTTGGGACTGAGACAAATTCCCATGACAGAGGTGACCAGCCACACTATTTGAATAAAAACCACGATGTTATCATAAACAAGGACTGAGCCAGTTTCAGAAAAATAGAGAAGAGAAAATTTTTCATCCACTTCTTTGCCAGAGTTCAAAAAAATATGTCTGTATAAAAATCTGGATCAGATAATAAATTTCTCCTTTTTAATGAAAAAAGGAAGAAAAGTTGTAAGAAATGTCAATTGTGATCAATACTTCAACCAGGAGAAATGACATTATCATGAGTGTTGCATGGAATTGAACAGACATCACCTGGCATTTGCTGTCATAGCTTGGCAGCTATCCAGATAGGTGGCTACTTATCTTTAAAGGTAGGAAAGATGTTTCAGTTTCAAAGTTTTTTTCATTTTTTTTCCACTTTGAAAAAATAAATTATCAAAGTCAAACTTTGCTGTGAAACAAAATTCCAGACAAAAATAAAAAAAACCCCACACAACTTATTTAAAAAAAGAAAAATAAAGCTGCTCCACCTCAACTTGGAATTAATAACTTTTAATTTGTGGATACTATTTATACTGGTTTTTTACAAGCTGCTCTCTATAATGCAGAAGAATGTGACTTTCTTGTTTAAATCAATGTGCTCTGGCAAGCACAGTGTCATCTAGCCGCAGTACAACTCAGAGCTGGGAGCTAGGAGACCCAAATCTTCTCATGACATAACTGACTCAGAGCAAAGAGATAAGGTGTGCAAAAGTACACAAGTATTGTGGTAGGACAGTCATGAAGGAAACATGTCAAGGAGAAGCATCTTCAAGAATGCAGTGAGCTTGTGGAGAAAGCACTTACTTTTTGAGGATAAAGGATCCCTTAGAAGCAGAAGGACATTTGGACACCTCCAGGGTCAGACAAGGTTATCGTGAATCCCAGGACTTCATAGGCTGCAGGTTGTAGGAGTATAAGAACAGCCACAGCAGGCTAGAGAGAAGGCCCAGCTAAGTATCTTCTCTTGGATGGTGGCTAGCAGTGATGGCTAAGGGAAGCATATGGCTGTAAGTGATGCATGAGAACTTGTCACTCAAATAGAGTCACCAGTCTAATTCCCACCATCACAGCGTATTCTATAGATCCTGGTTTGAAGCCGAGAAAGACATTTTAGCAAAACATCCTAGGAAAAAATAATTAGACCTCAGACCTTCTGCTCCTCAGAGCAAGCAAAAAGGAAGAGTTGTATCTTTCGCTGGTGAAGATGTATTTTCCCACTGTCCAGCATAGGAAGTGGTTGAGCAGGGAGTATGGAGCTGTTCAGCTGTGAATGTGCAGGACTCATGTCTTCATCCTTCACATTCCTTGGTGCTATTGCACTTCCCAGAACTCTCTGCTTCCCCAATGTTATTATGCTGTATTATTATTATTATTACTATTATTATTATTATTATTATTATACAACCTTTGTCACGCAAACAAGAAAACAAAGGTAATTAATATAACTGAAATCTGTGTTATAACTTGTTGGTCTCTCCAGTGTCCCTCTATCTTTGTACTTAGAAACAAATAATGAAGGTCACAGGAATCTTGAACTAGCCCAACTTCCCTGTCTTCAAACCCAGCTTCATCTTCCCCTCCCCCTGCTTTGGCCCTGGAAACAAGAGAAAGTGTAAACAAACATAATAACCTCCAAAGTATTTCAATAGCAAAGTAAGTAAAGCAATTCTCCTAGGGGCTGGTAAATAGCAGGCAAGCTATCAGAGCCCAGAGGGGGAAAAGTTCAGCCGAAACTAGTTACAAAATCTCAAGATGCAGTGTGACAAACTCCAGCCTGCTCCTGCTCTTGCACAGCATTGCCATTTTCCCGCAGAATGACAGTTTTCAATTACTGGACTGTAGCTAAGAGCAAATTGTGCACTTCAGCAGCTGGAGTTCTCTCTCCTGATTTTCAGACGTGGCTGGGTAAAATGTACAGGGGCAATGAAAATGGCTTTCTCTGCACAGCTAACTGAACAAGGACAAGCCCAGAGACTGTCAGGAGAAAGAGAAAGTGAAAAGGAACAGCAAACAGGGAGGGGGAATGGCTGCTGGCTTGATTTACCCCCCTCTCCTCCCCCAGCAATGAGACTTCAGCTGTACCTGCTACAAGAGCAAGCCTGTGTCAACCTGTCTGCCTAAACTTTAAACACAATTTAGATTTTTTTTTTTCCCAAACTACTAATGCTCCAAATAGTCTGAGATATGGATCACGTTGTATCCTCATTCTTACACATGTAATAAATTTCCCCTTTCCCCCATTAGAGTCTCCCATTAGACCAAAACCTGGATTTCTGGATGTAGGGATGTACTTGAGCTAAAATACATCCAGGGGGGTCAATCCTCATTGTATAACCTAGGCGAGAGAAGGAGAAAAACACAGGCTTAACAGGGTACTAGAGGTGTTGCATCGGGTACTGTTCAACTTACGTGTGGAATAACTTGGGGGAAGTTATCCTAATAAAATATTTGTCCTAAAAAAAGTAGGCATAGAGAGACTCACCAGCCGTTTTCTCCCTATTCTGTGAAAGACAGTTTCATCTGGATAGAGACACACTGAAGTCTGGGGCGGATTTTTCCTGTTTTCTCTGGGGGATTTTGGGTCTGTAACCAGCTGCAAATCATAGAATCTTAGAATCATTTAGGTTGGAAAAGACCCTGAAGATCATCGAAATCACACATCATGAAGGAACAGGGCTGGGGGGGGGGACCAGACTGGCAGCACCCCAAGCTTGTCGATAGATGCCTGAGTGTGGTCCACAAAGTGGACTTAATGAAGTCTTTCCTGCTGGGCACCTTGAGATCAGTAATTTTGATTTTTTTTTTTATTTTTTCTTTACAGCAAATTAATGTTCTAACATGACTGCATTATTTTTCCTGCAGAAACCTTTGCCCTGTGAAAGGGGACTCCTGTGCCCAGGGCTGCTGGGAGTGCACTTGCTGGAGAAGACAGTGAGTCCCACTGCAGGGCTCAGCCACAGGCTAAAAGGCTGCTCCGTGCTTCTCTGGCATCACTTTCTTTCATCCCCCATCAGCATAAGCAACATGGCTTGGAAAAATAAAATGTTACAAGTGCTCTGCTGTTTCAGGTGCTATCAGGAGATCCAGTTCTTGGCTGATCCCTGTGCCATCCCTGATTACCATCCTCCAGCGTGTCATCTTCATGCTTCGGACAGCCGCCGCCTGCGCACAGACCCCTGATGCAACGCAGGATGACTGAGAGCTCAGGTTGGGAGACTGCCATTTTCCTGCACCCAGTGAGTCAGGCTAACGCTCTTGTCTAAACAACATTAAACATCTCTGACAAAGCCAGGGAACCTGGAGAAATTTCCAGTCACGTATGACAATGTCTAGCAACTCATTCCTGCCGAATGGGAAGGAGGAAAGCAGAGGGTAGGGCTAGATGAGTACACTTAGTGGTGACATGCCATTTTTAGACGTAATTATGTAAATTACATAATTCATCTTGAAATATTGAGGGTTTTTTCTGTATTTACTGCAATTACGTCAATTGACCTATTTATGTTATCTGACGTGCTTATCATTAAAATGGGACAATATATCCCATTAGATCCTCTTACTACATTGAATGGAATGATGATTAATTATATCATAAAAAGGAGCTGTGCTATGCATCTCCGAACATGGGATTTGAAGCTTAAAATAAAACAACAACCTACCATCATAATTTCCTGCCTTAAAACTTCATCTTACCCAGTTGGGAAATATGCTCAGGGTTCCCCACATGGGATTATTCCGGTCCACATTTATATCAGTAAAATACTTAGAAAGCCAAACATACTTTATTTTTTGTAGGACCTATTGCTGTATATTATGCAGAGGCAACATGCCGAGAAAAAAATCTAACAAACTTGGCTCATGTATATGACTTCATTGCAACGAGTATCTCCTTTCCGAGTGGAGGAAAGGGGTTTTTCCCAGCTACATTGGTTATAACTTCTTGGGAACCACCTTCTGCTTTTCTCATGTGTTTGAGATCTCAGAGGGATCTCAAAGCAAGGAGAGACCCAGATCTATGGAAAGGTTGGGAACAGTCTTTTCCCATTGAGCGCAAGTTAAACACAAGCCTTATTCCCACAACTAGTGCCAATGACCTGCCAATAGCATCACTGAGGAGGCTAGCACACAAGCAAGAAGATAAATCAGCCAGCACCATAACAAGAAACACAGGAGGGAAAAGCAATCAGTGCTGACCAAATGGACAGTGGCAAAATAAGAAGGGGAAGAACAGGATCCTTGGATAGAGGCTTAAGACCAGAGTGAAGTCAGAACTGAAAGTGGAAGGACAAAGCAGGAATAGGGTACTCTAAATGCCCCCAACACGTTCTCTAGCCGTAACACAGTTCATCCAGCTCTAACACAGGGACCTAAGACAGGCAGGGCAGCTGGGCATTCAGTTTAAGTCTGTAACATAACCGTTGAGTGTCTCAACATGGGACTAAGTGAAGTCAGCTTCACGGGTTAGCCACATGCCCTCCAACAGGACATTTTACACAGTGCGGGAAACTGCATCTAGACTGCTTTTTAAAATCCTGTTTCTGAGTTTAGTCCATCAACTCCTCTTCCCAGGGACTGGACCATCATCTAAGTTGCTGTGGTGATACTGGCCTCCCTGCACTACAAACTAACAAGTTTTACAGTCTTTTCAGCTAAATAATTGATAGCCTTTGAGAGATCTAACTCCATTTCTTCTGTGTGTTTCTCCCAAGATATTTTTGGGAGAAAGATAATAGTATATATATTATATTAAGAAAGATAATAATATATAATATCTATAAAGATAATAGAAGATATTTTTGCCTATTGGCCTCAGTGATTTTCTTTTTATATCTGATTTCAAAGGAGTCTGAATCTTTCAGGCCGTGTTATGGCTAGTAACACAGTGGCTCTGGGAATGTAGAATGACAGTGAGGGATGTAGTTTTAATTTCTGCTTTACTTGGTCATGTTTTTCCTAAATAAGGGCTTCATCCCCATCCTTACTTGAGCCAAGCTCTGCCTACTTCTTCTCATCTAAACCTTGTCCTCCTTCAGCCTATACTACTTTACAGCAATGTCTCTTTTCAGCACGGGCATGAAAGTTTAGACCTGAGCACAAACTGGGCCAGAGAGAAGTCAATGTGTGGTGTGTTGGATGTGTGCAGGGATCTAGGGTGAACACTCAAAGGCACAAGAGGAGCTGGGTGCGCCCATTCTCACAGTTGTTTGCTCTGTTGGACACTTACAAAACTCCTTTAGTTCTTCATTTTCTGGACAATGCTGCAGTCTGGTACAGGCACAGTTTTTTAGTTAGTAACATGAAAGTCTCTATACACTGCTATCCCATAGTACTTCAGAAAGAATAATGACCGTATGTCCTTAGGGGACTCAGAGCTATGGGGACAAGGACTCTCAGAAAGAGCATGAAAGAGATCCATCATGTGGATCAAACTGGAGCTTGGTGCCGGTGAGGACTGTTTCCTCAGAGATGTCTGTTAAGTTTCTTGGTACTGTTCCTACTCAATCCCTAACCATCTGCTGCTCCTTTGAACAGGCAGAGGTGATGGAAAGAAAAAGAGGATTATTGCAATATGCCCCTTCTTAGCTGATCTCACCCTCCCTCACTAGCCAGCACGCAGTCCCAAAGGGAAAGGTTTCAGCTCATTTTAATCCAATGGAAAGGGCTCGAGTGCACCTAAAGAGGGTTTCATCGTCGTTTGTTTTACTCAATTAAAAACCTGCAGACACAGATTAGCTCCCTGCTGCTCAGTGTAGGAATTCTTTTAACACTACAGTGATTTACGATCTACCAGACAGTGTTTAACAAATGTCATCCAGAACCCAGAGATGCTTAACAGAGGACTGGTCACTCGTGTTAATGAAAAATGGATTTGAGGCAACAGTAACTTGTGTGGCTGCATTTTGATAACAAACGACATTGTGGGGCTGGAGCAGAGGGAGACTTTGTAATTAATATTACAGTAGAATCAGGTATGTAACGGAGAGCTTGACTTAGAATTAAAATCAATACAACAGCTGTTGGGACATGTCACTCCTGGTCCCTAGGCCCTGAGATAGTATGCCAGACAGAGGAAGGGCTGATGGGGAGGTGATGACACACAGTGAATATCCATCTTGTGTTAACTTCAGGCAAGAAATTATGCTTAGTGGAATGTGTTGGCAGTTTGGGGATACTTTATTGGCTTTTTTTAAAAGCTTTTTTTTCTTTTTTCTCTTTTTAGTGGGTGGGTGAACAGGAGGGACTATGGACAACTTCTCTCTGTTGCTACTGCTGATTTTCTTTTCAAACAATATTTTACACCAACCAATTACTGTGTTGCTGTGGTGCGGCAGGTTTTTGGTTTTGCTTTGTTTTCCAGTCTTCCTGCAAGTCAGAAGAAATCAAGTCTGGACTCTATGATGGTTGCGGCTTTTATGAAAATACAACGCAACACCGTGTTTCTGACAAAGCACATTGTTTGCTTGCAGAAACAGGGACAACTCAGTCTATTTTCAGCCTCCCTCTTCTGTTACCTTCCTTCCCTAGCCATTCAGATGGCCATCAGCATCTCCAGAGTGGCTGTTGTTGTTCTAACAGAATTTTAGTTTGAGGCTTCAGGATGTGAAGATGTGAAAAGGTCAAGTGGTATCTGAATTAGGATAGCAGAGAAATCATTTATGTATTTCTAGGAAATTCTTCCAAAGAAAAAATATTGGAAATTGAAAATTCAACATTTTAACCACTATCATGAACAAAAAATTTGCAGTTGGTGGGGAGAGAGGCTATAGATGATCAAGGTATATGATGCTTTGCATTTCACATCCGTGTTGACCTTCGTCCCCACTTGGGGTTTTTGTGTTATAAGCTACAATTTCAAAGCTGAAAGTGTAAATCCATTTTTGTTCAGAAATGCCAGTGGGAATAGCATGACAGTGATGGAGCTTTTTCTGCACTTTCTTAAATTCAGTTATATTTAAATGTGGTTATTTAGGAAGCTAGGGTAGTTTTACAACTGGTTTTAGCTCCAGCAAAACAAAATAAAGCCCACGGATCATAGTAACACTCCAAAACAGCCTTAGACAGCATCTTTTTGGTCATGTTCAGTACAGCTGCAATCTGTAAACATTATGGTTGGACACTGTAGCAACCAAATACCACAGCAGCTAGTAAATGAGCAGCAATATCTATATATCAGATGAAGGGAAATCCATTATCTGTATGCATTGCCCTGAGGCTGGAGTTCAAAGCTCAAGCCAATCTCGGAACAAAAATCAACTCAGAAATGATGCCCAAATTTCTGTCAGCGCCTGCGAGTGTGACAGAAGTGCTTGTTAACATCCACCACCGAGATCAACGGCTGTAATTGTATCCCTGTAGCTAGGTGCCTAAATTAGGGCCTCCTCCAAAGTCCACCAAAGCCAGTAAAAAAGGCTCGGACTGATTTTGTTAGGTTTTGGAGCTCCTCTTAATGAAAAGCCCATCTGCCACTCAATTCACAGGCTCCTGAATCTCTCACCTTCTCTTCCTCTACTCCCCACAAAACAAAATCATACCTCTCATGACACAAGTGAACTTCTCAGCTTATTTTTGACTAGGAATACAGAGAACAAAAGAGTATGCAACCTGAATCACCATAGTGAGGTTCATTTGGGGGGGATTGCAGGTTTCTTGCTGTAGACAGAAATCTGGACAAATGCACTCAGTTTGGTTATTGCTCCCTTAAGGCTAAGCCTTCAGCCACAGATTTGTGAATGGGTTAATCCAGCAAGCCAAGATATCCCAGTTTATTTTGAACTGTGAATATATGGAATGATCTCTAAGGGAGTTTTAATTATATCCTAAGAATAGCAAATGCACTTACAAGCGAAGGTGACATTTCTTATGCCTTCTGATGCCCATTTTCAGCATGCAATCTGATCACACGTACAGGGAGATTGAAATGGCCTCTTTCATCGGTGGCCTTTAAATGAATGAATAACTGCCAGGCACGACGGAGGTAGAGGTGATCCTGCCATAGATGACCCCTTGAAGATCTTTCCATGTCTACTTTCTATGGTGCTGAGCACACAAGCTTGTGCAGGCAGCCAGTTTTTGTAGGAGTGGAAACATCTGGTAAGCCATGTCCAGACCATGCTTAGATGTGAGGCTGCAAACAGGGAGTGTGCTTTCTAGTGGGACCTTTCCAAGCATGAAGCATTTGAGTCCCTCATCCTTCAGTACCATCTCAGAACATCTCCTGCTTTTCACAACTCTTATGTCCCTCTTTGGCAGATTCCAGTTTAAGGTGATTAGAGACACTTGGGACACTTCACCACAGAGTAAGTGAGAGGTACTGCTGCCACCTTGCAGATGCATAAAGTAGAAGCCTTTGGTGGTTTTGTGTCTGTGGAGAGGGAAGCAAAAGGTGGGACTCATCATGTGAGATGATCTGTGGACTTCATGGACCTGGGATGCAGACAGCCAGAAAAAAAAGGGAAAGGGAAAGGCTGTTCTGCTCTATACCTTTGGGCAAGAACACTCTTGTGGAATATTTCCCCACAGCGCTAATGCAATTGATGTTCAGCAACCGACATGAAGAAGGGCTCTGAAGGCAATTGGCCATGATGCAGAAAAATATGGAAATATTTCTGTAAGTGCTAATTTAGTGAACACTATGAAATTGAAACATACTACAGGGAGGGCAAAAAAGCAGGGAAGAAGGATTCTGTGAGAAATACGTCCACAATTACTGATGTGACTGATATATATATATATATATATGTATTTTAGGCCCACCAGGTGTCTCCAGAGCAGTGATTGAGGGTCTAATTCACCAGGGATAATTACCTCCGCCCCATAAGAGGTGAAGTGTGTTCACTTGGTGAATAGTGCTGAAGCGCCATGCAGGGAAGGCCCCAAACAGATCAGTGGAAGCAAATTGTTTCTTAATAGTTTTCAGCCTGTGACCTGTACATTTCACTAGTCTTAAATGCCACAGAAATGCCAGCTCTGATGTGCTGGAACTCCACCACCCAGGAAGGCTGGTTCAGAGAGGCAATTGGCTGCGGATGCCATTTGCTTATTCGTGGTAGCACAGGCAAGGAGGGGAGCGATGAAACCTGTGAATGTGAGGGGTGCAGTGCATCACTTGCAGAGCAGACCTGAGCCATATGTGAATTTTTATCCAGATCCAAGACTTTTCCTGTGGGTTCAGGACTATTATTGCTGTTCTAATTCTTTCCCTTTAATGAAATGTCTTCATTTTCATTACAAGAAGACATTGTTACGCCTAAGCTATCTGGACTGCCTACTGGACAACTGGCCTGATCATCAGAGCAAAGCTCCCTGCTCCTCAGCCCTTGGAAATGTGGGAAAGGCATATGTTCATCAGCTCTGAATTGCTGCCCTGGCTTCATCAGGTTGGCTAAGAACAACAAAGAAACAATGTGCATGAGCACAGATCACTCCTGCCTGTTCATTGACATCTCCTAATGCATATTTACGCTTGTGCCATCTTTAATCACCAGTGACAATTTTTTTTTGCAAATCCTTAGCTAGATTTGGGAACTCTATGAGTGAGAAATGTAGTTGCTCTGTTCATTTCTATAGGGCTCAACAAATAGGAGCCAGTGACATCAGGTGCATGTGGGCAAGTAAGTGCGTGCATGTACTCACACAGAATTCAGATATTTAACTTCTGGACAAGAAAAAAAAGACTAGGGTACTTGTGAGAAACTCATGACTGTACAGTGGCATCACTTGAGTGGTTATTGAAATAATGATTTATTTTGGAGGTTTTGTATACAAACAAAAGAAGTCTGTGCTTAGAATAAATTATTTCCTTTCATGGGTTAAGTCATAAGGTATCTGGAAGCAAAGAATTGTCAGCTGAAGGAACTGGCAAATAGATCTGAATAACGTATGAAATTTGGAGAACTTTGTGATCTCTTCAGACAATATGTGAATATGCATCAGTATGCCATGTTCTTTGAATAAATTATTCCTTTTAAATTATTCACTCAGTTCTAGTGATTGTTAAGATGAGGGGATTTTGACATAAAGTGCTAACTAGTGAGATTAAAAAAAAGCTGTATACTTCTTTTTTTCACTTTTTTCAGAATTTTCTACCTGCATTAGCATCACTTTTCTTTTTTCAGATAACTTTTTCTTTAAACTTGTCTCTCATTCTCTTCTTTCTATCCATCTCTTTCTTCCTCTTTCTTTTCAGCACTGCCTGAAGAAAAAACAATTTCTCTGAAGGAGATCCTTTTAGGCTATAATGGGATTAGGCCTTGGAGCGGAGATCTTGTTTGGATCAGCTGTTGAACTCACAGGAGTCCTGTTAAAGGCCTATTAAAATTCCATGTAATACCTCAGTAAGTAACATGCGAATCCCCAGCTCATCTTTGGGAATTAAAGTGTGCAGAGCTTACTTGGCTGCTGTCAGGAAGGTTACACACACCTAGGACTCATTTGTTTGAAGAATAAGGGGACATCACCTGCCTATCTCCTACACCTCCAAGAAAATGCCAGAGTTAAATATTGCAGAAGAGAATTGTTCGTTCTTGAACTAAAAGAGCTAGAGCTCTGAAGGGGCCTGACTGAAGATCAGTCCATGGCAGACAACTGACCAATGACCATGGCCTTTCCAGGGATGACACACAGATACAGGTGACATGTGCATCCCAAAGGAAGGTTTGGAAGATTAGGTTTAATTTCAGATTATTTTATCAGAAGCTCTCTGTACTATAAATTCAGCAGAGTATCTCAGAATGAGTTGAAATAGCTCTCAGCAAGACGCTATCTACCCTGAGATCTCCTAATTCTGCTCAGACAAGAGGTACCATAAGAATAGACTTTTTCTCCCCTCTGCAGACACGTTTTTTCTGCTTAGATTTGAGATCTGAAAGTGCTTCCATTTCTTCAGTTTCTTGCTGTTTTCAAAGTTAAAAAGTTAAGGATAGCTCTCAAAATGTGCTTGGACAAACACAATATTAATACATTCTTACATACATTATATTATATTGATCACCCAGCACTGCGTCAAGCTTTGGTGGTGCTATTATGCTGCCGAAGAAATAATTCCTTCCACCCTAGTAGGCAACAGCTAATTGCCAGAGCCTGAGGGGGCAAAGGAAAGGAAAGAAGGGGTGAAATGTGAATTCGGAAATAAACACCCTTTGGTGTCTCTGAAATTAGAAGCAGCTGATCCAAAACCTGCCAAAAGGAGAAGCCCTTGCTTGATGTAAGGCTTGCACTTGCAGCATGACAGCCACTTCTGTCTGACACCCTTGTAACCCAAACACGCTCTCCTTTCCCTTGGCATGGCCAAGGCTGCCCCTCCACTGGTGTGCTTCAACACCCAGCCCTGCTTCAGTATTGACATGTCACTGGGGCAGATTGTTCCTCCTCTCGCTCATTAGTCTTGGACAATACTGAAACCTTTTGTGGACATTTACTTTTTTAAGAGGATCTCAGAGCTTTTTACAAATCTTTATTGATTAAGCATCAAAACCTTCATCTGATGTAGATAAGTTTAATGCTATTATCCAGATTTTACGAGACAGGTTTTATTGAAGACACGGAGAAGTTAACCAACTTGGTCAAGGTCAGACATCAACACGTGGTAGGACAGGGAACAGAGCCGGACTCACGTGTAGGCACTCTGTGCTCTTCATATATATCACCTCTTATAACATTGTATTTCTAATTATTGTGCCTTTGGATTATTTCAGGCAATGTTATGGATTTTACTAACAGATATGACAGGGGAAATATATTTGCATACACAGAGAAATAATTGTACAGAAGTGTGTTATGGCAATCGAAGGTGGGAACTGGCTGGCAGGATTTCTGTGATCTATTTCTTCTTTTCTGTGATTTATATAGCACTCAGGCTGTCTGTCTTGGCTCCCTTTGGTAGTTTTAACCTGAGTGAGGTGAATGCTCCATTCAGGAGGGCAGGATCTGCTGATAGCTTCTGAGGTGGGGAAGGGAAGACTCTGAGCTGGGATAATGTCTAGGACTTTCATGTGGATTAAAATCCTTATTTTGCCCCTGACCTTGCATGAATTACTGTCTCTCTGTGCCTCAGCCTTCCACCTGTAAAATGGGTGTATTTGTGACATTTAGCTGTGCTGCAGATATTAATATGGGCAAGAATGCCTGTGGTGATACTGGAGTGAGGGAAGTTCTTTGAACTGGAAAACTATTGGGCCAAAATTTACAGGCAGCCTGGCCATGGAGCTGATGCATGTTTCAGTGGTGGGGACAGACTCTGCAAGGAAAGGGGAGGATGTCTGCAGCCTTTTGGCCCAGCCCTGAACCATTGCCACTTGGCTGGTCCTCTCCTGCCCTCCTTTGCCTCTCAGATTTGCTGCTGTGTCTGGGTAGAAAAGGGCCTGATGTCAGTTTGAGCAAGAATTTGTCTGAAATGACCCAAATGTGCAGCTGAGCCCTTCCCACCTGCTGCTCTCCAAATGTTCTTGCTTGTTTCATTTTACCATGTATGTGTGCAGCAGCAGGGAGGAGGAGGAGAGGACCTTCCTCTCCTCACCTGTTCCTCTGCAGAAGCCAAACAGGGCTAGACAGGATTGCTGCAGCTCTTACAGGAGTAAAAGCCATCTGAAAGCTTCACATCCTTGGTCAGGCTCCCTGAATGGGCTGGACATGGGGATACGGTTTAACTCCAAAACCAAATGATCTTAAAGAGCATGGTCTAAGACCTCTGAGCCAGTCTTGGTCCTATGCCCCTTAGCATTGCTGTGCAGGAGGAGGCTCCACTGGTCCTGCTGGACAAGCCCTACAGGCGAGTGCCCAAGAGCTTGTGCTCAGGACAAAACCCCAGCAGGTATTTTGCAAGGAGAAGGCTGCTGACTCGCAGCACTGGTGATGCATCATCAGCCCCAGACTGCCATGCACCCTGCCTCCTCGGCTTCCCCTGGACACCCGAGGTGGGTCCTCGGCTGAAGTGAGGAATCAAACTATCAGAGGGACAGAAGCTGGAAGAAAACGTTATTGCTCATTAGCGATCACGCTAGGCAGCTCTTCGTGAGCCATGCGGAGCTATCGGAGGGTTGGACTATGAAGCTGTGGAGCTGTGGGCATCCACAAAAAGGAATTTGTGTCCTTTTATCCTCAGGTAAAGCCTTTCCTGGAGGATAAATTCCTTTTCCTCATGCTGACAGGGGAGACGGAGGTAAGAGCAGAGCCTTTCCAGCGAAAGGCAGAGCTGAAGCAGTGACCATCTGCAGAGCTGCTCCCTTCAGAGCTGCTGTAGATCACAAATGCCCCCTTGAGCCCAGGGAAGGGATTGTTTATACAGATGTCCTCTGTCATCCTTCTACCTTCCTCTGGCCTTCTGGTGAATGAAAAAGGCCCTTTTGTGATAGGATTTTAAGAGATATTCCTATTCTTTCCATCCTCCCTATTTTGATGGCTAGCTGTGGGTGCAGCACTGTTTTGCAGAGAAGAGGAAGGCACAGTGGTTTCTGTCTCCACCACGCCATGCATCCCTTGCCCTGCTGTGGCCTCCTCACCAGGACATGCAGAGAAAATAAATTTCCATTTTCTGATCCTTTCTTCTTTGCTCCTAGCTATGCACGGTGCCAACTACATAGTATTTTAATGGCAGATTAAATGCAGCTTGTGTTTAGAAAATGTTTTTGGATCCCTTGTAATAGTCAGGGGAAAAAAATGCATAATTATTTAGGAAGAGTCTGTAAGCAACTGTGTGGGGCATGAATGAGCTCCTGTCACCTAAGCCTCATACAACTCATGTCACCTTGGCCTCCTCTGTTTCTCCAGTTTCTGTGAAAGGCTGGCCATGTGTCATGCCTGACTGTTCTTTTTCATGAATTTATTCTCACACCACTAACTTCCATGAAAACTTCTGAGCTACTTCCTTTCCTATTCCCAGCTAGTCCAAATAGTTAATTTGCTAATGCCCAGCTATCACAGCAAGACCCCAGTGTGTCAGCTCCCAGGAACTCAGCATTTAAGAGTTTACAGGGGTTGCATCCTCCAGCAACCAGCCGTTGAGCCCAGCACCTCACTGCTGCCTGGATTACTGCATGCCACGTTGTACATTTTGATGAAGCAAATGATGCAGCATTCTGCCCTGGCAGATCATCAGAGCCAGGGAAAAAACCTGAATGGGTATGATAAAACCAGTGATTTAATATGATGCCTGCCCTGCTGTTCCCCAGTTTGGGGGATTCATGTAAGTGTGGAGCAGATGGGATCTCCAGGGGGAAATTCTAGGCTTGCATTACTGAAACCAATGTAAATTTAGTACTGTATTTCTAAAGTGTTGCTGGAAAGCAGCCAGGAGTCTGAAATCTATCCAAGGTTTTCACCTCTCTGATTCGTATATGTATATATATTTTTATATATATAGTTATATATACACACACTTATTTATTCATATATTTCTCATGGGTGGGAATATGAGGTTTCATTCTCATGTGTTTGTGGTTCATCTTGCTTTAAATGTCACCTGGCCCTCCATTTGCCCTTTTTGGAATGAGAGAGAACATCAAAGTCTTCACCAACTGTAACTACCAAGGAAATGCTTGCAGTGCTCCCAAGAACAGGCACTGGTAATGCTGTTGTACCAGCCAGATTTTAACTTGTGTTATAACCTTCCAGGTCCCTAAACTTCTCATGCAATTTGCAAAGGATAAAGACATTTGTCACTCTTCCTTTTGTGCCCAACTTCCCAAGACAGTGTCACTACCAGCTATTGGACCGTCATCCCCCTTCTGCCCCTTGAAGATGGCTGCACATAAAGAAGCTCACCTTTGCTTCACTGTCCATAGTACACATTTTGCAAAGCCCCTTGAGGAAGGTAGGAATGCTGTAAATAAAAAAATTCTTATCTAGAGGTTGTTAGAGTTGCACCCAGCATGTGGGACATTGCTGCCTTTCATTAAAGCCATCTCAGGCCATTCTAGAGGCAACAGCTTTCATCTGGCATGCTCTGCATCCTGTTCCTTACGCTCCCTTCCCCAGCGGTGCACTGAATGATTTGAAAGTACTACAGCCAAGAGAAATCTTGGCCCTATCCTATCTAATCTGATCAGTTCAACAGAGCAAGAGTGATAGAAATCCACAAACCCTGCCAATAAAAAGGTTTTCTTTGGCTAGGGCTGACATTTGGCATGTTCTTTATCTGTATGTGAAAGTGATTAAAAAAAATAACCAACAAGAATGTCCCTTAAAAATCAAAACTAAGATTGGATGATATAAAAACAGGAGCCGACATGAAACAGCCTTCTTTAGCAAGGGGTGTCAGGTCAGCTGACATACCATATTGATTTTGGGAAAAGCCCAAGGATGGAAAGGCTTCATGTCATTACATGCCACCTCCACTCTTGTCTTAAGGAACCTGCATAGCGCCAGCACCACCAAAGCAACAGTGGCCTTTCAACCAGCCCTGGCAAACAGCATTTATAATGCTGTTTTATAGGGTTTTTTCCTGGGTAAGAAACCTTCTATGTCTACATAGTGAAGATCCTACAGAAGTGGTAAATGTTGATGTCATCACAAGTTTGCCAGTGTGCAAGTGAGATGCAGTAATCTGGATATGGAAATGAAAAATCATCATTTTTCAAAACTCCTTAGATATTATTCTTCAAGCTCAGCTTAAATGATACTAAGGAGTTAAATTTGGCTCCTTTTTTGTCCCACATTGCATCTTGTAACTTTTACTGAAAGCCCTCAGAATTTTTTAAGAAATCAATGTATCCCTGTTAAACATCTTGGTTTCAATAAATCAGCATTTTCCAATAGAAAATCTGTCTGCCTATTCTTATTTTATTTTTGATCAGTGTTATATTTCAGTGAAATGTATTTTGCAGTGCAGTCTCAGAAACAGGTAAATTACTATGCTGGCTCAGATCCATAGTTCGATTAGATTCATATTTTGCATTTGACAGTACAGCAGAGAGGTCATTTCAGAATCCATCGCAAGAAGCACAGGAATGGCGTTACCTGCTCTGGGTGAATTTTCTCGCCAGCCTGTGCTAGACAGCCACAATGTGGCTGAAGCTTCCTGAATAGTCTCATAAACACTATGGTCTCAGTGATCCTGGTCCGAGTGATTTCCCCCATTTGCTTCTTATAGGAAAGCTATTCACTTTTCTGAATTTCTTTATTTAAATCTGATTCTCGCAACAGCTTCAGAGGTGACATTGATTTACATCCACGTGCAGCGAGTGGTGTACACAGATATACTGGGCTTCCCATGAAATGACCCCTTGCTGCCCAGGGGCTCTGACTCCACGGATAACCTTTCTTTTCCAACGCAAGCCCTACTTCCCTGGGACTGCCATGACCTTTCCTTTCCTACAGGGAGGAGACAAAAAGGCAGCCGCCTCCCCCTGGATTGAGCTGCTGGATCATTCAGCAGATGTCTGGTTGTGTGCCACTCGGAAAATGTCACTGCCTGCCGGCAGCTCCAAGCAGGTGATTAATGCCAGATTGAGGATTTTTCTGAGCTACATTCAGATCCTTCTGTTTGCTGCCGCTTCGTGAAATGACAACCTGGCCCTTGTGCCACCAGAGGCAAGCGTAAAGCCTGGCACACGATGGAAGCAGGGGATCTTCCAGGTCTCGCGCGAGGAGGATGAAGGTCTTACCAGAAGACTGGTGAATTGGAGATGAATGGGTGATTCAGCTAGGGGCAAATCCTGCAGTCATGGCTCCAGCAAGGGCTCGTGAGCACCATCCCTACTCTGTTTGCTTTGCCTCATCAGCTACAAATTGGTCATTAGAAAAATGGTGCTAATGATTTGGCTGCTTCCCCCAGAGCAGGTGTTTGAGCAGGTGCCATAGAGTTTCAAAAACATTTAGGATGGAGACATTGCAGAATGCAAGTGACGGCTGGAGTATCAATGTGTGTGCAAGAAAGCCTTCAAGGGGTGGAGAAAAAAGTGCTGTTTGAGAGATTAGATTTTTATCCTGTTTGAAGCAAGAAATGAAGAGGGAAAGGTGAGAGATGAGGGAGGAGTGAGCATGAGAAAGTGATGCCTTCTTGAACCAAAAGATATCATAGGAAGCCTCTGTGCACAATCTTAGGGAAGTCTTAGACTTGTGCAGATCTCCACAATAGGAAGATTGCCCAAACAGACTCAAATAGGGGTTTGTCCCTTCAGGGAGTTTCTTTTCAGTCTAAAAGGGTCAAACATGATAGTGTGATGTCTCTTGATAAGAGCAAAGAGGATCCTATCCTCAGTCCCTTTAGAGGCTTTAAAAAATATTTGTTCTAAAATACAGTTTTTAAGCAAGCAAAGAGAAGAACACAGTATACCCTGACCATCACCCCAAGTATGATCTCACCCTTTTTTCAAGTGTTGGTGTTGGTGTTGAAAAAAGGAAAAAAATCAGCACCTGACTTTCTTTCCTCCCTCATCCCAACTCCTCAATGTATTTATCTTTTCTCCACTTCCTCCACATCTTCAGATTGGTTGCCTGAACTGTCATGTGAGGGGCTGTTCCTTCAAACTGACAGTTAGTTCCTTTTTGCAAACTGAAGAGTTCCTGAGTTGCTGGTGCTGCTGGTTTCTATATTTTAAATCTTTGATCTCATGCCAGAAACAAGAGAAAAGAAAATCAAGGCTTTAGCTAAGTTCCCAGCTCTGTCACTTTCTGACCTTGAGCCAATCTCATGAACTTCTACTGTCAATATTCCCATCTGTTAAGCCTCACAAATATGCTGTAAAGCAAAATGAATAAATAGTATTGGGGTATCTACACTTACAGCCAGTAGCATTTCTTTCATGAGTAATCCCATTGACTTGAGTGCAATCACATTGAATAAAGTATTACTCATCATGAGTAAGGGGCTAAGAATCCAGCCTTTAATATTTGTAAAAAGCTTGGGGATTTTTGTGGAAGAAGTTGGAGAGAGAGGAATTCTGTCTGATCCAGGCTACAAATGTGCAGAAATACATTCACCACTAGTGTCTAAATGACAGATAACGGTGCCCTGTTGACTTTTTCGCACACTTTCCCTGCTGAAAGGGTGATTTGGAGCCTGATGGTGCACAGGGAGTCATCACGGGCTATAGCAGAGGTGGAGATGGAGAAGAAAGACACAAGTTTGAGAGGGAGGAGTGAATGAAACTTTGTCCTGCCAGCGTCAAAGGTTGCATCACAGCAGCAGGGAAAGAATATCCAATATTGAATCCTAATGAAAAACCACACTGGAAGCTCATTTAAAAACACTTCCATTTTAGCTAACATATCCTGAGGCACACCACGCTTCTACTTTTGCTGTGGAAGGATGCCCTTCAGAGCGTCTCCGTCAGAGATCTGAATCCCTGCCCGCAGCAGAGTGTGTACCCTTGAGGAAGATGCTGCCCTCGGGAAGAGGCAGCTTGACTGCTTGCAGAAAGGACTGTGTCAAACTTTGACAGCACTAAACTCACAGGAGAGGGTGCTGTGGGAAAGAGGCAAGGACATTAACTTTGAGAATGAGAGGCTTTTTTACCCCCCAGTCCACCTGCTTATCATGGTGAGATAACAACTAACATAAGCAAAGTTACAAGTAGCTGCTAACATTTCCCTGCTGATTCTTTCCTCTCCCCCTACACACAAGAAAATACAAGAAATGCCTGACTTTGATAGCAGCTGCCAGGCATGGGTCATCCTGCTAAACAGAGATCTTAGGACTTTTCCCACAGCAGACTAAAACTCTGGAGGGGGAGGAGAGACAGGGAGGTGGTGGAACTGGGAAGCCCACGGAGAAGGGCTGTGCAACATGACCACCCCCCCAGCAGCAATGTGCTCCGAGGCATTTGGTATCACCTCTTTCCCGTGGGCATCCCTGTCAAGATTTTTTCACAAGGAGCCACTCCACCTGTGCCAAATCAGATGCCAATAGTGCCTTAATCTGTGCCTATGGAGTGTGTTTTTGTTCTGGCAAGCTACATCAAAATGTTGATGCCCACTGATGTGTTTTTGTGTCCAGCCCAAGCCTGGTTTGTGTTCATGGTTCTCTTAGGACTGAGATAACCTCATGGAAGTGGGGATGGTTTGGGATTAGTAGCTCACTTCATTCTAACTCCTGTGCAGCAATCCCAAATTTTGGCTAAGGTTTTTAGTATCTCTGGCATTTGATGCTGGAGAGAACAGACTGTCACCTGGAATTCAACTGACAGCATTTAAAATTGCACAGACACATCCTTGCCACAGCAGAAATCAAGTAACAGTCTCCAGGGCCAGGTTTTGATGCGAGTCATAAAGCATCACCCATTTATATGAGCAGAGGGCTATATCCCATCAGACCTGTTCACATGAGAATTCAAATGGATTTGCATCCCTCTCACAAATAGAAGAACATGAATAGGTCCTCTTGTGTGTTTATAATTTTAGCAAGAGTATTGCACCAGTATCTATAATCAATATACTATGCCCAGACAGCACATGTGATAAACAGGAGGGAGTCTGCCATGGCAACTGATGTATATTTCATGTATTGGGCCTGATTCTGATAGCTTTTTTGCTTGTGTAGTCCTCCTCTGATACCTGTTTAAGTCCATGTGAGATCAGAATTGGGTTAATTGATTTGTGCTTTCTCCAGCATAAGCTTGGAAGCTTTCAGCAAACAAAGATTTAAAATAATCTCTGAGATCTGATTTCTAACTGTGTTGGGCACCTGGCATACCAATGTCTCCTATAGGCTTTGAAAGAAGACCTTAAATCACTTGGCTGATAAGTTAATTCTAACAGCTCACTTAACAAGTACTTCTTCACAGATATATATCCCTCATGACAATATCTAATGTTAAAGTGGTGTTCTGAAGCATATAGGGGAAGTTAGGATCAGAGTCAGAAACTGGTGAGTTTATATGGGTCTCAGTCCACTGCACCAGCTACAGGACAATTTTAGCTGTGTGCAGAAGTGCTGCTCAAGGTACTTCATCTCTTTGAATCACCTGGGCAATTTCCTTCCCAATTTCCCTGCTATTGCAAGTCTTCAGACTTAGGTGTGTCCTCCTTAAGGAAAGTATTGTCCCATTTCCATGCTGTGGGTACAGAACTAAGACGATGAGAAATGCCTTTATTTAAGCACTCTTCTGAGGTTTAAGGTTGTCATTACTGCCCATGCTTTTTTCCTCAGAGAAATTCAGGAAACTCTTGTTGTTATTTGCCTCAAAGCAAACAAGCAGCTGGAAATGGCACAGGTTAGTTATGTTTAAAGAGAGAAATTGTTTCCTTTTATTTACTCTGTTTTCTTCTTAATTTGCTCAAGTGACCTTTTCTCCATTTAATGCTGAAAAGAGAAAACAGAACAGCTGATTGACCTGGATATCTTTTATTCTTGGTTGTTGAACGCCAGGTACTCACACACAGTTCAGCTGACTGCTCTGGGATTTCAGCCTATTTGCTTCAGCATAAACAAAATTAAAAAAAACCAAGACCACTGTTCAGTTCTGTACCTTTTCTTTCTCTTGCACTTCTACCACCTAGATACCCCTGCAAGATGGTGACACCCTGGTGTTGACATTTTTCCTATGTATGACAAGAAAACTTCCCTTATCTGCAGAAATTCTCATTCTTTTCCTTACCTCCTTTGGCCCCTATCTATTTCTGCAATGCTTTCCTTAAGTTGCTGCTCCCAAATGATCATGTTTTCCAGGGCAAAAACATGCGGCTGATGTTAGAAAACAAGGGAGGAAATATAATATCTCTCCGCACAGCTTTACATTTCATTCAGGTCTTTGGTGACCACTGTGCATTGAACGCATATCTTACACTGAGGTCCCCGCAGTAGCCTAAATCTTCTTTTATCCCCTAGAGGATACGATTCATTTGTATGTGAATAGTTTCAATTGTTCTTCCCAAAGCATGCTATGCGTGCGATGGCCTCAGCAGGATTTTATTTGCCGTTGTATGGCCCATTTACATCCTTCTCTGAGGTCTGTCTTAAATTAATTTCTTGTCATCTTCTCCAGACCTAAGTGACCTAAGAAGAAGATGGGAGAGGGAAGAAATTTTGTTCTTCAAACAAATGTTGCTTTTTTTCACTATACCACCCCATCCTCAGGCTCTTAATACATATCTGTAACAATGCTTGTCCTAGGAGTAGTCCCTGGAGCACCTCCCACTATTAACCTCTTTCCATGCTGAGAATTGGACTTTTTATTACAGCTCTTTGATTTTTATGTCATAGCTTGTTTTCAATCCATGAAAGAACTTTTACCTCTTACTCCAAGGTAACCCACTAAGCTTTCCTTAATAGCTCCTTGTGAGGGCCTTTCTCAAAAAATCTTTTGAAAACCTAAATAAATCGCCTCTGCTTGTTCAGAGGTATCCATTATTTTTGTTAACATTTTGAAATGCATTAAAATAGATTGAGAAGCACGCCGATTTACCGTGACAGCCTCCATGCTGGTTTGTCCCAAGCATCTGGGGGCATTGTAACTCTGTCTTCAATGGTTTTTCTCTTATCTTTTCTTCAATTGAAGTCAGGCTTGCCAGCCCGTAATTCCTTCATCTCCTTTCACACCTTTATTTAAAGATGGATACAGCACTGGCCACTTTTCAGCCCTCTGGCATGAGTTCTGATTTTAATGAAAAAAGTGACAGGCTTTGTGCTAATAGCTCTACTTCTTTGCTCTCTCATTCCTTCTGAATTTGTGTCTGGTCCCAGTGACCTATAGAAAATTGATGGTCTCATCCAGTAGTCTTTACATGTGTGAGTAGGTCCATTAACTTCAGCAGCCCTTCTTCGCAAAGAGCGCAACTTCAAAGAGCGCACCTGTAGAAATGAGTGCTCTTCGATCCGGTCTTGTTCCTCCATCTGTCATGCGAAGCATGAATGTTTCCATGCCATCTTATGCTTCATGAATTTTTTGATTTTAGGTGGGGTTTTTTCACTTCTTCCCCTTTTCTTGCCATTGTATGTTGAGGTTTGGGCATGGATGCTTTTTTACTGTATGTGTGTGTGGTCTGTACTACAGCGGGTGTCTAAACCCTTGTATGAACTGTAGACTTCCAGCACACATCCTTATCCCTCCCTGGCAGTATATCACCTTCATTATCTTGAAAGGAGAACTACGAAATGGAGACTTTTCAGTCTTCCCCATGGAGACATGTATGTTTTTAAAAAAAAAAAAATTACTTTTTCAGTTATGTCTGTTATGTTTCCTCCTAGGGATTGAGGATTGAGGGAATTCAGTGAACCAGAAAGTAAATGCGATTGCATTCTCAGAGTAAAATGGGAAAGGTATAAAAATACAGGAGAGTGAAAAGCTATTTAGGTTAAGCAACACTAGTAGCACAGTAGTTCTTGGATATAAAATGTCATAGATGGACCAAACACTAAAAGAAGTGTTATAGGAATAAGTGGAGCAACTCTTCAAATAATGGAAAGGCGACAGAAATCAAGCTGCCTATAAGTTGGTGTTTGATGTGTTTTGGATCAGGGTTATATATGTGATTGCCTGAGATGGCAGAGAACTGGATTTGATGACACAAGAGATTTCTTTCACCTTTTTGAACCAATGTTTCTGAGAGTTAAGTAAGGATGATGCCCTCAGTGGCAGCTGATTTAGACCATGGTTAAAGCAGCATAGCTGGAAGACAGACAGTGTCATTAACTCCTCTGATATTATTGCTGCCTTATGTGCTACAACCTCATTCAATTGGACTGAATGATTAACCAAGAATGTGGATAATCCCCTCCAGTTTACAATTTAGGATGGATGCAGACAACCCGAAGCCTTGAGCATCTTTGTGTCAAGCCAAGTGCAAGGTCTGCAAGATGGTGGCATGTATTGCCTGGAAACAATGCAAACAGTAAGATAGTGTGTTACAGAGAAAATGAGCAGCTGAAGGATGTCACCAGAAGAGAAGCATGAATCACATTTCCTCTCTTGCTGGTCTTTATCCTTTTGTCTTGACAGACCATCAGGAACTGCTTTCTCCTTTCCTTTCCACTTTCTCACATGGCATCTTCACAGTCAGCCCTTGGCAAAGGCTTTTTGGTGGCTATTCATTATTTCTGCTGTGGCCTTTAGTAATGTCATCTTGGCTCAAATGCTTTCTTGAAATACAGTGCTGCAGATTTCCCCAAATATCCTTGGCATGTTATATGGCGCTGGGGTAATGCTAACTCTCTTAAAACATAGATGAAGCAAACAGTGCTAATTTATGCCTTGCTTTTTATTCCCAACATAATTTTGATTTTAATGTCCCATCCTCACCACATCAATATCCTTTCAATACTGGCATGTTAAAACAAAAAGTAAATATTTCATTTTCCTTTCTTTCACTAAGATGCTCACCCAGAGCATCTGGGAGTATGCAAATGAGACATGACTGAGGGATGTTGCTTGGGTGCTTTATGGGACATCAGGGCATGAGGATATTGCCCACAAGTGTTAATGTGAATGGAAAATTAGCTACACTGCGTAGTGATGTATGATTTAATATAGCAAAGGATACTTACAGTAAAACAAGAGCTCACAAGGATACATTGCAGAATTGTAGACTCTGCCTGAAGGATCAGAAAGGTTTATTTATTTAAGATAGAAAAAACAAGCTGCCCTTCTGCTTTGTTCTACTGGGTATACTGAGCAGGGCAGTGGCCTGTTGCTTTAACTATGATGTATTTCCCTTCCCCGCAAAACCCCTACACGCTTTAAACAGTAGGATATCAAAATTCTGGCTTTCTCATAATTCGAACTGCAGGTGGTGTCCAGAAATCCCACATAAGTGGCCACTGAACATGAGTAAGGGACATTGCCTTGAAGGGGCGTTGAATCTGGCCTGGCTGCAGATGTCGGTTTCTTCATCATCCTTTTGACAGGCTACAGATCTGACCAGTCCCAGAAACTGTGAACAAATTAGTGGTGATTCTGATATCCAGTGGAGATTTTTTCCATTATACTGTGCCTGTAAGGAGTCTCGAAGCAAAGCTTAGAAGCAGGCCCAGGACTGGGCTTAGTCACTGAGAAATGGCTTCTTGAAAAAACTTACATCTGACAGCCAAGATTATTTAAGGCAAAAAACCCACTTCAGCTGAAAGCTTGCCCCTGATGGAGTCTACAGCACTCGCACTCCAGTGGGACAAGGGCTTATGAAGAAACTCTGAAGAATGTTTCTGAGGCACAGTTTTCCTCCCGAGGAGCTGGATTTGGCATTACTTTCTGGAATTAGTTCCTATTTTCCACCTATTTATTATCTTAGTATTTGGAAAAATGAGGCAGGACAAGCTCTAGCTAGTGCTGCCAAAGCAAAGCTGATAGTTTCACATGTAAGCATACATGCATTTACATGTAAACAAACACTTTCTGCTGTGATATAACTTGAAGAACAAGACTGCTAAACAAATATAACCTTGAGCTTTGCATATTTTTTTTTGAGAAAAAAGTGACTTTAAACAGTGAGATCTTTTCTATCCCTCCCCCCATAGCCACTGAATGCAGTGGTTTATTTAGATGGGCAGCCACCAGGCAGGGTGCTGGAGGGCCATGGGGGGAGCCAGGGTTGGGGCTGCTGGAGGAGCCGGGGCACCAGCTCATGGGAACAGGGTGCAGCTCCCTCCCACTCCATCAACCTGCCCAGCAGAGTCCTGGCTCCCTCTCCCCTCGCACTTTATTATAGCTTTTAATGCTTGCCAGTGACGTGCACAGTGAAATAAAACCTGAAACAGCTCAGTACATGTCGTAGACTGTTTGTTGGGGATCCAGTACTCAATTTGTCTCTGTACTTGCCTTGTACGATGGGTAATCTAAGAGCAGCACTTATATACGGAGGTGATAGATGCCTTGTAAATACAGCAGATAGATTAAGTTATTAACGTAAGTGTGAAAAAAATTCACAGATAGGGAAGGCACTGAAGCTTTACCCCTCATATGCTCCGTGGAGGATGTCAGTGAATGCTCGGCAATCCTTTAAAACCAATGCCCAGACTTGTAACTGAGTCCAAGAAACCTTGACATAAACCGTACAACATAAGAGAAGGAAGCTAGCCCATATTTTCCTACCTTTTGTTACTCCTGCATTGGTTGTGTCTTATCATACCTGACATAAGCTAGAGCAACCCATCCCCAGAATTGCCATCTTCCCCTGGCAGCTCACGAAGTGGTGCACAGAGCCTGCAGAAGAGAAGCAGCCTGGGGGGGGTTCTCAATAGCCTCATGTCTTAGTGAGAGGGCAACGAGAAAGGTCTTTCTGCTAAAGCGACCATAGTCTTAGGAGTGAAAGAGAAGAAGATATAAAATAAACCTGACCCTAATTTGAAGCTGTTGGGAGGAACTGCCTCTGTGCAGTAGCTTTACTCTCTAAAGTGTGCAGCTGAAGCCTTTGCAGTGCGTGGCTGGGCCCCCTGTGGTGCTTTTCAGCTGCCTGTGCAGCACCAGCGAGACTGAACAGAGCGGAGATGCTAGCCCTGCCATCCACTGCAGGGGTGAGCCCCGACTTGGCAAAGGGGTGGGTTTCCGTGATCTCACCGAGGGAAAAAGTCACCTTCACTTTGTAGAAAAAAGGAAGATGCCAGGGTCTGCCGACAAAGAAACTCTGACTTCTGTATCGGAGCATCCATCCGCTCTGGAGCTTGCATAGTGGGGTAACTCCCCATTTTAAGCTCTCCGGGCTAGGGAGGAAGAGGCACATGGAGCATGCGTGGCAAAGCAGAGCCCTGCTCATGTCAGAGCATTGCAGTGTCCTTCTTCTGGACCCCACACCAAGACCAGGGTCTCTTGTGGTCCCAGGGAATGACCTCATCAGCAGGAGCGTGGTAGCAAACCCTCAGAGATGATTATGGAATAAGCCATCACAGGGGAGGGAGTCTCACAGCTCCCTCTTAGTGAGAAGCTGGTTTGTGCCCTTGAATGAATCTCTTTGAAGATTGTGGGGAGGGTTGGCTGCTGAAGAGCTGCTTCTGTTCTCACCATCTCTGTTTCTTATCTGAATCTTGCTCACTCACATCTTTGGCACTCAGTTCCATGTGCTTTTGTATAAATGCAAATCATAACAGTTTTAAATTTACCACCCTTCTGTTTCATTGATGATTCTCTTGTTGTTCACTACTAATTTGGAGACAATTCTGGCTGGACTTGAAGCCTAGGAAAACTTTGATTCCCTTGAAAAATAATAAATATTTCCAGGATATGTTTATATTGCTCTTTTTATTGCACAAAAGAAAGGAGGAGACTGCAGAGATGTCAGACAATAACCTCTCTTCAGTATGAAGACTGAATGGGAAGCTACTTTTCCTGGTTGCATACAATATATGCTCTTCTTTCATGCAACTCCCTTAATCGGGTTTTGTGATCAAGTTCTGGCCTGTTTTGTGTAATTCACAGGGCCAGTTTTGCATACGCTTTGCAACAAGAAAATATCGATGACACATGAAAATGCTTGTGCTTGCAAAGTAGGAGTTAGACTTTTGATGTTTGTAAGCAGAGACAAGCAGGGCAGCAGTCAGTCTAGAGGAAGGAGGGGATGGGGGTCTGTGTTGTGTCCACAACATCATCACATGGCCAGGGAAAGGCAATATATTGAGTGAAACATGGGGAGCAAAAAGTCACCTTCAAAGCTGCATGTGGGAGAAACTTGGACTCATCAGCAACATCTTGTGGAGCTTCCTGGCAGCTTTTCGCTCCTCCTTTCCACTGGTGTGATGACTTTGGCTGTCTCAGGACAGAGCAAAGTCAGGCCCTGGGTGCCTGTTAATAAAAGTATCTGCCTGAATGTCTTCACACTCCTGACACGTAGCTGAGTGTAGGGATTGTACTAAATGTGAACAAACACAACAAATAAAATAGCCTGGGGGTAGGGCTGTGAACTGTGAAGTTACAGGGCGTGAAGTTACAGCCAGGACAGTGAATGAACTTGAATGGGGAAGAAAGCTAGATGTACACATATACAGCTTCATTTAGCAACTTGTAAGCAGCAGAGGTGCTCCAAAATTTGGTGGAACATCAGCACAAATGAAATCACATCGAGGCAGTGCCATTGCATTCATGCTTACCCTTGGATGGTCGGGCACTTCTGTCAGAAAGTGCAGACTGTTTAAAGTGACCCTACATCAGCCCTTTAGCAAGACTGAATTTTCCAGGCTCTTACAGATTCTGCCCAGGACGTAATAGCAAATAAAGAAGGCTGAAGCTTGCCAGAAACTGATGATACCTCAGGGAGAGAAAGTGCAGAGGAAAAACACAGACACTCTACAAAATGACTGTTAGAGCTTTCCAGGCAAATACCTGTAGATGAACAAAGACTCCCTGGCACAAAATAAAGATGACTCTGTTGAGTCTTTACAACATTACTGTGCATGGCAGGTATTACAAAGAATATATAATATATTCCTCATATATAAATTATACATCTTAAAAGCAAGTGCTTGCACCATTAATGAACGAGAAGAGGAGAAAAAAAGAAAAAGAAAAGGGGGGGACTCAGTTGTGCAAAGCAATGAAGGAGGAATGTTGTTGTATCAGGCTCAGCACTTCATAAAATACAAAGGAACTGTGGCAGCTCTTCTTATCCCAGGCATCTTGGGCCTGCGTGTGATCATTTGTGCATCATTTATACCTGTGTATACGGTCAGAAGCTGAAATAAGCTGAGATGGCAGTTAGACCCACAGTCAGAAGCTGAAATAAGCTGAGATGGCAGTTAGACCCATTGATGGGGGGAAAAAAGTATGTTAATTGCTAGGAGCACAAACTCAGTACCCTGCAGAGTACCCTGAGTAGGGGAGGTATGAGTTCGAGATGGGTTTACACGCCTAAGCCACTTTGCCCACCCTGCCAAAACAGTCCTGTATGCTGCTTCTCCTGACCCTGGGAATGTGCTTGGTGGACCCCCAGAAATCAGAACTCCAGCACATCTTGTATGGGCAGTCCTGCTCACATGTCCAAGGGACACATCCAGTCAAATAAACAATTCCAAATCACTTAGAAGCAATCAGGGAAATCAGTAACATCCATCATGGATTTGTTATGCACAAATCATTTGAAAGTCAATCTCATTTTCCTCTATGGTGGCACAACAGGCCTTGTGGATAAAGAACGCACAGCAGATGCGGTATACCCTGATGTCAGTAAGGTGTTTGATAATTTTTTTCACGCAATGTTCTGGGAAGCAAACTAGGAAGCATGAAAACAATTTAGATTGTGTCAATGGGTATCTAACCTACCTTCTGGGTGGTTGTCTGTCCTGAAGCAGGAGTATTCAAGGAAATGGATTCTGTAGAAATTGGTCCTGGCTGCAGGTCTGCTCTATGATTTCATCACTGATCTAGATGAGGGAATGGAGTCCAGTAGTTTAATACACAAGTGAGACTGACAGGGCTGGCAATGCATAAAAGCACAGAATAGGAATTTTAAATGAGTTTGACACGAGGGAGATGTGGTCCGAGAAGGACGTACAGCAGGTTAGCAGGGAGAAGTCCAAGGTACAGCACTGTAATGCTAAAATGCACAAGTGCATGGGGAAAATTAGCAAAGCAGAATTTCCCCAGGCAGGGCCCTTCTGTCTATCAGAAGCCAAATACGACTCTCCAAACATTATGCTAGACTGTGTAAGGAAGTGTATGGCTGATGAGACACAAAGCAAACCTCTGTTGCAGTTAGCTATGGTGAGACCTCAGCTGGAGGACCATCTATCTTCAAGAAAGGTGTCCAGTTTGAAAATAATCCAGAACAGAACAATGAGACTGGCTAGAGGTCTAGTAAAGACTATCTTATAAGTAAAGACTGAGCGTGCTGTGCCTGGTTGTCTTCGAGAAGTGAAAGGGAGTGCAGCATGATAGTAATTCTTGCATGGAGATGAAGTTGCTACAAAAAGGAAGGGGATATACTATCCTCCATGTTGTTATGGGGTGGCTAAAACCCCAACATTCCCATAAGGGAATTTTTTTCTTTCTCATAGGAAGGACTGAGAAGCTGGAATGGGCTGTCGGGGGCGGGGGAGCATGGGATGTTCCTTGCAGGAGAGCCATGAGTGGGTTTGTCAAACATCAGAAATGACACAAGTGTGACTGCTTTTGCCTTGTCACAGGGACAGGCACAAGACAAACTCCAGCAGCCTATTCCTACCCTGTGATTCTGGGACTACAGAAGTAATGTTATTGGATTTTGTTGTTGTTGGAGTTGTTTTATTCAACTGATTATTTACTGAAAGACATTAACTCAAAGTAAAACACCAATAATCACCCTACAGTATTAGGAGAAGTTTACCAAATTGAGGAATTTCCTTTCAAAAAACATCCTTAAGTAGGACACTCAATGTAGTTTATGAGGATAAGAAAAGCCATCTAGGGAGCTAGTACAGAGAAGATGCTCCTGCGGCTAGGATGCTAGCTAGGATATAGGAGTGCTGGGTTTTATTTATGTTGTTCTCCCGTACATGTCTTACTTGCTTTTGAACAAGTCTGTTTGCTCAATCAGTAAAATGTAACTAGTATTACTGTCTGGTTTGAATGTCATGCCTAAAGCCTCTCTGAAGTCTGCCAGGGACTCACACGCTATAAAATGAGGGTTCATATAAAATACCTAAGATAGAGAAATTCAGATATAAGACTCTGTAAGCATTTTTACATGGAGAAAACACATACCTAGCCTGATTGTCTGCCTTCAAACAGATACTAAGTAAAATGGTTTATTTAGGATGATTGATTATAGGAACCCCACTCATACATCCCAAACATATTCTACAATCACATCTTCTTTTCATTTGCAAGGTCTGAAAAGAATTTTCATATCTCTTCTCCCCCTTGTGATTTATCATTTCTGAGGCTAAGCCTGTTATCAACATGGGTTCACTCTAGAGCTCCCAGAAGTCATAACACATTAGCATGTCTTATTAAACCAAGGCTGTGGTTAGAGCTGCAAAAATAGCAAAGCTCTTTCTAAAGAAAAAGAAATAATAAAGGATCGAATTCTGCATTTATTAGTTCTTTTCCCATCAAAGATCTCTTTGGATGTCGATGGGCTTTCTGTTGCACTGTCAAGGGCCATGAAGAACAATTTAGGTGGTATTGATCTAATCAGATTTAGTCCATCTAAAAGTTAGGTACTTAGTCTAAGACAGTTAGACTCTTTCTGTAGCCAGTGCAGAGGGCTGGGTATTTCATCCCACTTGATGGTACGTGTTCAAGATAGATCAGAAGAATTGTCCCAGAAGTGCCCATCTTTGCAGCTGCTTTTATAGAAGGAGTCCAGCTGCTCAGCCTAGATTTTAGCTGACCAGGTTTTAGACAGCTGATGTCAAGTATGATTAAATTCATCCTTAGAGTTTGACTCAGAGCCCATTGGAATAAACAGGAATCTTTCTGTTGACCTGAGTGAGCCCTGGGCCAGGTTTTGATGTCATGAATTTATGTAAACCTTTCCTCCTTCCAGATCAGGGTGTCAAGATGTTTTCTTCTCTTACACCTGTTATTCCATTGCCTTTGGAAATGGTGACAAAAAGGCCCAATAACCTGAATTGGAGACTTGTCTGCGGAAGAGCAGCAGGACTGGGCCCAAAGAACACCATTTCCAAATTAATACAATGTTAAATGACAGCTTGCTCTGAACCCCATCAAAAGCAACAGAAAGATTCCCAATGGGAGTTAGTTCAGATTTTATGTTAGGCAACAGAGATGTTCATTTTACCTTTGCAGATGAATCATGGTTCCTGTGGGTTTGATTTTACAAACTTCCTACAGAGATCAAAACTAACGTATCTGAAATGGGATCCTCCACATGATACTGTGTCAGTTTGCCCCAGTGGGATATAGCTTCCTGTTCATTATAAGGGTCCTTCTTCTAATCCATCTCTACAGAGGTGTCTTAAAGAGCTCAAATGAGTGATTAGAGGTATTCCTGCTGTCACTTTAACACAATTCTGCAATCAAAACTAAGTCCCAGGTCCCAATCATCTAACACAGACCCTTGGTGCCATGGGAGTGGGCAGGCTCCAAAGCCCTATGGGAGGTGGTATGTACTTATGGCAGCATTAGCACCTATGCTCTCCTTGGTCTCTCCTTGATTTTATTTTCATTTTTCTTCCTGAGACAGGTAAATTGCAAGTTAGCATAGTCTTCTAGCTGCAGCAAGAAAGATTCTGCATGTCCGAGGAGGAATTGGTGGCAGGAGATGCTAAAGGTCTCAACATTTGTGGTGACCCACTTTGAACTGCAGCCAGAGATGCTCAATTGCCCAATAGCATCGAGTTATCTCTTGGGATCATGACGTGTTTGTTGCCTGGAAGACAACACAGTTTACAAAAGACCAAGGATTTCTAGACAGTGGAAAACAAGTCAGTTGTTAGAAATCTCAGAAGCAGCCTGTTCTTGTAAGACTGACTTCTCACATACCAGAAATTCATGGTCTCCAAAGTGCCCTATCCCTTGCTAATAACGATTATCAAGAGGAGGTGGGTTGTGGCAGGAAATCAAAGCAGAGGTGGAAGGGATATGCTTCAGTTAGCCACCACTGTGAGGGGAGGGAAAGAGAAAATGATTGAACAAAAGGCTGGCCTCCCATGGAGGGAGGTAGCATTGCTCCATCACTTGTGAAGCTTAAGACGGCTGGTGCAGAAAATATTTATCACCTTAATAACAAGGAAGAAGATGAAGGGCTGAGATAGATCCTAGCTTTTTCATCTCCCATTTCTCAGAACAGAAAAATACCCAAAGATGGAGGAACCGGGTGTGTGGCAGATGTAAACAGACAGCACCTAATTATTCCTTGGAGCTACACTGATTCACCCAAGCTCAGAACTGGGTGTCCTGGTGCTTTGTTGGTGTCAGAACTTTGCCTGCAGAAGGGTGCTAGCTTCTTTTTCTGAGTGACACAGGGATGTGAATGTCAGGATGCTGCTGTCTTCAAGAGTACCTGAACTCCAGAAGCAGGTGTGTAAGACCCATTGCACACACTCAGCTGGGCTCCAGATGCCACAGTTCCCTTCTTGCTTAAATCCCTGCAGAGCAGTGTGCACACTGCCTGCACAATCCTCCTGTTTCATGCTCAGCCAAAGAACATAGGAAGCTTTAACAATTGAACCAGATAGGGCATGTTCCAAGATAAACAAGCCTAGCTGTTACTGGTTTCTAACACTTTCACTGGTCAAGGGCAGTAAGAGGAGCACTTTTTGTACAGCATCTCCTTCTCCCTGTGTAGATGTGAGTGTTAGCAGCTGCCAAAGATCCTACAGTAGCTGATCAGAACCAGGAAGCTGCTGACGTACTTTGTTATTGTAATTTCTTGTTCACTCTTTCCTGCGGAGCACAACCACGCTGTCCAATCGCCTGTGGCAGCAAGCAGGTGAAATGAGGCATCAAGGTGAGAGAGAACAGAACATCTACAAAAAAATCCCACCAGCTGAAAACTCATTAGTACTTCTATTTTCCCCCTTTCCCACACTCTCTATTCATGTCCATCTTCCCCCTACTGCTGCCTGGGCTTTTTGCAAATGTGATGTGAATAACAAACAGGCCCACAGGCAGCTGTGCTTTTTTGGACACAACTGTAAGAGGCCCCAGAATATCCTCCACAACCAAAAGAAACCACCTCCATGTCA
This sequence comes from Harpia harpyja, assembly GCF_026419915.1. Classification (NCBI taxonomy): domain Eukaryota; kingdom Metazoa; phylum Chordata; class Aves; order Accipitriformes; family Accipitridae; genus Harpia; species Harpia harpyja. The sequence goes on from NC_068958.1 coordinate 8,834,610, forward strand.
GAAAATCAGGTCCTGTATTAGAAGCCAGGAAAAGCTTGGGACCTTGAATAATAAGTGTTTAAAAGGCTGGTCTTCCTATGGACTTGCATCCTGGGTACGGGAGACAGTGTGGAGTCTCTGATGTCTACTAAGAGTAGCAATGACTCCTATCCCTCAGCAACCAAACCTTTTCCTATCCCTCCTCTATCTAGCTGTTACTTTGTCACACAACTGCTGCGAATATATGTTTGGTTACTCTACCTTTCCATCCAACTGGTTGAAATTTGATGCTGAGCCAAAGAAACAGAGAAATAGGAAAATCAGGAAACAGATGATTACTTAATCTTACTTCCTTAAGGAATATTCCTCACCCCTGAATCTACTTCTATCCCATAGCACTGTTGTTGGGTTTTTATCTTTGTTTTATATCTGTTACGGAAAGCTAATCATGATTTTTCTTCCCTTATCTAAAGGATGATTTCTGTATTGGCTAAGAACTATACATATCTGTCTGTGCCTCCTCTTGCTGCTGAACCATGCTGCTTGGTCCAGCCTAAGGCACAAATGGGCTTAGTTCTTCCTTCTCACCATCCCATGCTACGTACCTACGTCCTCAGCACTCCAATGTAGTTGTCCTTGTGTGGACACCTACCCAGGTTTTTTAAGGAATTTGCCTTTCTCTTTCACTCTTATTGTAAGGCAAGAGCCCAAATGGAAAGTATGTAACAGAGGACTGGGGCATCTGTAGGAACTTGTGCTGTGTCTCACTGACCAACGGCTCGTATTTCCTGAAATACTCCATGCAGTGACTCAGCCCACACCACTAGCATGTGCTGTGCAGGCTTGGGAGCAGGCAAGGTTGGATGGATGATCAAGAAGTGTAGTAGTCACGGACCTGAGCAAAGGGGGCATACACCTTTAGAAATGAGCAGCTAGGTCAGACTGTAAGCATTTATAGAGTAGACAGTGTGATTTGGTTTCTTCAGGGCAGTTTGGAGTTTTGATATGCAATTTGCATATGGGAGTGCCTGGAAAAAGAGTGAGGGGATGCTTCAGCATTGCCCGTGGGTCGGTGCAAAGCTGAGCTTTCTTTTGACCCTTCAATCCTTGCCTTTGACAAGGTGAAATAGCAGGTCTGAGCTGTTTCTGGAGGACTGGGGGTAGTACTTCCTGCTGAGAATGAAGGTCACTCAGCTACCTGTGGTGACTAATCTTCTGCTCCAAGGGAAGTCCTTGAGGGTTGAAACCTCCTGTTACTTCCCCGTCAAGCTGATCCTGTTTTCCTGATTCACAACCATTACCTGAGATACTGGGGAGGAGGAGGAGGGAGAGGGAGAAGAAGGGGCAAGCACATCAAAAGTTTAATCCTCCACAAAAAGTTCAAATGCAAAATCTAAAGATGTATCACAAACAAAATAAAGCTCCCTGAAGTATTTGTTTAATGTTTATCCAGTTCTGAATCCTTTTCTTGGCAAACAGTCTGTTCTCCCTGTGAAGTGAAAGGGCTGGGACTGCCTGCCAAGCATTTGAAGACTTCAGAACAGTACATGGGAGATTGTATCTCAAGGATGGAAGCAATGCAAAAACCTACTCCCTGTATCCCAAGTCACAGGTGAAGAATGTTCATGTTCAGCTAATGAAAAACGGTGGTATCAGCATAGACTTTCATATGGTGCATCTTGCATCTGTTCATTTCTTGAAAGAAAAGCATCCTGGGAACTGTCTCTAAGATCCCTGCTGCTTTGCACCTTGCCATCTTTTATTTCTGTATTACTATTATTATTATTATTTGTTCCATGTAAAGTTGCTATGAAAGTGCTGGCTCTGAGATTTGAAGTCCTTGTTTCTTGAATGACAAAGCCTTCATGGATCTGAGCCAAGAGTCAGCAACTGGGATTTATTTAATGGATGAAGTTCTTTTGCACTGTTCTAAGCAACAGAGGGACATTGAATATTTGGATTTGAGGATGTTAGAACTTGTTTAAAAAAAAATCATGTGCATACCTACATTCTATAGATATATGCACAACTCTAAAATATACACTAATGTATCTATAAGGGCTGATCTTACTGTTCTTCATGTTGTTGTAAACAATACCCTTCCCTAAAAAAAAAATTTTTTTAAAGGGAGGAGAAAGAAAATAAAAGAAAGAAAAAGCTCTAACTTTACTGAGAACTGGTTTAGAAGAAGTTATTAGTGACAATCGTCTCAGGTCAGGATCCTTTGCACTTGAATGTCTAAAGGAAAATTAATTTCCTCAAGGAAATAAACCAGGAGAAGGGAACAGGTGAGAAAGGGGACAGATAGCTATTTTAGCAATGAAAAAGGGCAAAGCACATGGCCTCATGAGACAGGAGGGATGCCTGGAGGTCTCAGAGGGTTGGCAATGAAACAAAAAGTCTTTCACCTCCAGGTCAATGGTTCAAAGCCAGCTGAAGACAAAGAATGGGTTGATGGTCTCGATGAAGGGAGTTGATGATAGTCTTACACTGGGTTTGGCCGGAAAGGGCATCCACTTCACAGCCAGCTCCTTTGATGGCAAATTCTGTTTTAGCAGAGAAGTGACTAAGGCACAGAAAGCAAATTCTTTCCTTAGTGCCAACCAAATAACCAGAGGTCAAGACTGAGGCACACTAATCCCAGTCACCGTTTGCAGAGGCTCCTCCAGGTCTTTCAGGCACCAGAGCTTTCAATCCCAGAGCCTTTCTGAGAAGTTGCTTTTCATACAAAGTGAAAATAAAGTCTAGGTCACTTTTTTATAGTAGTCTACCATTTCTGTAGAGCCCTGTAAAGTTGGGCTCGTGAGGTCTAATTTTCAGTGTAGCTGATCTGTTTCAATTTCCAATGGTTCCAGTTATTTCTATACATGCAGCACCTGGAAATCTCCCATCACATTAACGACAGCACTGTATTTGATAGACTTAAAGTGGCCATCTCACACTATCCTGCCTCCCCTCCTGTGATCCTACATAGAGGAAAGCGTGAGGATATGCGGCAGAGTCCAGACCATGGCATGGGTGTGAGCTGGGGCTGACAGTCATTCCTGCCTATGCACATTGTTCTCTTTTTATCTTTGTCCCCCAGACCAAGCAATATTTCTGGGACCACTGCTACCCTTTTCAGCCTCTTCTCTGTTATTCTCATTTTTTCCAGTCCAAGAGCCCTTGCCTTAGGTCGCCAGTGTTGAAGAGCCCAGGCCACCATCTCCCTTATTGTCCCACTGGTCTTGGCTCTTCTTCCCCATTCTCACTTGGTCATCCATTGACAACAAGGCATCTGGTACATGACCGAGGGTTGGGTCGGTGTAATGGCCGTAAAGAGGGGAGGTGGGCACATTTCTATAAGTGTTTCCTCCTTCCCTTGCAAGCTGCTTGTTTTCCCTGATGACGCCATTGCAACCCCCATCAGCTTTTAAAACGGGCTGTGAACCATTCACTCAAATCCCTTAGTGAGTCCCTCTGCAAACAGCAAGAAACTCCATTAGCAGTGGCAAAGCTCTTCAACGTACTCTGTGGTGTCTTCTTTTCCTTCCCTCCTCCCTTTCCCCCTCTCCAGCACTCCTAATTAGGTCACTAATTCCTAAATCAGGCACACCAAAGCTGCTGCCACAGCAGTGTAAGCGTCCCTGCCATGAGGGAAAAGTGGGCTCAGCATGGAAAGCCAGTACCCGCTCACTTCTCAGCCGCATTGTGTGTTAATGTAACAGCCCTCCGCGGAGGATCCTGTCTGGGAATGGAAATCTAGTGCTTGCCACTTGTTGAGAAAATTTTTCTCCATAAGCCACCTGCATTTTATATATATATATATATATATATATATGTATATATTTTTCCCTGTTTTCCTCTTGCTTTCTTCCCCCTGCTAACTTGCTTGTGGCAATTATTTTAAGTAAGCGAGCCTTCTGCAGCGTACGGAGCAGGCGAGTTGCCTGTGGAGCTGAGACCAGGCCCGTGATTGGAGATCTGGAGCTGATAGCCCTCTTCTTGGCACTCAACCATTTCTTTTGACTTCAAAGCAAAAAACAAAAGATGTTTCAAGGACTTCTTTGGAAAATCACCATTAGATATGATGAGGCTTAGGGCCGTTTCCATGGCGATGGAGCCTTTTTACATTGTGATCATTGCTGCAAAATGGAAATGTTCTTTTGTCTCTGAAAGTCTGTTCACTTATTTATATATATGTGTGTGTTGTGTGTATTTCTTTCAGCAACAAAAAATAATAGAAGGAATTAGATCTCATGGCAGGTTCCCTAAACTGAGTCACCTTCTCACCCTGTGAAGTTTTTCTTAATTCTTTAAACTCCTGCATCAAAGCAAAAACTTCACAAGGGTTTGATTTAAGTGAATATTAGTATTTGGGCCATCAGATTAACAGCCTTTTAACAGAGGGTACTAACATCTAATTGTCCCAGTAGACTGGAAACGTGATGAACAGGTGATCTGTTGACCCAAAAGAGCAAATCAAACGTCTCCATATGACTGTGACTATCACCTCTTTTGTCCTACTGTGCTCGATATATTTGTATCTGTTGCTTCATCCTTTTTCTTTGTCACCACTGATCAGAGTTCGCTTGAAAATCAATGATGCAATCAAACCCCCAGGCTCCCCCAAAACTTTATCACTTTCCTGGAGAGTAAACATTTCTGTCTTCATTCAGACATGGAGACAGCTATTTGGGCACACTGAAAATGGACCCTAACCTTCAGATGAAAGTATCTGAACTTTTTCTTTCTGATGACCAAATTATTTTGGGGCAGGGTAAGAGGAGAGCTGTGGGAGGTGACAAGTATAGCTCGGGGGCTAAACACTATGCAGTTCCCATTTTTACAGGCATTGTTCTGCTTCCAGTTTATGCCTGTGACCAGAAATCCCAGGACCAAAATGCCACAACCAAATGTCACATCTGGCACAACATTTATACATACTTCTCCATCTCATGTGGTCTGTTCTGAACCTTGCCCAGGTTATTACTGAGAACTGTGCAAGGATGTGAGCTGTGCTCGAGAGCCAGCTCTGTGATGCAAGGGATCCTTCTGGCCCTTGTCCCTGCACCCGCCATACAGCTCAGGTCCAGATCCTTGCACAGCTCTGAATTGTGTGTAACCCCCAAATCTACCCCACAGCCTTTGCTCCCTCCCAGCATCACTCTCTTCTTCCTCGCCACCCTCAGATGTGCTCAACGGCCTTCAACTCATGATAGCGACTGAGGAATCTGCCCATAAAAGCTAAGGTTTATCTCCTGCCGGTTTCCCCATTTGTTGTTTTATTGTCATTTCACTGCCAGTTAAACGGAGTTTTCTTCCACTCTCCTCACGCTCCTTTTGCTTGCATAAAACATGATGCTGTATTGTGAACAATGCAGGAATACATTACATAAATTTCTCTTTGATATCCAGCATGTTTCCTGCTGTAATGGAATCGGAACAGAGCAACCTCTCCTCCCCGACATGTCAGATAACTCTCTATCCGCTCTCCATTAGGACAAATGTCTGCAAGCCTTTGAAGAGCTAAAACACCATAAAGGAAAAAGAAAATGTTAAGGGTGCTCCAGTGGGTATCACTGGAAATAATTGGGTTGAATTAAGCGAAGGGAAAATTTAGGCCAACTAACGGGAATAAAAGAGCAAAGTCTGTTAGGCTGCGAAGTTGTCTCCGAAGCTATTAGCCTGGGGAATAGTCTCAAAGGAAGATGGTGCAAACTTTAAAGAGCAAAATGTATGATTTAGGGAGACAGTCTATAAAGACAGTTGGTGAAAAATGTATGGATTTGAGTCATTTTAAGCTGGACCAAAATGAAGCACTTCAGACCATAAAGCAGTAAAGAACACTTTGTTTGTGCAGAAGATGCTGACCTACTGAAACTCTTCCACATTGACTCCTTGTGCCTTGATAATTCAGAGAATAGCTCTGTGTACACTTACACAGTATATCTGCACATGGGCTAGCAGCTGAAGTATACCAAAGCAGACCACAAATTGTGGTTGTTCCACAAGATGAACTGGGGGAAATTATACACGTCACTATCTCCCTGGAGTGGTTGCTTATTCCCTGTTGGAAAGCACACACCCTGTCAAGTTGTTTGTCAGCAGGAACCTGAAGGGAAAATTCTGCTCTTTGACTTATGTTCCCTTAACGCTCTCTCCCACGCTGCTCTGGGCTATGGCATAAAACAGCCTGTTAGATGTCACCGAGACATGCCTGAGCAGGTTGGCATCCCACATGGTCTAATCCATGCAGATTCAATGAAAGACTGGAAGAAGAGTGCTCAAGTGCCACCCACACTTTCTGATTCTGACTAGCAACTGAGATTGGAAACGCTACAGATACCTTTAGAGAGTGATGGGAGCAAGATGCCTTCTTTCATTTAAAGGTTTCTGCTTTGATTCTTCTTACTACTTCTTTTTGATACAGCAGTAGACCATATTTTTATGTTTAAAAGCCTGCTTTTTTTTTTTTTTTTTTCTTCAGAAGAAACTAGAAAACTAATTTTTCTCCGTGGACTATTAGACTTCCTGTCACAGTCTCCACAAATCCAGTGTCTAAATCCTCATCTCCATCTGGTGAAGTTCCAGTTCACAGTTCTTACCTCCATATCTTTGTCCTTCACTGCCAACTTCTCCTTATGCTTCTTTTAGATTTCTTATTCCAAAGACAATTCCTAAATCACAGCTCCAGATCGAGACTGGAAAATGAAAGGCAAGCTGGGGTCGTTCTGGATCGTGCATTGCTCATGGCTTGGACGCGGCTGATGGGACATAATTCTGCGTTCCTCTCTAATCATGTGAAATCCGTGATTCTATTCCCAGCTATTCATATGAGTGAGTTACATCCAAGCTTTGCTTTCTGGGACTGTTGTATCTGGACATTTTTGGCCAGTAACAGCATTCATTCATCTCTAGTGTCATGCATCTAAAGCAATTAGTATACATGCTCTTTCAAAGCTCCCTTGCTCTGGGACTCCCTGTCCCCTTTGCCATCATAAGCACTCAAAAATTCTTCCAGTTTACTGCTTTCATCCTCCCTCCCGGGTGCTTGCTGATCAGATCTTCTCAATGACATGCTAAGTTGTTTTACTGACATTGATGCATTATGCTGGACTCCATCAGCCTAGCAACCTTTGGGACCAGTCCTAGGAGTCAGGCAGCCAGACAGCTCAACTTGTCTCCATCAATCAGGAAGTGAGACTTTATTGGCCAGAATGAGGGCTACAGGTGTACACCACTGTCACAGTTTTAAATAAACACGATCAGTTTGCCCAGTGCTAAGCAACTGTTTCTGAGAGCGTGTTGGTAAATGTGTTTATAAAGCATAAGAGTCCAATCCATCAGCCCTCAAAGAGCCTAATCAATATATTCCAATTTGATCTTAGAGAAGTTTCGCCTCTGGGAAGTTTAATTTATTTCAACTCATGACCATGAAAAAATGAACAGCCACGGCACTTTGACAAAATAGAAAAAGCGGATGATGTTGTATCCAGCACCCGTTCCATTTCAATTTTCCATTTTACCTGAACAAATCACCCCTACGACTTGAATGACCATGAAAACTGATCGAGCGATGGAGAGAGACTGCGGGCCAAAGGGGAGACAGAAGGAATAAAATATGGATGGGAAACATGAGATGCAGGACTTCTAAGATGCTTGGCTGTGTTAGTTTGCTCTAAACTGTGCAGAGTACAGCCAAAGTGGAATAACCAGAACTTAAAATGCAAGGTAAATTCATTTGTATTGCAATTGCACAAGGCTACAAACCTAGTGTCTGACTAGGCTAGTATATAGAAGTCTCTTCCCTGCATTTATACGAGACTATTCCTGTATGTTCTTGTAACTTTTTCATTGATGACCCTGCTGCTTATTTCTCACAATCCCAAGTTTAGGAACCAACTTAAACCCTCCTTTAAAACATTAGTACAGTGGCTAAACAAAAGACCATCTGGAGTTCTTCTCCTCAGCCATATCCAAAAGTTGCAGTGTCTGAGCAAATTAGAGCCAGAAATGAGTAGCTGAGGAGCACCTTTCCAGGAAACACCTGCCTAAACATTACGTCTGTGAATCCTGTGCTTACACCTTCCTGTCTGAAGTAATGTTTGAACAGGACCTGGGTTTCATGGTTTTTATTCCAACTAGTTGACTGTCCCTTTAACAGAACAACTAGGTGAAACCTTGCTTGTATGATTCAGGGGTATTTCAGGTAATCCAGTTTTTATTGGCAGTGGCTCACCTCTGTTCCAGAGGTGAAGATCACAGTGCTCTAGTGAGATCAATGTACAAGAGACTTCAAAGTGTATTTAACAAAAATACCATGTAAAACAAATAAAACATTTATTTCACTAGCCCTCTAAGGGGTTAAGCCAAGATGCTTGACATACTTGTTATTTTACAGTGTTGTGGGGTTTTTTTTTCAACCTATGCTGGTTTCCAGCAAGGATTTTGTTCAGAATGGACCATGAGACTGTGTTATAAAGGGATATCCTTGGTTTTCATTCAAGATGGAGGCTGGAGGAGGAAAACAGGTGTCGTCCCATTGTCAGAGATACTCACTTTTCTTCCTGGGAACCATCACTGTGTAAGCAACAATTTTTTTCTGGCCTTGTCCTATGCTATCAGAAAGGATTTGGGGGAGAAGGCTCTGTTTAATGCTAATTTGTTAAGAATTGAATCTAGTGTCCTCAGCAAATGTAAATCAGTTGTTTATACTGATGCCAGAAAATGTAAAATCAGAAATGAGTGTGTTGATTTTCTTTCCTCCAACTGCATTTCATCCTAATGCTTTCTGCTTTGATGCTTCCTCCCCAATCTTATTTGATATAGCATCAGACCATCTTTTTTATGTCAAACATTTGCTTCAAAGCTTCTCATAGCCTGTGCTAGTTGTCAAAAGTTGGAGGCAACACGTTTTAAGCATTCAGCAAGCATTCTTCCGAAAAGAAAACCACTATTTCTAATGAGCATTTGAGAGTGCGGTGCATTGCAGAAACTGTTTTCTAAGATCTGTCACAAATGATTTACTTTTATTAGTTTTAATGGCCCTTAGCTACAGGCATGGAATATAAGTGAAAATTAAGATATTTTTCACAAGATGAAAATAGATTTCAATCAGAGACGGTGGGCATTTCCCTCCCCTCACTGATCCCTTCTTTATTTTTGTTTCTGAATAGACAACCCTGCTCCAAGGAAATTACTTCAGAGTGTTACGGCAGACACATATCCCTCTACCAAGCATGAGCTCTGCTGACATCAGAGGCCCTTTTCCTAATTGTATGCAACACTATCCATCAATAGCACTTGCATCATTCCCATGGAATCGACTTCATGTGCTTTACTGGGATTTGGCCACAGACAGGGACATAGCAAGATATTTCTAGTCAGAAACATAGGTTTGTCTTTTCTGCTATTGAACTGAAGAACTCATTTGAAGCCAACATTTATTAATTCCCATTCACAATGTCTCTGTGCCTTTTCATTTCTCCCTGCTGCTCACATGCTTTTTGTCTCAGATAGAAGCATGCTTTTCCTGTTTGCGTTTTGGCCACATTGTTCTTTACAGATTTTGTTATTTTTGAAGTTCTTTTTAGAATGTGCTTCTGTAACAGTCTTTATCACCTCATTTCGGTTTGTATTCAGTGGAGAAAGAGTGGTATAGCTAAGCCCGGACACATATTGTGAGGGCCGCACCTAGAGACTCCCCGGATGAGCAGGGCTCTGCCAGGCTTGTTGCAAACACGAGCAAAGCTCCAAAGGGAAAACAGTTCGGCAAAAGGATCTCCTTCCTCCATGCCGACCCCCCTACTTTGTTTCCAGCCACCATACCATGTTATTCTTATTCAGCAATAGATTTTTATGTCATCTGCAACCCATGAGAGTGAAGTAGGAGTCTGTATTTCCTACTACAGCTCCTCTGTGTCAAAGGCTAGTAGACTTACTATGGCTGTCAGTATATGGAGTTCTTTGGCTTCAGCAATAGAGAAACTCACTGTATTAGTCATAATAGTTCCAAATTCAAACCTTCCTAAAAACCCAAGGATCCTCAGTTTCCTCTCTCTTTCTAATCCGTACCTGTTTTAGAACTCCAGTCTGAATGAGTTATAACCACTTGTAGGAAAGAACTGTGATAACTAAGACAAGACACTAAAGATACCTGATGTCATGAGCTCTTCCTACTTATTCTTTTGACACAATTTCCAAGCTAAAAGCATCACTGTTTTTCCCTTTAGGTCCAGTGCTGCATTCTCCATCTGGAATGTGCTCATTGAACTGGGTCTCTCCTGCCTCTTTCATCATCCTCAGTAATTAAGCTTTTACAGCTAGAACCTAATTGATACCTTTATTGTTGATTAAAAAGACAGGCTATCTCCAGCTCTTTGCCCGCAACTTCATTGGCTATGTGATATTAAGAGAACAACCACTTGTTTTCACTGGGGAAGTAAGCATTTGCGATCTGAAGACATGGAATTAGTCAGATAGGCTCTTGGTTACCCCAAAGAACAAGGAGACTAACTTCACCAAGGTAGAGTAATTACTCTGGGTTTACATCAACAGGGTTGGGAACATGGTTTGGTCAAGAGAGCAGATCAGTGGAATAAAACTGAGCTAATTTTACAGGGTTTCTTCTCTGAGTGCAGCCACAATTTAATGGTCGCCTATAATTAGTTAATTCCTTTACTACTGTAATAAATGCTTTGAAGCCCTTATAAATGTCCATTAAACGTGTCAAATCCCTTCCTCCTTTCCTCCACACACATGCAATTTCCTTGGCAAGTGAGTAAGTGTAACCAAATCAAAAGGTGAAAAGAAGGATGTTATATGAAGAGGGCATGCTTTCCCTGTCACTCAAATTCTCATGCTTGAATGAGTAACAACTACTCTGTAATGATGTTTTAAATGCAACAGATTCCACCCTGAAAAAAGGAAGCAAAATCTTATCCCTTTTTTGTAGTTACCACTTTCAGTGGAGCCTTGCTGATATAATGTCATGGAGCACCCAGTTCTGACTTTGACTGGAAATACCTCTATACGTAAAGAATGCTGAAACAGTAGAGGGATAATTGCATCTTTTCATGAAAAAGGTTCTGAATTTGATCTACAGAGACACCTCATGCTTCAGGGTTTAGGTGATCAGTGACTCCTAGAGCGTGGAGGAACACCTAAAAATACAGGTCAGTTACCTTTCTCTTCTGAGCTCTTGCAGCTTCTCCAGCATTCGGCTCTCCCTATTGCTCCGTCTCTCTCTAAAACACACAAATGGTGACTCTGCCAAATCCTGTGTTCACACATCACGCTGTATTTCTGGAAGCTCAGTGGTGAAACTCAAGTTAAAAGCTGTTTTGCAAGCCCAAGCTATATTCTCTTGGCATCCTGTCTACATTTTGCAAAAGCTCAGGAAACACTCGGAGTCTGGCCACCAGGATCAGCCAGACAGGGGTAAGTTGGAGCAGCCCACATGGTCACCCATGGTACACTGACGGAGTGGAGCAGCATGGGGGTCCCGTCCCTCAATGCAGTGGGGCACCACAGCAAGTCCAATCAAACTTTCACCCTTGTATGACACCTTTCCTCTTGGCTTTTTAGACCCATCACTGATCCAATAGCTAGGCACACACCTTCCATGAGGATTCACCATCCAAGTGTGGCAGGCAGCAGAGCCTTCTGCTCCAGTAAGACCAAATCCTCACCAGTTTAGTGGTCTCACTACTTCTGCTGGGGCTGTGATGTCCTAAACACGCTGGTGCACAATGTGACCTGCTCTGAAGTCCATGGTTCGACAGACATCTGCAACATAAAGGAACAACCCTTAATCTGTCACCTGTATAAATCTCCTAAATCCTTCCTTAATCCAAACTGTATGCTCAGAGCACACTCTATTCATTGCCTTGCTTGCTTTCTCTAAATACACAGAACAGACAGATAGGTGACCAATAGGCAGAATCTCAAGTGGTGGATTGGAGAATGTAACTTAATCTGGATTTGAAACTCTTTATTTAAATTTTAAGCACAGGCAGCAGACATTGCTGCTTGTCCACTGGGATTCTGTTTAGGGAAAGGGGGGTCATTTCCCCAGCTCCCACTTTCAGTGTCTAATTCTTTCTCTCTTTTTGCTTCCCCCAAAGGAAGTCAGAACAGAGAGATGGCAGGAGAGTAATACAACAAACTATAACACATTGTGTAATTGAAATGGACCATAATCACTAATATTAAAGACAGTGAATCATTCTAATCGAGCCATGCTCAGCAAACAATGAAAAACTATGTGCCAGAAAAGCTAATGCTGGTTTTAAAATGAACAGAAATGAGGCGAAATGGAACCTCACTCTTTATTCATGAAGGTCAATTTAACGTGATTATTTTTTCCCTGGCATCACAGCTTCGTGATTACTGTTGTATACCTCAGTGCTATTTTCTAACCTAATAACAGTAAAAAATAACCAGCTGGTGATGATTCTGTTTAAAGCAGAGACTAAATGCTCACAAAAACCTGCCACTGAACAGTTGCACATGCTAATCAGACACAGCTCAGCCAGATTCCCAATAGAGTCCATATTTTGCAAATTTCAACTGGTTGACTACATTGAGAAATTAGATTATGCCTCGGACATTCAAGACTGAGAGTGATCTGTGTTCATTCATTCCTCCTGGGTGAAATCAAACCCTCTGTAGATCCAGCCAGGCGCTTTTAATTCATCCCACTCCATATCTTCCCATAATATTTACCATCATGCGGCACAATCGCTTTAGGGACTTGGTGTTTCGGTGGAGGCGACAGGGTCTGATCCTCCCTGGGCATATTCTCACTTCATAGGGGAGAAACAGCTTCAACTTTGGTGAAATTACTCCTGGCGTCGGCCGGGGATAGCAAGGGAAGGATCTGTCCCCACGGTGTATGTGACACTCAAGGAGGGCTCTGCTGACGACATTTGGAGGAAAGCTGACACCATTAATGATTGATAATATCCAGACTTGCCAATGAGTGCTGTGAATTTCAAAGAAGGGAGGCAGGAGGAGGGAGAAAAAAAGTTAATTAAAAAAAAATGCACAAATGTTTCTCTGCTCAGAGGAAAGTGTTTATACTGGAATGAAGTAATGCCTTTTGTTTTGTTTATTTCTCAGCTGTCTGTAGTTCTTAGCAGCAATGTTACTGAGGTTTATGCTATACAAATACAGATCTTTTTAATATATAAATAAATGGGGTTTTTTACACTTACCTCATTTTTTTTAATTTTGCTAAAATCCCAGAGAGACAAATTAGTAAAGAGGCAGAGCTTTGCCAGGGAGCCTTCATTAGATCAGCACTAATAACTTCTTTCAGCAGCCATGGATAGCTTCTGACATCACAGCTCAAGCTTGTCCGAAAGCTAATTATTTTCCCTGTTATAAAACAAAGGTTCTGTATCAAAGGCCCATAATGTGACACGGCACACGCTCCAGATGCACTGATTTGCAAAATAAATCAACTGTGTCAGGGTGGAATTTGGAGGAGAAATTACAACAAATTGCAATTATATTTGCAGTGGTACACTATTTAAATGCATTGTCAATTTGTTAAATGCAAGACACCATGTGTGTCTTTTTCCAGGTTGCTTATGGGGGAATAGAAGAGGAAAAATTTTTATCTGTCAAAAGGAGAAAAATCTTCTTCTCCTCCCCTTCACCCCCTATACAGCTTCTTCAAGCCTACAGATGCTACCGTAGCAGGCTTTATAAAAAATTTAAATGGTGTCATAGGAAGGCAGACATAGCTAGCAGGAGTAAATGGTTGGAGCCCATCCCTGGCAGAACAAATGAAGAGACGTGTTTAATAACAGAAAGCATTCAAAACCTTTCTGATTTTGTTATCTTGTTTAGTCTGCTATTAAACCATACCACCAAGTAATACAGTAGTGTGGGAGATTTGTTTTGTTTTGTTTTCCTCCTCCAGAAGGAGACAATTGTCTTCCCTTTTTCCCTTTTCCCTTCCTAACATTCTCCTCCCTGAACAGTGCCAAAATAGCAGCACTGACCCACCCTACCGATAGGCAGGCAAAAGGCCACACGTCAGGATGGTCAATGAGACACAAGCACAGGATTCAGCAGGATCCTGCCTCCACCAGCATGTCTCACACCAGGTAGTTAGATAAGAACAGGACAGTGGGAAGATGGCAGGAAAGGCAAAGCAGGTGAAAGAGCTCTTGTCTGCATGGGCTGGTGACTCCAAAAGTTCCCCAGCACTCTCAAAGCACAGATGAAATGGGCATGTCCCCGTCACACCTCAGGTGCTGCGAGAGGGGATGTCTTCTGCAAGGCACGGACACCACGGCAGGTAATTAGAGCACTTTCACTCCCAGTTTGAATCCCCTCCCTGGCCTCATGATATTGGCCTCCTCCTCTTTCTTTGTGATTGTATTTTCTGTTTTCTTACGCTTTTCCCCTTCCTATCCACTCCTTAATTTATTTTCTCAGTTTCTTCTCCTTTTTTCTGCTTGTGCCCATGTATTTCCAGCCTCTAATTTCTGCCACATTTCCTGTTTGAACTTCTCCTGTTCCATCTCCTTTCCCATGTTAATGTCATCTGTTTACTCTTTGAAAACAATTTTCCTTTCATTTCCAGGGCTTCTTTCCCTTCAATTTGTGTCTCTATGCATGTATATACACACATACAGATACATACATATATATACACATAAATCTTGAAGCCTTACCCTTTTGCGTTTCAAAACTAGGCTGTCCCTGAAGTCAGTTTGTTATTCCAGTCTCATTCACTTTATTGAGTTATTTTCTTTGCTGCTATCAGTCTCTAAATACAATCCAGTAAAGATACAGCAATGATTTTTGACAACCTGACCTTTCTCTGCTTTCTTACACTTGTTTAATTAGGTACCACATGCAGCTGTGACTTGATCTTTACAGTTTTCCAGCCTCCCCCACCCCTTACCTGGGGGGGGGAGAATAAAAAAAGAGAGAGATGTTGTTGAAAGAAGGTCATTTTTGACAGGTCTGCCAGTTATTTCAGGTGTCGGAAGGCCAGCAAGTTCTGCAGGAATGGCAGGCCATGCTGTCTGTATTTTGCTTAGCAAGTTAGAGAAAACTTTTGGCTGGGGGAGGTAAAGAATTAGGTGATTTACTGGTTTGATGAGGGCCTGCAGTGATTTAACCTTCAGATATCCAGTTTAAACACAAATCTGATGAACAAGAAGAAAGAAAGCTGGCTAAAGACCTGCCAGGTCTTTGCTTTGGCAAGCTGGGATCTCTGGAATAGCCAGGCTGTGGGTGTGTGTAGACAGACAGGATTGATGCCCCCACAGATCCTTAGGTATGGGAAATTACTGATGCCATCTTCAAGGAGTGGTGGCAGGCAATCATTACTAGCAGAATGTTGATTTTTTGTTTCCCAGGTGAAATGCATTATTTCTGGTGGTATATGAGTTCATTCATAAAATCAAAGATGCTTTCTCAGTTTCTGGTGGACCATATGACCATTCAGGCTTTCAGCAGGCACACATCCATCTCACAAACTCCTCAGCACACTGTAGTGTGAGTCCTCAGCAGTCCTCCTTGTCAGCAGGTCTCATCCATAAGAACCAAAACCCAAAATGAACTGTCTGCCCAAGAACTAGTGTCCTCATGGCCGTTTTGGCCAAATGGGCAGGCAGGGAGAGTGTTGTCCCACATGAACTGCGATTACACATCCACACACACCTGAAACCCCTCTTCATCTGGCAGAAAAGTTGAGGCTTGAACCCAGTGGCAATGTGATGTCTGCAGGCTGTGGTCACATCTTCCTGCAAATTTATTTATAGCTTTATTGTTCAGAATGATCCCAGTTCAGCAGTGGTGGTTGGTAGATTTTTCCATTGTAATACACATGCTAACTCAATCTGCTACAGTACCATTCGAAGCCCATGGAAGACAACTGGAGTCCTTCAGCTTTCCGATGTCCTCCAGTACAGATCCTTCTGTCCTGACATAGGCAGATCTCCCACTGACTTCCAGGTGGATGCATTACTTGTATTTTGGTATGGATATTATTTAAGCAAAAGGACATGACAAACTGCCTAGTAACGCTGATTAATGGGTGCCCCTGGGGAATAGTGAGGCATGAGATGAAGTTAAATAACTCCAATGTGCATTACTCAACAGTGCCACACCACCTGAAGTGTCTCATTGTGCCTAAAAAATGGATTCCCTTTTAAAAAGGAACATTTTTAATGTTTCACATTAATTTTCTCCAAAGTCCTTACACTGTGAAAAATATTCCTTACGGAAAGCCTTCTCCCCATCTCCACCATCACCGCCTCTCACCAAGCCTTTCCCTACAGGTGTCCAATGTATCTTTGACAAGGTGAAGTAGCTCGGTGCATGTACTGATAACCCACTTGCCTACCTTGATTTATGCTGCACACTCATGTGGTGTGGCTTTGAAAACCAGTGGGTTTGTCATGTGGTGCAAAGCTGACTACAATACTTTCTCACTGGGCAGATCACCATACAAAATGGTCCTGAGCCCTTGAGCTGCATCCTCAACTGCCCCAAAACACCACAGATATCAATTAATGCCTGCAGAAGCTCTGACCATCCAAAGTTCTCTTTGGTGGTAATACCACTATTTGTTTGCTAAACCTGTCCTTATCGGCACATAATCTGCCCTGAATCCGGTGTGATTATGCATGCATAAGTGGGCAACTCCCAATGTCCTTGGGCTTCACAGGAGTTCATAGCAGGACTTTGTGTTTTTTTCCAATGACTTGCAAGGCTGGCTGCAATGTGATTACTCAAACGTTTTAAGTTAAGTTATGCATGTGATTTTCCCAGATCTAGCAGAGAATTTAAGTCTATGTGCTAAAAAAAAATCTTCCTGATGCTTAGTTAAACAAATCATGTACTCTTAGTAGGCCATAGTTGTTTTCCTTCTGATTTTATTTTTATTAAAATTTATAGTTACTAAAGATCAGAGATTTAATACAAGGATATAAAATGGCATTCTCTGATTGTATTCACAACAGATACTAGATACTACTATCACACAGTTCATTCTTCCAACAAAAAGATCCATGCACAGATAAGGACCACTTGGTCATTTATCACACACTGGCCCTCAACAGACTACATAGATAAATACAGAAAACAACATTTTCCAGAAGAAAAAACTCTTCTTTGAAATTTATTCACCTAAAATATTAGTGCGCATTATATAATAAAGAGTGATGATGTATCCGCTTAAAAAAATGAAGGGGTTGAGTTATAAGGATACTGGCAGCATTCTGTTACTATAGGAGGAAGCACTAAGAACTGAAGGGTTTAATACCTAAGGCTAAATTTTGAGAAGACTGATATTTGCTTCTTTGAGTCACAGAAATATCTGTGTGTCAAATCAGCCCAGGGACCTATGGTCTTTTAGACCACTGGAAATCAGCGTTTATTCCACTGGAATTTGTGGTTTAACTTGGTGGTAGAAAAGAATGGTGGCCCAGTTGTTTTCAGTGACTCAGTTTTTAACCTGTCACTTAATTAGAAAAAAACCAAGTATTTAAATAACTATCATTCAGCTGCAGAGACCCCAGTGCAGGTGTGATTTCTGCACCAACAAAGTGAGCCTTCGAAGGGGAAATTACCCTTCTCAGGCGATGCCCCTGGGCAGGCTGCAAAGTGCTGTGAATAACCAAGTCCCCAGCCTCATCCTAAGGCTAATATCTTGCATGATGAATTTCAAGACAGAGCAAATTTCGACAGTCCCGTGATGAGAAACTGGAATTTGCACTGCAAATTCTGGTGCAGGTGTGAGGGGTGCTCGCACGCAGGTGGTGGGACTGGCTCACATGGCAGCTGTCACTTGTCCCAGGCACTGTGAGCAGAGGTGGGTTTTACAGTGACTTCTCAGCAGCCTTAGCTGTCCTTAGGCTAGAGGATGTGATGGTTGTGTTCCCTAACGCCTAGAGTCCCGAGTAGTACGCTGCTCCCTTGGGGTCATGGAAATGATTTGACTTACAAAGCCCTCACAATACTCTATTTTATTCTGAGGCAGAAAGACTTCTGAAAAGACTATGTTTAGGGTCTAATCATCTACTTCACTTGCTCAGCCTGAAGTCAGCTTTGTTGCAGAGTTGAAACTTCACCAGCTAGTGAAAGGACCCACCTGCACCAGTGAGGATACTCCACTGGGATCTGACTGTTGTTCGTTTTGGAGATAGGGCAAAATAACCATTGAATCTTGCTTTGCATCTTCAAGTGCTGTGGATCCATAGCTCAGCACAGCCTTGCTAAAATCTAATGTAAGAATATGAACTAGAGGGGGCCTATTTTCAGTGCCTATCAAGAAACACTGCGGACCTTAAAAAGTCTGAGAGCTAGGCTGCTTGGCTTTAAACATTGCCAACCGGAGGTTTTAAATTAATCATTTATCAGAGCCCAGAGGCAGACATTTCTCATAATTGGCCTGAGGAGAGGTTCTCAAATATGGGGAAGTGCAGGTACAAGTCCTTTGTACATCCTTCTCCAAGTCCAGGCTCAGACAAACACTCCAAACCTGAACACAATCTTTCTGAAGTTTTGAGACATAGATGAGGTGTGTGCAGGGTTTGTGAAGGACTGGTTTAGTAACAGAGCAGTAAAAAGTGCTATCTTGTCTGTCGAATGCTCCAAGCAGGTCTTCAAGGTCTGCAGACACTGAAACCACATATCTGAAAATGATTGAGTTACTCAAGTAATTATTAAATTGGACACCACTCAAATCTGTTCTTCTCTTTATTATACACAATGATTCACCATTTATAGGGCCATAAATTCATTTGAAAGAGGTGTAGCAAATCCAGGCTGGGGATATACTGCAGAGGTTTGGAAGTGAAGCTGAAGCTGTAAAGACTGGCTCCTCTCCAAGGGGCCGAGACATGAAGCCCTCTGACCTGTTAATGGCAGCCAGTGATTTGTAACCTGTAGTGCAGCCACTCCGGCAGGCACTCAGCCCCGTGCCATCCACCCTGGGCTGCCAGAGTAGGGCTGAAAGGGGATGAAAGACACGTGTACAGGGAAATAAAGACTTTGCCCATGTGCCAGAAGTCTCTCTGTTCTTTTTCATGTTTCTTTCTTATCCACTCTCTCAGCCATCTTCTCTGACTGTCGGTCCATCAAGCCAGCTCTCCATCTGACAATACGTTTTATTTTCTTAAAGCAGTTCTTTACCAAGGATTCACTTCAGTAGTTTGTTTGTTTGTTTTCCTGTCTAGGAAATGGTTTAAATTACCATGCTTTGATCACCTATTTCCCCTCCACACACAGACAAGAAAAATAAAAACAGTTCCAGTGAAAACAGGGTCTATTTTGCAAACAACCTAGTTTTTGGAAAAAAAAAAAAAATAGTGGGGAAAAATGCTTCATCACAAACATTTTGGACATCCTTTTGTTTTCTCCTGCTCTTGTTCCCTTGGCAGCTGGTAGAAGCAGATTTTATAAAATTGCCATCCAACACTCAGAGGCACCGATGGGGTTTGTTAGACTCATGAGTTTCACAGGGCAGACACTGTCCAGGGAAAACATCTTGCTGCTGTAGTTATTTTGAACTAAAATTTTTGCCTCCACAAATACCTTCCTTTGTTCTTATACAAGCCTAAATGAAAAGCTTTGGTTTTTTGAGGCCTGGATTAGTCAGGTACCAGTTAGCCGGTAACAAGGAAGCAAAATTCCATCATACCTGTTAAAGCTGATGCATTACTCAATTGCTCAGTAAAACAATCTGGTAATTTTTGTCCAGTACTAGCTGTTCTTTCTAGACTCAACTTCTGCTACCTGTGCAAAGGATTCCCATTTTTTTGAAGAGATCTGTCTGTCAGAAGGAAAAGAAAAAGCATGTTTTCTGTGCTGCTCACCATCTCTGAGCAAGAAAGTAGAAGAAAACCTCACCAAAATCCCATGAATTACTTTATCCTTCTAATTGCAAAAGTCTTTGTTTTTCCATCTGTCAGTGACAAGGACTCAGTTTTGCAAAACTGTTGAAAAAAAAAGAATTGGGAGGTTTTTGCCAATCTGAACGTGGAAAGCGTTAGTGAGTCTGCAAACTTGGATGAAATTCAGTTACATTTTGCACTGTGAACTTGAAAACCTCAGTTTGGCTGAGAAAATATGTTAGAAAGTGAAAAAGCAGATGCTGCTTTCCAGGTCTGTCATTCACTTTTTAAACGTATTGCTCAATAATCACTAAAACACAGCTTTCTCAGGTGTTAAAACATCTGGGATTCGACATCTCTCTTAACCCAGATCACTGGGAATTCTGAATTGATTCACCAAGTTTCACAGAACAGAACAGGTAACTTGGCTGAATTTAATCCCATTAGCTGAATGTCCACGTTTCACCAGCTTTAACTCACAGATCTGAACTGTCAGCAAGCATCTCTTTTGTGTGCACAGAGAAAGTCAATGTTTTGCAGGAACATACCATAGAACAGACTGAATATCCAAACAAACTGTGTTTTCACGTTTGTCTGTGGCAATGTAGGGGGGAACTGTGTGGGCAATTAAAGAATTGGCACTCACCAGTGGTTGTCTGTACCAATGCTGCTTGTGAGCCAAACAAAAGCTGCATATAAGTTTGACCCACAGGAATGTGTCTCTTTCTTAGACACGTGGTGTGGTCTTAACACTGAGGAGGGGGCTTTTTCAAAGTTCATTTTACTGTAGTTGTTCCAAGGTACTTGACACCCCCAGCAGAACTTCAGGGACATTGCAGCAAACACCACCCTTGAATGCAGAAAGACCTTGGCTACCTCTTCCATCTCCTCCTCACCATTCATCTTAAAATATTCCCAGCACTGTTGCAGCTCGCTCAAAGGTAGGCAGGAATATTGTGCAAAATAAGGATTAGGCTTTAAAAACAAGTAATTCGCTGGTCACTGATTGTGTGTTAATTAGTATCGTTCTGTCCCTGCTTTAAGAAAAATGGTCCACAGATGGCTTCAGACTGAGAAAAAAAATGCAGGTTTTGTTCTAGCAATCCTGTTTGTTTCCTGCCACCACCCCTCCAGCTACCCTCTAATTGAACAAAATGGACTTAATTTGAATTAAACTGTCAAAAGTCTTCCACTTAAATTGATTTATCAGCCTTCCTGGCTGAAATGGATTCATTTCTGCACAATATATATGAAGTGTGTGTTGATGGATTGCATTTCATGGAATGGAAACATTTTTTATGCGTCTTCATTAGATTCAGCTCAGGTATGCAAAGGAAAGCGGGGGAAAAGCATGGAGGAGGGAGGGAAAGGAAAGAACAAGTGTGCAAGAGCACATGATGGAGAAAGCATGAGACAGAGAACTCCAGCTTGAGAGTAATGAAAATCACCTTTCGCTGACTTTGTGTGTTTAGAGCCCATGCAATGTTCATGTTGCCCCCATATACCCACAGGCATCCTTGGTGGCACTTCTAACAGATGTCAAGCAGAAATCTTATGCAAATTCAAGGTCCCTTCTCCATATCCTACCAGCTCTCTTCTCCAGCCCCTCCCTCCTTTCCCATGTATCAAACTAGAAAGCTCTCCACCATCTCAGCTCTGGAGCCGTGTGTGATTCCATCCAAGCACACTGACATGGTTTTTTAGGGCTCTGGCTGTGCCATGGGAAGGGTTATTGTCCCAGCTGCCTGCTACTGTCCACCCAATGGAGTTGTCGTGGTTTAACCCCAGCCAGCAACTAAGCACCACACAGCCGCTCGCTCACTCCCCCCCACCCAGTGGGATGGGGGAGAAAATCGGGAAAAGAAGTAAAACTTGTGGGTTGAGATAAGAATGGTTTAATAGAACAGAAAAGAAGAAACTAATAATGATAATGATAACACTAATAAAAAGACAGCAGCAATATTAAAAGGATTGGAATGTACAAATGATGTGCAGTGCAATTGCTCACCACCTGCCAATCGACACCCAGTTAGTCCCCGAGCGGCGATCCCCCGTCCCCACTCCCCCCAGTTTATACACTAGATGGGACGTCACATGGTATGGAATACTCCGTTGGCCAGTTTTGGTCAGGTGCCCTGGCTGTGTCCTGTGCCAACTTCTTGTGCCCCTCCAGCTTTCTCACTGGCTGGGCATGAGAAGCTGAAAAATCCTTGACTTTAGACTAAACATTACTTAGCAACAACTGAAAACATCAGTGTGTTATCAACATTCTTCTCACACTGAACTCAAAACATAGCACTATACCAGCTACTAGGAAGACAATTAACTCGATCCCAGCTGAAACCAGGACAGGAGTACACTGGACCCAGTTACTTGGCAGGTGAGCTGACTTAAAGAGTTAAAGAGAAGATTCTTGCTAAACTGAAAAGAGATAGAGACATTCCAATCAGCAGCTGAGCTGTCTGGTCTGCAGGACCTCCTACAGGGTCCATGACCAACAACATAAGGTGGGTTGGAAGAAAATTATCCTTTAATTTGGCATGGCTCTGTTTGGAGAAACATGTACTTCTACCCTTAGACAGAGAATGCCATTTGACAGTCAAGTAAGGGAGTATGCTAGGCTGGTTGAAATGCGGTGGACCAGGAGACCACTGTGGTTGTATGTCTGAGTCCCTGCTTTGACAATCAAATCAAACCTTTCTCCAATGAGATGCTTTCAAAAGGAGGCTTATATGGAAGGGGCATTAGAGAGAGAAAAATCAAAAGCTTCAGCCAGCTTCACTAAAAGCCTTTCAATTATAAAAAATTGTTATTGTCTTTATTTCTGCTCTTTTCCTGACCTAGAGTGTGTTTAATGCAGTAGGAACTATTTGACAAACTCAATTAATTTCCACTTAGAATAAGGTATTTAATCTGAAGAGTTTTAGATGAACTGGGGCAGGTGCAGTTTGACTCTCTGATTGATTGAATTAAACTTCTATTCATTTCCAGCCATGCCAGATCCAAAA
This sequence comes from Harpia harpyja, assembly GCF_026419915.1. Classification (NCBI taxonomy): domain Eukaryota; kingdom Metazoa; phylum Chordata; class Aves; order Accipitriformes; family Accipitridae; genus Harpia; species Harpia harpyja. The sequence continues at coordinate 8,857,444 of NC_068958.1, forward strand.
ATTTTTCAACAGTTTCCGTCTTCTGTTCCTTCTGCCTGGCATGTTTTCTTTCCCTCCTTCTGGACATAAGAATGGTGGATGGGATTCAAAAGGGGTATCGGTTTCTGAAAATGGTTGAAGTAAATGTCACAGGCAGGGAATACCAGAGTGAAGATGCCCAATATGGAGAAGGCAAAGGATTTGCACTATTTACGGGCAAGGAAGGCAGTGACAGGGAGGATGTTTCTTGAAAGCTATCATCTGAACAGACTTGATGATCAGGGAAGTGAGGGATATCCATCCAGCCAACTGAAGCTAGAAGGGATGGATTTTTCTGAACAGTTTAGCATGTGGAATGCTGAGCACCTAGTCCTGTTGCAGGTAACAAAACTCCTGAAAACAAGACCTGTAGTTTCACTGAAAATCCTTCTCCATTGGCCTCACACAAAGCTGATTGAAGTCATCAGGAATGTTTCCCATGGTTTCAGTGGGCTTTGGATTGGTCTTAAGTCAGCAGGTGTACAATTTCTTGTTGTGAAACCTGCCTGCAGAAAATCAGAGAGCTCTGCCACTGATGACTGCAGCAGTAACATTCGGTCCTATATCCAGAACCCACATCTTTTCTGATGAAGGTTGCCACAACAAGACGCCAAAAGCCTGCTCCCCTTACACCCCCTCCCTCATGCTCTTTCACCAGCAAGAATATGAATCAAGCCCTGAAGAGAGCTGTCAGTGAGGGATGATTTTCCTGTGATTATTGCCTGGGTGAGAGATTATGCCTTGTTTTTTTGCAAACTGCCTTATTTGCAGAGCAGAACGCTTTGGGCTCATGTCCAATTGATACATTCCTCTTCAAACAGCAGATCCAACTACAGAGTGAGATGCAAATTTAATTATTCCACATGTAGGAAACAGAAACGGAATCTCATTGTTAAATTTGTTCTCCTACGTCGGGAAGATAAAAAACAAAAAAAGATGCTGAAGTGGCCTGTGTGAGTTGAATACATTTCACTTCCCAGAGCCAGAGAGAAATAAACTCTGTTCCTGCTGCAGAAGCTTCACTGGATAGAATTACTTTTCTTTTTTTTGCTTTTCCATATTCAGCATTATGATGAGCTGCTGAAACTTCTTCCTCATATGCATGCATATGTGCAATTCCCACCTTATTTCCAGGGAGTGTTTTGGGACGATTTCACTTCCCTTTGAAAGTGATCTCCTGGGATGAGAACCAACCTAGTTGGATCTTAGATAGTGGGACATCTAGATCAGAGCTGAGACAAATGCTTTTCCTTAAGGGATTTTTTTCCACTTGACTTAGCTCAGTTCAAGCTGCTTAGGGGACCACTGTGTAATCTGTAGACTCTCTTTCCTGCCGTCCTTTTACAATGGGGTGGGAGACCTCTCCCATGGTCCCACTTCTCTGCTGATGTCTACAGTTTCTGAGATGGAAAGGGATCTATCTGGAAGTTTTTGCTCTGCCTTCTTTCTTTGTCTCTTTCTCTCTCTCTGCCTGCTAATTGCTGCAGCTTTCTTCATGCCTTGCTTAAATAGTTCTAGTTGCAATGGAGTACAGATGTACTATGGGCATTACAAATGAGAGGATGTTTGTGGTAGGGACCACCATCCTCTTTGGTACTAGTGACTGGTTCATCTTGAGTTCATGGGCTTATTTGTGTAGAAGTGGCTCCAAGCTCTACTTTGAGGACAAGTTGGTCTTCCATCCATCCATCTCAATAGTATCTGGCTCCAGGAACTGGTGCTTCATAGAGAGGAGAACCCAGAAGGTTCCTAGAATCATCTGCTGCAAGAACCAATGTGATTTAAGGGCAGCCTAAGCTCAGAGTTTGGTCTGCTTACAAAAAGGGCAGTCTTGTGCAAGTCTGTGCTTCAGGTCTGTCCCCTTGAACTTGCAATTCAGGGACCGCAGCTTTTGTCTCAAGGACAACTTGCCTTATCTTCTTTGGACAGTACTGGGAATCCCATCCATAAGCTAAAGATAACTGATGAGGTCTGTCCTAACAGGCAGCAGCAGAGCCTAGAGCCACTCGAGCTCACCTGCATTAGACTGACTGCTGCCCCAGAGCCAGTGTCACACTGTCCAGTGATGGATCAGCCATGCCAGACCCATTCATTATAGCTCATATCTTATGATAGCAGGAGTAGATCCTGTACACTGTCACCCAGAGGAAAACTCCATCTTTTATCTCCCAATGCATCCCTCATAGCCATAAGCTATTGAGTAACATCAACACTATACGAATGGGGAAAACGTCCGTGAAAGAAGTCTGTGTAATAGATAACATATCACCCCACAGAAAAGAGGCACTCCTGGGGCACTCATCTCCTGCTGTTCATTTGCAGATGCCTGCAGGATCATCTTTTTCCATGAGCTGCTTGTAATTTACTTCTGGAGGCATGCTGCTTTCCTGCACACAAACATATCAAGATCTGCTTTCTCTAAGCAAATTTCCCCACCAGGAGCAGAACAAGAGGCAAGCAGGACTCTAGAAAAGTGCAGAGTGTGGTGGTGTTTAGATCCATGCTGTGCATTGGCAGTGTCCTTTTTAAAAGGGTACCTTTCCCGAAATGATCAAGCTGGCTATGAGTGGCAGGTGTTTGGTGGTTTTTAAACATAGATCGTTTCTGTGATGTGGTTTGCAGCATAACCCCCAGATAAATGCACAGGTGAAGGGCTGAAGAGCTGCAACACAAGGGCAGCCAGAGGCAAGAATTTTTTAATTAGCTTTTACACTGGAAAAAGGGTTTCTGTGGCCACACTTTTAGCTCAGGGGAGTCCTTAACCCAGCCTTGCATAGCCTGAGCCTGCTTACCGCAAAAAGGAAAAGGAGTTAGTCAAACAAAAAGGAAATAAACATTGGGTCAGAGCTAAAAGAACATAATTTTCTACCAAACTCTTTCTATGTTTACCATATTAAATGATCAACACATTTGCACTGTATCAAACTGTGCAGATGTAGCATTAAAAGGTCAACTGTTAACCTGCAGAAGCAAAGAGACTCCACATCTCTCTCTTAAAGATGATACTCCATTCTGAATGGGTCCCCATGGTACTCCTATAATAACATTAATGCTCCGAGTGGCTGTATAGAAGCTCTCATTTGCAGTGCATGGAACCTCTTCATTAAGACTCAAACCCCCACTGTGAAGATGGGAGCTGACTTTCTTATGGCCCTTGAACAACTGGGGAAACTGAGACACAAGGAGATTAAATTCTTTTGATAAAAAACCTCGGTCTCAAATTCCTTATTCCAATTTTCAGGCAGGTTTCCACATGGTAGAGTTTGTGGGATTAAAAATTCAAAAAATCATGGAATTGGGAAACTCTAAAGATCGTGGATCTCTTCTAAGTTGTTCCTCTGCATGGTCAGTAATTCTAAAACAATTAAAATGAGAACATCTTTTGATGCAGCGATACTTGAAGGAATAGGAAAATCAGAGGCAATGCAAAAGCAAGGTGTTTCTCATGTCTCATATTCACATAACAGAGGCTGGCCTACCCTTGGGAGCAGCTTATAAAATAAGAGCTGTATTATTACTTTGCCCATTTGAGACAGATAAGAACTCTCTGCCAGGCCTGATCCTTAGAGCCCAGCAGGGCCATGCATTTGTTTATATTTTAGTTCAGAAAAGGATTTAAGTCCCTGTTTATCTTTAAGGCTCCTAGTAGATGCATGAACTTTCATTGAAGAATGAGCCCTTCAGTGAATCAAAGCCTTGTTACATCCCTGTAGCAGATGGGAGAGGTGAAAGCCTGGCCCCACCTCCCAACTTGCTAATGGAGCAGCTGAGCCAGAATACAGATGTTGCCACGCTTACCTCTGTTTCACAGAGGAAGCCAGGAGTAGAAGGAGGTTTGAGATTTAGAGCATATATATACTCACAAGACTATGCAAATTACTTATTACTCTGGCTTCAAGCCTGTGCTTGGAGGTATAATATAGGTTAATTAAAGACACAAGAGAGTATGGGGAAGATGCACAGATTGGACAAAGCGATAGTGGCGTGGCAAAGACTGAGGGAAGAAGTCCCAGGTTGATTCCTGGAAAGAAAATTGACACCACAAACCAGCTTTGCCTTTTTTTTCAGACAGTGAAAGCACAGCATCAAAGCACTGAGCAGAGCTGGTGTAAAAGTGGAACGGTCACTGTTGATGCTGGTTAACCCCACAACTTCAGCAACATGGGAAAACTGGGACAAATTTCTGTGTGTGCTTTCCCAAAAATCATGTCTCCCTATTCAGCCATGCACAGCCTGTTAACGAGTCCTAGAGGGCAAAGAGTCTCAATCTCCACCAATGATGTAGCAGGTTTTGCAGTCTTTTGACGTATTGAAATCAGGAAGGCATGGGATGTGTTTCTGGAAGACAGGCTTCAGTCATGCACCTTCTGTCAGAACAGGGACAATTGCTGGAAATTCGGCAAAGTATAGTAAGGAAGAGTCAGGCTAAATGACCCAATAACTTGCCCATGTCTCAAATACATTAGTGGTCTTTGTATGCCTGGACTGTTATGCCTCTTTTATCCACACGTTAGGGACACAGCAGAGAAATTGGTATGAAATTGTCGTTCCTGCTACTTCTACAAGCACTAAATCTTGCTTTGTTTTTCCTATTTTCTTTTCTTCATTTTTTTTTTAATAGCCATCCAGGCTTCTTTACTGAAGCCATAAAAAATACAAGTTATGAAAAGCAAAAGAAAAAGGCTATTTCTAGGCAGAGGAACGTGTCTCTGTATACGTTTGTGGACTGAGTAGCACAAGAGGGGACCTGATCCTCAATAAGTTTGTGGGATGTGTCACACAAGAGAGACCTGAACCGAGCCCTCCAGGCACAACTGGAATGTAAATATTAATTAACATTAATGGTCTGTGGCCTTGCCTGTCAGCCAGCAAGACTGTGCATGGCCGAGTAGTATTAATTTGGTGTTGGAGCCCTGAAAGCAGAGAGTCTGGTGGTATGATGAGCTCAGCAGCTTCACTCCCACATGCTCTGCTTCTGGATCATTCCCAGGGAGGGAAATCACAACTGGGATGAGATGCCGGGGCTGTTTCAAAGAGCACTGAGGACACAGGTGGGAGACAGGCTCATTGCTGAGCTCTGTACCCTACTGTGTGCTCTTCATGTTGCAAACTCTAGGCATGGTGCCATGTACTGAAGTGCTGGGAACACCGACTGCAAATAGTGGGTCACACTTCCAAAAGCCTCTCTCATTCTCCTGGGCAGGTGTCTGCTAGCTGCACCTCATTCTTCTTGCAGCCAGGCACACAGAATTCATTTGGGGGGCTCCAGCTGGAACATCTCAGGTTCCAACTGACTCCCATACTGTGGGCCCAATTCTCAGCAACAGCATCTCCCCCGCTTTCCCTCCCTCCTTCTCTCTGCAAGCACCTCCAATGAATTATTAATTGCAGCTCATCCAATTAAAAGGCTCCTGCACGTGAATATTTCATGGCTGCTTGTCAGAGCTGTTGGCTGGCAGACTGGGCAGCACTAGGGTTGGGGCTTCAGTGAACTGAGAGGAGTGAAGCGCAATAAAGAAAGGAAGAAATCAATAGCGTAGCACAGGCTGTACACATCCAGAAGACTCTTTATTATATCTGAAAATTGCTTTCTGTGATTGCTACCATCATTACTTCTGTATTTATTTTTTAACGACTCGTCCATCATGAAGCACGTATACATAACGAAAAAGGCCAATTGCACTAAAACAGTTAAATTCTTTTAATACCTGGCACTGGATGAAAGCAGTAATGAGTTCATTTTGTCTCTACTCCCTCTTACGGTGAAACCTTCCTCATCCAGAAGCCAGTTTCATTGCTATCTCTGTAAGTTAGAATAGATCTACTGCTTTTCCCTCTGGAAATGGACCCATCAATGATGTTCATGGGAGTAACTTGCAGCTTAGCAGCTCTGACATTAGTATATAAAGGCAGTTCCCAGGACATGAGAATACCAGCAAAGTATTCAGAGGAAGCATGAGTGTGGTGCTATTGCAGAACCAACCTTTTATCAGGGCAAGGAAGAAAGGAAACGGGACTGGAAACCTCTCCCGGGCTTTGAGATGGGTTGGCATCAGGGAAAAGGTTGACAAGATATTCTGGGATGAGGGCCATGGAAGCTGTGCACATTAGAGGGGATATAGTCTCCTACACGGCAGATCTGAAACGTGAGGAAAGTGAAACTGGAGATTTTGGTACGTAAGCATAGTCATAGGGAGCAAATCCAGACTGGGAAATGGCCAACCTCCTTGTTGTCTCAGGAAAAGGTACACAAAGAATGAAGGGTTAGAAAAGAAAGCCAGAGAAAGTCAAAGCAGAAATAAGATCCACTTTTCTGCCAGTGGTGGCAGCCCACTGAAAGAAAATACTCAATGAGGCTTTCAACAAGGGTATGCGTAGGTGGAAATCACACCAAGACTCAAAGCCTCATGAAAGGTATGTCTCAAACACTGGGTAATGGTTTACTGCCAATAAATAACCCAGTAAAATGGTGTGGACTATATTGAGCAGGAAGTCAGCTTAAATCAAATAGCTATGTCCTCAGAAGTCTTTTGTCTCTGAAATGGTCTCTCTTTAATAGGGGTCATACCCTCTTTTTATAAGCTTGGGGACTATGAAGAGGAGGTCAGACATGTACTGGAAGCTGGGGAACTCTTTTTGTAGCCTTGCACGCTGGGGATATTTTGCTTTAAACCACATCTGATGGAAACCATAAAAAAGCCCATTGCTAATATGTGGTACAATTGGTAGTACATGCGGGTTATGAGCTTATTTTGAAAGAAATTTGAAAGAAAGTACAGCATCTACTTCAATAAGACTTCAGATTGGGGCTTTCCACCACATTGCAAATGCATAATATTGATGAAACACTGTTCCTGCATGGGAGTGTGATGTGACTGAATCACAGATTTTAAAATATGTAAGAACTTGGAGAGAATAGTTATTCTCTTTTTAATGCAAGTGATTTTAGTACTGATTTGAGAACCCTGAGGAGAATGTGGAGTTCAGTCTTCATGGCCCATTCAGTCTTTGGTCTCTCAGCTGCAATTTCCAATTAGTGCTAATTTGATTGTGGTTTCTGTGGTGTGGATCATGACGACCTTTTATACCCAGCTGATCCAGCACTGCAATTTGGTGGATCTTTCCCAATGGACAGTAGATAATTTGAGGCTCCGCCACCACCACATTACCCCTGTTTAAATGTTTTGCTCAGACCCAGCTCCTGATTAGCCTGGTTCTGAAGGTGTTCAGGCTAACATCTGTTCCCTGGTCGTTTCTGTTTCTGGACCGACCCCAAAGCCACATCCTAATTCCTGGCTTCATATACTAAATGCGCACTGTATGTGTCAAATACCACCAAAATAAAGCCACAAAACCTATAAATTGGCACAAAAGAAAGCAGGAGAGTTAGCAGAAAGGCCAAACCCCTTGAAACAGTAAGGCACAGTTGGTGGAGAGCTGTGATTTAGGAGTGGCATGGCACAGCTCTGGGTGGCTGAGGAGGTACCCTCTGGTCCAACTCATTGCATGAATGGCTCACTAATCAGCTGCTGAACATGCTCAAGGGCAATGGCAATCAGTGGTGGTTTATTTTAAGATCTCAGAAGGCTTCTCAGTGATCATGTAAGCATCTCACCACCCGTGCATGAGAGACCAAGGTGGATTGCCCCAGCCTCCTGGCATTGCCTTTGCAGTAACTACCCTTCCTTGCATGGGAACCAACTCCTCTGCTCAGGGATGGGTGAGACGAGAACATAGGTAGTCTGGCACGTGGCATGCACCACTGTGATACAGCCAACTTTCCTAAGCCGCAGCTATATTTCCACACAGCTTTCTTATTTAAAGAGAGAAGGGGAACTATGGACATTTTTTCCAGGTTTTTGTAATATCTCAATTTGTCCACTGTGTACGTACAGATCAATTCCAGAGAATGAAACCAACGTGAACTTGTAACATTGCTGCACTTTTAAACAAGAACAAAATCAACAAAAAATCTTAGCAGAAAACCAAATTTCTGGTTTTTTTTTTACTTTTATTGACATTTTCATGAGGGAAAAATTGATCATATCTCAACTCTGGAGTTAAGGTCTCTGAAAAACCTAGCTTTTAGCTTGCAATAAGAAGGTGGAGAAGTGGGCACAGATGATGCCCCACTTCCAAACACCTCTCTGGAAGCTCCAGTCCAAATCCAGTTCTGTTCCAGTATTGCTTTGTACAATACTATTTTCCACTTGATTCTCTCTCTGCTGTTTGCTTTATGTGTCTGTTAATACATAAGCCTGTTCTTTTTTATCTTGCTTGTATTTTTGGCTTTTTTTTTTCTTTCCCTACTTAGTACTAAACTGCAGCACACGCATTGTGCTTTCAGCTGCCTGTGATCTGCCAGTGGGCCCAGGAGCTTAGCCTTAACGGTCTATGTAAATATTGTCTCAAAATTACAAATATTCAGAATGGCAGTAATATATGGGGCTTTTGTTAAAGCATCTTGTTTTATGGGCTTAACTACAGGCTGGGAAGCATGGAGATGTTGACATGTTATTTGTACAAGAGACACACACTCACGTGTACACAAAAGCCCAACATTGTACAAATAGCAGTTCAGGCCATAAATATCATGGCAAAATTGCTCCCAGATCAAAACAACCCCCAAAAGAGACATGATCGAAATGAAGTCAGACTGCATTACTTTCAGGGCACACACCCTTCTTTTTTTTTTTCCTCTGAAAGTGGGTGGAAGAGAAAACTCCGGTGCCGAGAAGCCTATTCTGGATCAACACATTTAGAAACAAAATGTACCTTTGTATCTAAAAATCTGAGTGTCATGAATATTTAACGTGGAGAGGAAAGAATGATTTTGTCAGTGTGTAAAGCAGTCCCAGAGAGGCTCGAATTCTGCCTGGTTTCTATTAGCTTTCCTTCTCTGTAAACAGACTGAGTCATTTGCTGCAGGAGAGGTGTGTGAGCACAGGGAGGGAAAGACACATGGGTAAAAAGAAAAAAACCCACTGCCATGCAAATGGATAGAAATGGATTTGCTGTGCAAAGTGCTGCCTCCTTCCTCATTTTTCATGATGTGGTGCTGGGTCTGTACAGCCAAGTTTAGCTGCAGTTTTCAGCCCAACAATGTCACGAATTTGAAAGGTCTCGTGCACTGCTAAAAAAATATGAAGGGTACCTGTACATCCTGACTAACCTCCCATAGAGCAAATCAGAGACCCAGAACCACCGAAGGAGAAATCTTATATTGGTGAAAATGTGAAAGAAAAAAGCTTCCTATCAGCTCACCCCCAGTTGGTTGAAAGCAAACCTGTTCCCTGTCGAAAGATGTTGCGGTTATTGGGGTATGATGGGTTCCCCATGTGAGCTATATGCACACCATGAAGCCTCCAAGCTGCAAACTTAACGAGAGGCAGGAGCTGACTCTGATCTAGCACAGCAGGGACAGTCCAGGGGATCCCGTTTTGTGATCCTGGCACGGGGAAGCCTCTGGACTCAGGCAATCATATCAGCATATATTCAAGTCAAAGGCAGCAAGCCTTTAAGTTAAGCATATCTCAAGACTTTGTGTATCAGGGCACCAGTGACTTCAGCTTGTTGTTCTCCATTGCATTTTTCTCTGTATTTGCTGAGATCGCTCTACATTTCACATTCTTTAGTCCAGTCTTTGGACTGCAGCAGGGCTGGGAAGATACAAAATTAAACCTGCCTGTGACTCCTCAGCTGGGAGTGGGATACATTCTGGGGTTACATGGAAAGGGAGATTAACCTGGGGAGAGGAGGGGGCTGCAGCCTTCCCTTCCCCACTCTGCACTAGCACATCCCAGTGGTGGCAGGGGACAGCACGGCTTTGGTAGACTGTGTTTAATAGCATTTTGCCCCTTCTAGCTTTCCATTAGTCCAGTTTTCAGATGAGAAGGGGCATAGTGCTCATATAGTCTACCTGGACCAGTCCTGCCGTTTTGCAAATGGAGCTGGTTTGGCATCAGCAAGGAGCTGAGATTTTTATCTTTTCCTTCCTAAGTTGCTATTTTCCCTCCTGCCTTTACCATGCAGGTGCTTGGCGCAGCCATGAGTCAGAGCCTTTGAGATGGGCTGCTTGTACCAGGCTGCCATCCAGAGGGGAAAGATACGGTGCTGGGAATTCCAGGCACTTACTGGATGGGGAAGACATACAAAAGGGATAGCTCTGGTCAGGAAATCAGAGCAGGGCTTTACATCCAGGGCAAGGAGGGATTTTGAAAGCGGTCAGATGTTTAAAGTAATTTTCAAGATCCTGAAGGCTTGAACAAAACCTTGCTCCAGAATCCTTTCTGATGAAATTCCAGATCACAAACAGCAGCAAAATTTGCAAATGAAAAGAAATAATAATAATTTCTGTACATGACAGTTGTCACTGGAAGATTTCAAGCACCTCACCCTCTGAACCTTTACAGCTCTGCTCTTCATGCTTCTGGGCTAATAACTCAGCCTCTGGCCACAAACTTGAGCCTTTCCATCCGTAGGACTCCAGCCCTAACCCCAAACTGCATCACTCGAGCCTTTCTGGGGCAGAGATGGCTGAAACTGCAAACAGGACGTAAAGCAGCTATTACCTGTTGTTTGAGGCAAGGCCTGTCTGGTGTCTGCAGGTACACTTGATCCCCAAACTCTCAGACTATGTTACTCAATTGCCATCGGTGAATAAGATGAATACACTCCAACAGGACAGGCACACCCATATAATCAATACCTATTAGCTCTTTCCACCCATGGGTCGTGTGTACATATGCATATATAGAGCTAGACACATCTGTGCACACATTCAGGACCTTTTCAGTGACTACATATAAATATATGCAGGTATACCTATTATATACAAGTATAGAGACAGTGTGCTTCTCTCTATATAAACTTTTGCCAGGTCTTCCTTTTGCAGTGTGATCAGTAACAGTTCTAGTGCAGAAGGTGAGCAAAGTGCCTTGTTAAACTAATAATTGCAAAGGAACAAAATCCTTTCTAATAAAATCTTTTAAAACCTTTATAAAATTTCCACTTGAAGGCCAGTTTTCCTGGGAGACCTGTAATTATTGAGAGTGGAAAGAAAGGAGCATAACTAGCCTCTCTTACTAGCCGCCCAATAGACACTAAAATGGGGCTGCACCGAGAAGGTGGCCCCTGTGGAGTCTCTTGATTGAGACACAAACCTGTAGGCTTGTGCTGTCCATCTCCTGGCAGGGTTTATAATTAAAGCTGTATTGCTGTTTATATTCCAGCAGCACCTGTAAGACACACTGCACAAGGTGCTGTGCAAACAGAGAGACAGCAGGCTTGCTGCAAAGGATTTACAACCGTAATAGATAAAGTGTGTTGGGAGGGGTGGCTGTGGAGAGGGGTGAGGAGGAAGAAGGACAGTGAGTCTTTCAAGGTTGTGTGTTAACAGAAAACAGAAGTCAGGGGCCTGATTGCCAAGCAGCTGCCACTCTCTGCGAGGCCATACTGCCTCTCAAATTTAGTCTCCAAGAAACACATGCGGCTTGACCCAGGCACATCCATGTTGGTTTTGTGCATGTGATCACAGTACAGGGCAGAAGTGATGCCTCAGCTGCAGCTGAGGTTTTTGGTATCTTATCAGGACCCATTTGACTGTAGGAATCACTTAAGTGTTGCATATTTAGAATGGACTCTGCTACTGAAAACTCCCGTGCACCAAGTACAGCTCCGAGGCAGGGCTCCCTGCGGTGCGCTGGGGCTGGGCAAGGGCAGCTGCTCTGCACCGCAAGTGCATGCAGTGGAGCTCTTGCTCCTGGCCAGCAAGTCAAAGGCAAATTTGGGAGGTCTGTGTCTGTGGCTCATGCAAGCAAAGGACAGCACTAGAGGATGCTGATGCAGTCTGGGAACACTGGAGAGGAGGAACCCAGCAGGCTGAGGGTAACAGATGGGCATCTTGTACAGCAAATCCCATTGCAGTGGGTGCAGTGAGGATCACTCCCAGCCAGAGCAGCCAGGAAAGCATGCCAGTGCCTTGTTCACTGGAGCATCCTGCCTGCACTCCGTGGGAAAAGGCCAATCACCTTATAAATCAGGCGCTACCTTGTCTGGAGAGGCCGTTGTTTCTGTGAGGCTTTTCCTTAACTTCAGTGCCATCCATCCTAGGCAGCTTTAGTAATATAGGGAAGAAGAGCAGGAAACAAGAAAGTTAGTAAGTCGTGGGTTGTGTTTGGTTAAACAGTGTCTTCAGGCTTCAAAACTAATGCATATGGAAGGGAGTGTTATGTAGGGACACTCAGCTTCCTTCCTCCGAGTTAATTAACCTCCTTCACCTCCACGCTGTTATAGACACAAGCAGTTCTACTGCATATGTCAAGGGTGTAATTAGCACAGACTGAGCAAACCACACACACAGAATGGAAGCTTGCCTGCAAGATGGACAAAAGTGAAAGCCAGGCATCGGCAGGGACGATGAGCCACGACACAGTTGACCAAGTATGGCAGGAGCAAATCTGAGCTGCTAGAGGGAAAGATAAGGGCTTCCCCTTTTCCATTCCCCCCATCTGCTGTCTGCAGTTGCAGGGCATGGATGGGAGGCTGCATCCACCAAAGGAGAGCAGATTCACTCTCTGGGGAGATGACAAGGGGTAGGAGCAGTGTGGTGATGGAGGAAAGTCTTCCTCATTTCCTATTCATTACACCCAGTGCACTCAGACCTCCAGCATTTCCAGCTTCTTGGTGCTCAGAGGACACAACCGTTCTCCCTCATTCAGTTAGCATGATGACAGATCCTCAGGTGACCCTTCTCCATCCTACAGGAGAAAGTCTCCACGGTCCCTGCCACCTCTGCAGCTTGCCCAGCCCTGAGCTCCCAACACTTCTGCAGCCAGCACTCTGGACCCCCTGGTAACCCAGGTTCCATATTCCCATCTCTCAGGGTGATGACATCTCTGCTGTCATCAAAATGACAGCAGGGAAGACTTGGCAGGGAAGACTGAGGTGGAGCCTGATGGTGTTTCACTGGTGGGAGGAAACTATCTATTATGCTTTTCTGCCCTTAAGCTCACAAAACAACCGCAAACAAGTTCACTGAGTTCTCTCCTGCTCTCACGTCACTAGGATTTGCCAAAGATCTCTGCTTTTGAGGATACATTGCTGTCTACTGTCCTTGACTTGCAAAAAGGACTGATCCCACTGCAGGTTCCTTGTGTGCTGTACTCCTGCTGCCTGCTGCACTGCCCATCCATGCTGCCCACGTCCTGGTGGCCTGCAAGGGAGAAAAGGGGTGAACCACAGCCTGCACAAGCATCTTGCGGTGGTTCTGGGGAAAGTAGAGGCACAGGAGTCGTGTTGGATGCAGCACTTGAGCAATTGCATTTTCAGACCCTGACAGCCTATTTGGAAATGTAAAACCAAGGAGATACAAAAATGTTCCTGAGAGAGGAATTTTAAAAAATGTTAAATTAAAAATGTTGCTGAGGGCAGGTCTGCAAGGATCACTGTGAAGGTGTCCACCATTGTTCACATTCATTTCACCGGACCATTGTCCCTCACTCCTCAGTATCAGTGGATCCTTCCATGCCTGTTGATCAACTCCATCCATGCTGGTTTCTCTTCTTCCTTCCACTTCATCTATTAGGTTCTCCTGTTACATCTCACCTGTCATATAGATTGCAAGCAGCCTGGGGCAACCCTGCTCCATGGCCAAAGATCCTCAGTGCTACTGTCATGCAGATCCCTGTGAATGGAGAGTGAGAGGAGCAAAAAGGGAAGGCTAATGATTCCCTGTGAGGCCTCACCTCTTCTGCAGCTCACAGCTTCCGACATTGCCTCCTCCCTTCTTCCCAGAATCACAAAACACACATGCAAAATATTCCCAAATTTTAAATGTTGCTGTTTTAGAGACACATAGTGTTTGTTCCAGCTGCAGGCACTAAATCATCCCTCTCCCCTGGATGTGTGCTGAGGAAGTAAGGCCAGTGATGAATGGGGCTGTCCATATTTACATTGGGAGCAGAACAGCTGTGTGAATCTCACTGTGCAATGAGTACTCTGTGCAAACTCGGCATCCCTCTTGCTTCCTCCCCCACCGCTTGGTGACAGTGACTGATTGTCCACTTTTGCAGATTACTGCCCAGCAGCGTGCATGACTCCCAGCACCTCTTGAAAGTGAGGAGGGGGGGAACCTAACCCTCAAGTCATCAGAGTTGCTGAATTTCTTTGGCGAGTCTTATTTCCTGCGATGACTTTGCAAACAAGCAGGCCACAGAAATAAAAGAGAAGTGCTGGTGAATTGGAAGTGAGAGGGGGGAGGAGAAAGGGTAGCCTGGCTGTTTCTTGCAAGGAACTGCATCCAAGATGTTGAGCGCCTGTAACGCTTTTCATCCTTCAGAAAAATGCTCAAGGTAAATACTGATGCCAATATGCTTTGTGTAATCAGGCTGCAGTTCTCTGCATAGAGCTCTTGGACTGGGGGGTTTAAGAAGAGTTTCAAATGTTGGCAAGACTTAAGCAATGTATGGACAACCAATACAGGCTTCCCACCCCTTTCCCCACTGTTTCGTGCCTGCCTCGATCTACGCTGTTGGCTGCTACCTTCAGTTGGTGGCCCAATCTCAGCTCTAGGTAAAAAGAAATATTTTGTTCTTCCACCAGATCTCTATGCAATCCTGCCGCTGAATGTCACTCCTTCCAAGCAGATTCCCATACTTATGGATCTGCCCATTTCCTCATAAACTGTATCCCTGTAACCCAGCAGGAAAGTTTCCAGGAAAGACCATGATCTGTCAGGGGCTTCATTGCAATTAACACATCTCTGCAGAATGCTTCAGTTTCACCAAATCAGCATATTCTGAGAGGAAAAATATGAAAGTCCTAAATCAGTCTGAACATTTCTGATTGGCTCTCCATTATACTCCTTAGCTGATGGAGATGTGCTGGGTACAAGCAACAGAATTATGGAGAAGGGAATAAACTGTAGGGTTGTCTACATCCCACATACCTGGAGGTAAAACAAGAGGCTAAAGAAGGGAAGATGCTTAGATATGACTCTGATACCTTCATCCAGCACTTTACATGAAAAGACTTAAATTATAGCAGTAGGATGGGTGGCTCCACTGCACAGAGGAGTCCTGACAGTGTGTCTGAAGAAAGGCACTTGGCACTGTGGTTTGGAGAGATGACACTGTGTGAGGCTTTTACCTGCTCTAAGTAGACCCATGTGAAGAAGAGAAGAGGAACAATTACTGGCTCTATTTGTATAGACTGCTCCTGTAGCAGATGAGAGGAAGGGTTACCTCGAGATCCCAAACTTGGCATAGGTTCCCTTAAGGCAGGGTTTAGCCCACAGCTACCATCCACACCTGGAGTCAGTCCAATCCAGCCCAGCACAAGCTGGAGATGGACTAAGATTCAGGGCTCTGCAGTGTGAACCACATCTCCCCCCCACCATCAGGGGCTGGGTTAATGGCTGAAGGGGGAGAAGAAAGAACTGCAAATGGAAAATGGCATTTTCAATCTGCTGGAGTGTCCGGGGAGGGGGAACAAAGGTAGACTCGGGGAAAGGCAATGAGAAGAATGGCAGGGAGCTGGGAATGGCTCCTTGCCTTATTCCTATGCTGCTCCACTCCACACTCAGATAAAGTGGTCCCTTCTCTCCAGCCTTCTCCTTTCTAGTCACACACTCAGTTGGTTAATTCTCTCCTCGTCGAGATCAGAGATTAGATAGAGCCTAGATTTATAGCTAGTGAAAATAAAAAGAGCTGCTTCTATCAAGGATTCAAATGATTAAATATCCCACCATAGAAATACTTTTAACTTCACTTACAGTACAATTTCACTTACACGCTGATGCAGTTGACAGCGCTAACAAAAGCTGCTTGAGTAATATGGGGCCTGAAGAGAGAGAGAAAGAAGCTGGAGGAGAGAATGAGAACAAGGGATAGGGACAGAAATGGAGAGAGAAAGGGAGAAATGGGATTAGATAGTGAGATGCAAAGAGAGGAAAGGAAAGGCCGGAAAAGGGAAGGAAAGGAGGAGGTTGGCTCTCTCTGCCTGCAGCATTAAAAGTACAAGAGCTAAACCAATTAAACAATGAAAGGAAAGCAAAGGATTAAACGAAGGGCTATGTAAAACAGCTCCTCTAATCCAGCTCATTTACTGCTCTTTATTCTCCATTTCCCTCTCATGCTGATCCTCAGATTCAACAATGCCAGACCCATACTGCCTCGTGCCTTGCACACGCAGGGTCCTGCTGGCTCTGTGGCATGCCCCATCGCTCCTCTTCCACCCCTGCCCCTGCCCGATGCCAGCCAGGGTGGGGGACGGTAGCAGGGAGTGATCCCAGCATTCGCCTGGGGATGCTCCTGGGCAGGAGAAGGAGCCTGTACCGAGCTTTGGTCACACCCCTGGTTTGACTGCTCCTGCTCTCCAGCCAAACTCGCTTAAGGACAACCTCAGCAATGCACTGCGAGCTTTTCTGTGGAATGGGACTGTCCTTCTCTGCCATCCTTACTAGCAGATCAGAGGAGGGACTGTTCCTCTCCGGGTGCTGCTGGAGAGCCCTGTTTTGGACAAAGCCTCCCAGCTGCTGTGGTGATCCAAAGGACGAAGAGGACTTTTCGGGGCAGTTTCTGCTCCTCCCTTCTCTGTGCCTCCTCTTTTCCCTCATTCCCTTGCTTTTCACAGATTTACAGACACAGGAGCCATGAGGTCCAGACTGGACCCAGCCCCAGTGTGCACAGGAGGGCTGCACCTCTCCCCCAGTGCACATTGTACCAGGGGCTGTAGATAGCAGCATGGGAAAGAGCATTTCCACTCCCTGTGCTCTACCTGCTCCATGCCCTGCTGATGCTGGGATCCACCACGGCTCCCCAAACCTGCTGTGTGGGTCGGAGAGTCCTGTCGAAACTGTGGCAGTTACGGGGAAAGTGACTGATTGATAGCTAAAATGCAACAAACAGGAGATTGATGTGGACTTGCCTCACTTACTCATCTTCTCCTTTTCCTTTATTTCTCCATTTGCCTGATGTCCAAGAATGATTGTTTCTTTTCTGGTTACTTCTTACAATTTTGATCTCAGCCTCAGGGAGAGCAGAGGGACGGCAGAGCAAGTCATCTGGGGAAGGATTTGAGAGTTGGGGGAAAGCGTGGCTCCCTGGAGCAGGTTTTCTGTGCCTGGTCACTGTCTGCAGGGATGCTGTGCTATTTGGAAATAACTTTTTTTCCCCTTCAGCACTCCAGAGCTACAGATCATTTGAATTCACCCTCTCCTTCCCTTTCAGGAGACAGAAAGGCCGCAGCCGTACTTGAAATGAGACAGATGCTTATGGAATTGTGGTTTTAAAAGCATTTTTCAGTTGAGTTCTTTCCTTTTCTACACAGAGCAGTCCAATGTGAGCTGACTAATAAATGCATTATCTTTTTTTTTCCTTTCCTAGGAGGGTTTGATATGGCAGCTCCATAGATCAGCATGGTCTCCAGGGATATTTCTGCCCTAAACAAAATGGAAATTGTCTGCCCCCTCACAAGCCCTCAGTGACTCATACAATAAAGAGAACCCATAAATATTTGGGTAATTACAGTCCGTTCACCTAAATTCCTTAAGAGGCAGAGCACTTTCTCACTTTGTGTCCTTAAACAGCTGTCGCGTGTTGCTGTTTGCTGCCTGTGTGTTGCCGTAAGCACCAGATTCCCCCTTAATGGTCAGCTTCCAGATAGCATGCATTCAGCTCTGCATAAGTAGTTAGCAAAGGTTGGGAACATTTCATAGCAAAAGGATGAAAATTTGTGCAATGAATAGTAAGTTAGATACTGTATTGCTTTACCCACAGTACACATAGAGGCAGTGCCTTTTGCCTAATGCCTCATCACCAAGACCACACTGTAGACACCTCCGTGCCATGGAGATCAGAGGACCCCTGCACCTGGAACAAGCATTTGCTGAAATCTGCTGTAGCCAGACTCTCCAGTGCAGTGACAGTCCTAGAGATCAGTGCATTTTATAATGTTATTATTACTGTGGTGTTGTTAATATTTTACTGCTTGTTGTCACCACTCTGTGAGGCAGACCCAGCTATACATATATCTGATCTGGGTGGTCTACAGTCCTTGTATGTTCCCTGGAATGGTTACATCAAGCTCATGTTACGATGCAGCTATTTGATGCTGCATAAAATTACCGGAAAGACGAAGGTGGAGAATGTATATTTTTAAAAGAGCGATTCAGTGAAGGTTTAGGCTATGTTATTTCCTTCCCTCCCTCCCTGCCTCATCAGCTCAGGGTGAATTACAGGGTGTGCAAGAACACTTTTAAAAAACCCTCCTTGAAATTAGCATGTCTGGAGCAGCACTGTCTGCACGCCCCAGCAGTCTGCCTTTTCTCAGTGGCTCCTCTCTGCTCTTTGACGACCTCTTGCAGCGCAGCTGATGGCCACAGTGACAGGAGGGCCACAGGTTTCCTTTTGCCCAACCCAAGGCAGTCAAACAAACATGGAGTGGATTTGCATAAAGTGTCTTTCTTTCTCGACTTTCCGACAATCCTCCAAAGAGCACCTCCGCTGTGAGAAAACTGGGCATCGTTGGCTTGCTCGGACCACAGGCATCCAGCAAGCAGAGAAGTCGCACTACTCCTGCCAGAGGAAAGGATGGACAGGTCTACAGAAATACGTTTGGTCTGGTCTACAGAGGGGAGCTCTCCAAGGAGCTGGTGACTGGCAACCCCAGCGTGGGAATGAAAAGCTGTTAAGCTAGAGGAACCCGTCAAGGGCAGCCTCCTGCCTCCAGCGGTAACCAGGCCCAGGTACCTCCAGAGGAGGTTTGAGCAACCCTAGAGCCTGGTATCAGACCTTGTCAGTCACAAACTTTTTATTACAACCTGCTGCTTTATCAAATGCTTCATTTCATCTATTTTTCATCCCCTCTTCCCTTTTTTTCCTGCTACTTAAAATTTGTTTCTTTCCTTGCTATGGGTGACGATGCTTCTAATCAGCACTTTCCTTGTCTAATTGCCTCATTGCGAGCTTCTCCCTGAACCTGTCAGACACAAACTCACACTTCTTGCCTTACTTGTCACAAGAAAAATTGTTCTTTTAAATGTGTCTGGGAGAGGCACAAGGACATTGAATACTCCAGGGAGAGAGAAGTATGGAGGAGTGACTGACTGCAGTTACTCATTACAAGGTATTTCTAAAAGCCTCCCGCAAACTTACCGGGAGATACACAAACATAGAAAAAAGAAAATTCTCTGTCTCAACGACATCACATTCCAAAATATGTTGACACTGAAAAGTCCCTGCGGAAGTTATACCTGCTGTGATTATAGCAGAGGATGAGTGGATTACTCGGTGAAACAAACCATCCATGGCAGGAGGGATTATTTTGCATGTTAGAGGAAGATTTGGG
This sequence comes from Harpia harpyja, assembly GCF_026419915.1. Classification (NCBI taxonomy): domain Eukaryota; kingdom Metazoa; phylum Chordata; class Aves; order Accipitriformes; family Accipitridae; genus Harpia; species Harpia harpyja. The sequence continues at coordinate 8,876,809 of NC_068958.1, forward strand.
ACTTTAAATACTAATACCCCATTAATGATTAATGTATGTATTGCATAGGAACCTGCTTGCTGACCTATTCACTCCCTGTCTCAATCACATCAGATGTGCTAGTAGAGAAAAAAAGTTTCTATGTTTTTCCTGTACCAGTGTTGCATTCATGTAAGAAATTTCTGTCCTGTTCATAACTGAGCAGAGCTCTGAGTTTTTCCTCCCACATTCAAGTCCTCTGTTATCCACCTAAATTAGATTATTTGTGAAGCACGTTGATGTTCACCCCTGGTGATAGCAGAGGAGTCTTTCAGGCTAAGGTATTTGCGGTTGTCATCTTATCTCCTGATAAGAAGATAACAGTGTTCTTCCACTGACACTTTAGCTTTAGTGCTGGTAGATTTGCCTATCAAAGGCCAGCAGAAAGATAGAGCAGGGTTAGGTGTTTGTGTATCCTTGGAAAGATAAATGATGACCTTGGTCTTACCTCCACCTGCTTGATGTCACATCTTCACATCTTCCCTGAAGTAATTTGGAGGGCTCCAACTTCATGGCAGTTCTGTTATATTGGGGACACATTGGTCTTGTCCTTTACATTTCATCCGACAAGAGCAGATTGTCTCTGTGGCACAGGACAAGCCACTTCAGACCAGGTCCTTCTCACCTCCTCAAGTATTAGTCAGGGAGCAAAGTTTTATTTGCAGTAAATAATACCTTTGTGCTTCTATGCCTTCCCTAGAAGTGATCACAGCTGTTTCCTTTTCCCATTTTCCCTTTGTGTTTTGGAGGATTTTTTGGGATGGGGCTCAGAGAGGCCCCCATGGCAGTGGTGTTTGCAGAGCTTGCTCTTGGGAACATTGGCAGTAGAAAGTGTCCAGGAGCTGTCGGTGGCTTACATCTGGCATTGCTCTGTCCTTGCTGGCTCTTTCATGGGACAACTTTGAAGACGTTTCCCCAAGTCCTCCTCTACCTGCCCAGGGCTTCATTACTTATGATCGGCTGCAGAGCTGGGAGTGCTGGGTTCTGGCGGGTGAGCTGGTTATGGAGCAGCTATGACCTCCTGGTGAGGCAAAAGCACAGAGATATTAGCAGGGCACAATTAGAGGGTGAAGTAGAGAGGGGGAGAGACTGACTGTGGGCCACTGCTAAATATTTTACCTGTCAAAAAATGACTTTAACCTGCACATTTAGGCTATAAAAATATTTCTACAATCAAGGAAAGATCTGCTATTCACAAGGACAAAGCTAAGGCAGCATCTTCTCCTTGTCTCAGAAAATTAATTTAAAATAAAAATTGTGGGGAATTCAATAGCAGGAGAGAAGGAGAGAAAGAGAGAGAAAACTGTGCCTGTGCATGGTCTTTAGTCCCTGCGCCTCATGCCTCTGCATTGCAATGGGGATATGGTATAGCTCTTTTTTCTACGAGCAAAATATATGCATCTATGCCTTAAAGCCCAATTAAAAGCTCCCAAAGTCAATGGCAGTCTCAAAAGAAATTTTACCTTTAAATCACCTCCTGTGCTGATTCCCTGTCCCCTTCCCAGGGAGGTACCCAACAGTTTCCATCTCACTGTGCACGAGAACACTCATCCTCAACCCCCCCACCCCATGAGAGCCCAACCATCACCGCAGGGGCTGCACTTGACCGGCTGCACTCCAGGTCACCCCCAGGGCTGAGATCTTTGCCTAGCTCCTGCACGGTTCCTCCAGATTTATGCTAAGTAAAACAGAACTGATTTTGGCCCTTTTTCTTATTAGGCCAATAATTCTTTTCCTACACTTTTCAAATCCCTTGCTGTCTGAACGTAGGATACAAATGACTCAACCTATGCATTTCATGTCATTTATGAATCATTAGGCCTCACTTAAGAGGGTTTGCATCACTCCATGCTCATCTTTATAATCCTAGCCTAATTCTGGGCTTTGGCCAAATAGCATTCAGGCTTCACTTCTTTTCCTTTCCTTTCAGTTCTCTACATGTTATTGAGTTATTCAAGCACTTTCCATTGGGATGAATTGGAAATGCACAATGGAAAATGCAGTTTCTCAAAGGAAAAATTTACATTTGCTGAAGTTTTTTTTGTTTATTTTAAAAATCAACATGCAATATATACTTTTGGCCAGGATATGACTAATTAAAAATAGAAGCATGGCTCAAATATTTCAATTTTCTAAAGGTTTTCCTTGAAAACAATGCAACAAAATACTAAACATATTTTACTTGTGACACTAAACACTGCCTCATAAAAAATTGTAAGCTGGACACCTATTCTCATTTAACAGCTAGGGTCTCTGGAGAAGAACTCCTTTTGTACTTTTCATTCATGGTGTATTAGGCTCATAACAGGACTCCAGGATATTTTTGGATATGCTCTTTGGAATGCTGTTATCCCTATTTTTGAAGCAAGCTGGCGCTTCTACAACTCCAGCAAGGAATGCATGACTAAAGACAAATTGGTGTTTAATACTAAACTGATCTGAAAAATTTCAGGGAAATTCAGTAAATAAAACCAAAATATTTTGTGTCATTGGTTTTGGGGTTTTGGAGTTTTGGGGGGGGTGTGTTTGTTTGGTTGGCGTTTTTTCCAAATTTGGAACTAATTGCAATGGAAATATCCAAAATAAAGTGTTCTTTCACTTTGGAGCTTCTTTTTAGGTTTGCTCATCCATAATAAATGTCTAATTAAAGTTTTCATTGCAGCAAGGATAAAAACCAGGGGTAGAAATTCCAAATTTAACTTGGTGCTACCTTTTATGATGACAGAAAATGAAGAGCCAGCAAAAACAAGAATTGGAGTGAGACTCTCTTCCCATGTATTGATCACAGTGGGCTCAGACTAGCGATATTTAGAGCAATTCCGGGCAGGTACAAAGAAGGGATCATCACTATTTAGTTTGAGAACAAAAGAAGCACAAACACAGTTCTGCCTAGTGAAAACCAGCATGAAATTTTAAATGTGCCGAGCTTCCATCTCTGTGTTTACAGAGGTTTTTGGCATCTCCATCAGAAGTCCATGGTGGTGGGATAAAAAGTCTGACCCACTCCAGTGACTCCTAAGAGCTATAGGACTGCTGTATTTTAAGATGTGCCTAGCCAAATGCTTCTCATTTTCTTCATAGCACCCCGTGACTCCAGGGAAACCCCAGACACCCGCATCTTCATAGATCTCGTCACCTGGTCCCTTATGTACTACCCAAGGCATATATCCATTTTCCCACTCTGGGAACTATGATAAAGACAAAAGGCTTCACTATCATCAGTGCTTTTGTGGGTATTTTTATCACCAGTAGGATACATATTGATTTTGAACCAGTCTTGTTTGCCTGAACTCTAAAGCTGGCAGTCTGTGGACATCATTTCAATCTGTTCAGCACTCCCAGGCGTAGGGTGTCCTCTTTTTATTTTTAAGGCATGTAATAAAGTACAAAATTAATTCCCTGTCTGATTTATGCCCAAACCCACCATTCTGTGTTCTTCCAGCTGAGATTTGATTGGATTTCATTAGATTCTTTCCCATAGAGGCAAATAATTTGCTTCAGGTTTAAGTTTGAGTGTTTATGGGTTTGTCTGGGGTTTGGGGTTATTTTGTTATTGTTGTTAAATAGCTTAAAAATTCATTCTTATATTTGTCTGTATGGAGCTATTCGAACAAAAATAAAGAACATGCATTTTTAAAGTCAAAAGCATAACTTCTGCATAGATGAAGCTGTTCTATAATTCTTTTCCTTTACTCTTGCTATTTATTGGCTATCCTGGGTCATTAAAAGGTATTGTCATGAGATCCTTTTGGCACATTTATAACAGACCTAGCAAATAATTTACCTACCCAGATTCTTGCAGGCCTGCATTTACTAACAATTCCAGTTTAGCAGATATCATCTAAAAAAAGATAGACTAGACATGCCTAGATGGGCTGGCAAACACCTATCCTACCTGATACTTCCAGAAGAAAATAAAATATTCCCCCCTGCTCTGTTGATCCTACCTTTGAGAACAGATAGGCTTAATGATATGACTGGGAGCTAGCAAACCCAAGTCCTGCGGGGCCAGATAACAGGGACTTTAATAACACACGTCATGTTGTCAAAGCAATAGCCTGCACCCACCCTTCATTAAACACGCATGGCCTGACTCCTACTGTCTCTACACCAGAATGAGTCCTCGCTGCTCTTGATCATGTTACCTCAGCTTAAAAGGAGTCTGAGTGTGGCCCTGACAAGATGTAACAGAAGAAGTGAGAAGCCAAATTAAAAAAGAAAAAAAAAAAGAAGAAGAAACAGTGAGATCAGAAGAGGACAAGCTGGGGAAATAACCAGAGGAGCAATAAGGTGATGGGGAAAAAGCAACACAAGGTGATAACAGAGCTGAATTTAACTCAGACTTAAATGTTTTCCTACATAACAAGACTGAACTGTCCTTGATGCTCATATGGGCTCCACCAGCTAGAGAGAAGTGCCTGAAACATTTTTTAACACTCTGCAGTTCTTTAAGGAGCCAAAAGCAGCGTGCGCCCCAGCTGGGTACATCCGAGCCAGCAAGTTGCCATTGCCATAGCCCAGCCCATGTGGTGCACGCTTCCGCCTTGCCCGATGCGAGAAGGAATTTCATAGAAATCGACAATTTCCTTAAGGTCTGAGATCACAGCTTGCAACTAATTGTAGAAATAAATAACTAGTGACTGGAGCCATCTGTTCTTTATTTGGCAATGCCTTTCTTCTTCATGAAATTAGCACACCTGCAACTTACACGTCTTCCTGAGGATGGGTCACTCTGCCCTCTAAACCACAGACGAATTGCTGGAGCACAGGCAACCCTCTGGAGATGTTGCTACTTATCCTCCTTCTCCTCACCCCCAGGGGAAAATAATTAATATGCTCAATTGAGTTTCATTAGTTATTCAGGTTGAGAAAAAGCAGCAACTAGGAGGTCCAGTAGTAAATAGTTATTTATCACCATGGTTTGAAGCTCATTATCTGTGCACAGGGTGGAGGGTTTGGCTCCAGCGCTCCGACAGCCAGGCTGCATCCTTACTGGCAGAGCAGGAGCCTCACCGGGTGTTTGCACGACCCGGGGGACATACACATAGCAAGGAGCAGACTCTGTGATGGGCAGCCCAAGGGGTGAAGCATGGTGGCACAAGGTTACCCCAATATTGACCCCCTCTGCCCCAGGATGGCCCCGGAGGTCCCACGCTGCTGCAGCCTTCCCACAGCACTCCTCCCCGCAAGGGTTTCTCATCTCCCATCAGAAAGGTGTGGGATGGATGTGACACAAATCCAGACAATTAAACAAGAGTTTTTCCATGTCTTCAGTGGGGGTAAAATCAGGGTGTAATGTGGCAAATTCTATTTTTCTCTCTCTTTTTCTTCCCCGCTCTCACATTTTCCTTGTTTTAATCTTTCACATTGAGGTGTTCTGTACAACAATGATCATGGGAATGAATTTTAAAAGGATTATTAATTTTACTCTTTCTTTTTTTTTTTTTTTGAGTTTGACTTTTAGCTTAAGTCAAAAATATTTCAGGTCTTTAGAGCCATAATTAGACATATTGTCCTTAACCAAATGCCAGATAATTTGTACGCACTTGAGGTAAATCTTTTGCTGGAAAGGTAGGCAAATATTGAAATATGTAATGAAAATGAAAGGAGGCATGAATAAAAAAAACCTGCACAACTATTTTAAATCTTTTAAATTACTTTCTCTTCTCCCTCTCATTAGTAAATATTTTACTTATTCTTGCATTGAACAAATCGTCCTTTCAGGGCCTCTGTGTGCCTTTCTCTCTCATTAACATTCTTTTTTTTTTATTTTAACAAGTCATAAAGACCTAGTTATTTTTAAAATTCACATCCTATACAAGATCCAGATGCAGGGACCAGAGAGAGAGAGAAATAGCAGTGTGTTAATTCATTCTGGGCAGAGGTTTTTTTTCTTCCTACCTTTAGATGAGAGGGAGTTTTCTTTTGGCTGAAAACATTCAAAGTAAGTGCAGCACTTTGGGAAATAGCACATAAAGGGACTTTAGCGGGAGGGAGAAATGAAAAAGGATGGAAAAGTCGAGCAGTGACAGAGGTAGTCAGAGAATTTACAAATTATTTTTTCTGACAATGTAGACAGCTCTAGGAGGCTGCCTTCTCTTTCAAGATAAAGTCACTTGTCATTCTGTTAGAAAAAGACAAGGGATGTGTCAGGAGTTATTTGAAATGTAAAGTATTGTTTTTAGCTTCTTTTTCTCTCATTATTGTAGTAGCAAAGTACTCTGTGCTGATGGCGAGGCTGAAATTGCAGCAGGTAAGGAGGGCTGCAGGACCAAGGGGTCTCAGAAATTCCCAGGGCTGGGATAGACCGTGGAGAAAAAAGGAATTTGGGGACTCACAGTGTTGAAGACTTGCGGCAAAGGAGTAGGTTTGTGACCGGAATGAGGGGAAATGGGGATAATCGATAGCTCTGTAATGCTGATCAACTCAAGAAGTACTGCAGACATATAGGGCAGCAGGGAGGTAAGGGACACAGCTCAGCGTCAGGGTTCCCCTAAGGTCATGGGTCTGCACAGATAAGGACCCATCAGAAGATGCTCAAACGAAGGACAGCAGTGCATCGATTATTTGCCTATCGAAAGGCCCCAGCCGCTCCCGTTTTGTCTGTCCCCTCTGCCTCCTCCCCCAGGCCTCCAAGACTGGGTTTCTTTAGTGCTCTTCCTGCACTGAAGAGGAATACTCCTCCCAGAAAACTCCTCGGTGAAGTTTCTCCTCTCTTCACCAGCGCTGCTTGGAAGGAGCACATGAATGCAAAGCGCAGCATCACAAAACAGCATCGCTCTGTATAGCAGTTTTTTCTTCCCACGTTCCCTGACCATTTCAGAGTAATCCTACTCTCTGAATAAAAATCCCAAAATTCTTTTTCTGGGCCCCTCAGATACTCCACCTGCCTTCTCTTTCCCAGCCCAGTCCCCCCTGCTCCCAATGCAGAGTAAGTTTCAAACCAACTTTATATTCAGTGCCAGCCTGCTGCAAGCCCCGGCTGCTGCAGAGATGTGCTGCTCATACACTCTGAAGCTCAATGGCACAAGAAAGTCCAGGCCCTGGAAAAGTTGGTTTCCAGCTCCCCCTGGGGAACACACACTCCCTGCTATTCGGTGGAGTGCAGCAAGGTTTATTTACCCAGGCAGGTAGTGCTTTGATGTTCACAGTTATCCCAGCTTTCCTTCTTTAGCCTCTCCCTGTAATGGCTGCAGTTAGCAAAATAACACCGGTGGCAGATAAGCATCTGGTAACCCATGGCAACCAAGTTCCTTCAGAAAATGGTCTTCCGGTAATTTAATAAATGAACAGGCTTTTTTGTTGTTGTTGTTGTTGGAAATGGGGAAAAAGACTGCGAGAGAATAGAGAAAGGCACCAGGAGTGTTTGTGTACACACAGGTGTCCACGCGAGTGTGGCCAGGTGCCGTAGGCACCCCTGCATCCTGCGGAGAGGGATGCTCGGCTGCATCCGCAGGTCAGACAACATGGGCTTGAACACCTGTGGTCGCCTTTCTCTTTCCACCCCATCACTCCACCCAGGGTCTAGGTGTCTGGATATCCAACCAGGAATTTCTTCCAGATCTCATCACAGTAATGGCAGGCAACTGCTAAAAACCCAGTTACAGGATCAGGCCGACAGACGAGATTAGATAGATGTATAGACAGGATGGCAGACAGTGAGACGGATATTTGTGCAAGTTGCTGTTACAAGATCAGGCTGATTATATTCCATTCTGGATTTGATTAGATTGCATAAGTAGACAGACCAGCAGAAATGAGCTGCCTGGTAGAGCAGGACATTTAACTAAAGGTCAGACAAAATTTCCCTGGAAACTGGTAGATACAGCAACATGTGGAGGTGGAGCTGTTAGGGCTGGTTTCTGTTAGAGAGACAGGAAGAGAGTTTAATTGCTAGAATTTTTGAAAGCTTTGTACATGCCTCACCACAAAAGTACCCTACATAAGCACACCGATACTGGAGAATGCACACTGCAGTGCTCACCTTACAGCACAGGGATACCACGCCAGCACCCCAAATCCTCAATGCACAGCCACAAACACTCCAAACCCTCACTGCATGGCCACAAGCATTCCCTGCTGACCGTGCCTTGATGTATCCAGCTGACCTGAGCCATGGAGGAAGGAAAGCACAATCTTCCACTCCTGCCCTCCGCTGCTGGGATGGCAAATCCAGCCAACAGCCTCGTAACAGGGAAATACTCTCCCTGTTCCTAAATGAAAGCAATCAACAAAGCCAAAACTGCAGGGGAACTGACTCTCCCAGGCTGTGTTGACAGCATCTGTACTTTTTTTTTATATATACTTTTTTCCCCCTCTAAATTAACTTTTCCTTTAAATACATTTTTCCAGCTGGCCAAATAATTGGATTTTTCTTTGTTAAAAGAAGGGAACATAAATTACTCCTGTTGGGTGCAGATTAGGTTATGGGATTTCTTTTCTTCTGTCACCATCAATGCCCCAGTGTCAGAGAGCTTTAATATTTAATGCATTCCTAATTAGTCTCCATTGGCCCAGGGCACTTAACAAAACCTGACACCAACCATCGAGTCAAGTTCATTTAGAGAGCACAATTACCCAACCATCATTTCCATACTGCAGCTGGATTACCCATGAAATTCCCTTCCCAACCCCCATACTCGCTCCCACCTTCCCACAGTCGCAAGTTAATTACAAAAAAAAAAGAGGATTTGATTCCAGTGACAGAAGATACAAATTATCTCATTTGGTCAGGGCAATGACATTTCCAAGACTCCTTTAATCGCTAAGAAGCTCTGCTGCATTGAACGGCATTTACCGAAGGATATTGCTGCTTGTGTCACTCTGCTGCCTTGATGCCTTGTTGCTTTGCATGCTCCAAAGATCTGAAGTTCATGCTTTCCCAATGCACAGGCTGATCATCTGGGAAAGGAGGAAAAAAGCATCTGGAAATGAAAATAAAATATAACTTTAAATAACAATTATTTGCCCAGGGAGACTTAGCCTTCAATTAACAGGCATCATAGGGCACATGCAGGGATTAGTTGGTGGTGATAGATGACAAAGACAGAGACAGCAATAACGATCAGGAGAATGAGATTTACAAAGAAACCGGGGGATGAAGGGAGAGCTCAGCTTCACCGCACTGGAAGCTGAGCCAAAGCACGGGATATCCGCTCTCTCCAGCTTTTGGGACCTAACCCTGGTGTCACCCAGGTGCAGTTCTTGATAAATCCAAGAGAAACAAGCTCTGAAGCGCTGTCTGGATGTGCCAACCTTTCACTGTCGACTCTAGGGGCACTAACAATGCAAAGTTCAGTTTCATGAATTCCCATCTAGAGAAAGACTTTGGCTTTTTGCCCCAAAGATCCCTGGGTATAACTGAGCTGGGCAAAAAGAGGAAGCAAAGAAATGCACCAGGACTTCACTATTCTGGAGGGCAATAACCCAAACTCCACCAGCTAAACACTAACCTCCTCTGGTGCCAGCTCTTGTTGCCACCACACATGTCTGTGTGTGGCAGACTTGGGCTAAAAATTTAAGGGACAAAAATGCTCTGAAATGAACCTTTTTTGGATGTTAATAACACTGAAACAAAACTGCTTTGTAAGGGTGCATTGGCTTGACCTTCATTTTCAAAGAATAACCACAGGAGCCTTCACATAGATAATATAAACAATTATAGAAAAGATAATATCTGTAAAATCTGTCACCCCGTGACTAATTTCAATGACAACAACAAATGCAAATTCTATGTTGCATGCTGAAGAATAATTTAATTTGAAACCTTAAAAAATGGTCAGTTTAAAAAAATATAATATGAATTAATTAAAAATTGACATCAGTTTCCTCATAGTTTCCACAGTGCTCATTGAGGATGAAACCCACCAAATAGCATACTTTGCTAAATAAACAGTTATAGGTTTCACGATGCCAAATTTTAAATTGCACAGTCAGTTGCAACATTTGCAACTGAACCTGTATTCACAAATCACACAGTGTTGCTGCTCTTCATACATGGGCTGCCTGAAATTGCAGTTGGTGCAATCTGAAATGTTTGATCCAAGCTCATTGACTTCAATGGAAATTTCTTCTCACCAGTGCCATGCAAATATTTTTCTATCTTTTCCAAGAAGAATCACCCAGCTCTGCTATCTATCTGTATCTGTTCCATATTCAGGAAATAAATCCCTCCACAGCTTCTAAAACTTCTTAAACTGAGCACTACGAAAGCCCATTCCATGAAATTATGACATTTCTCTTCAGTGAGTGAGAAATAACCACCTGTTGTTGATTCTGGTATGCATTGTTCATCCTCCTCAGGCAAAGAAGCAGCAACTGAAGGGTTAATCTGGAATATTAACTTGTTAGACTGTTGATCTGCCCTGGGGCCATCGGGAGCTTAAATAGCCAACAGTTAATTAAAAATAAACTGACACTTTACTTTAAGGATAGTTTTAATAACCATTTATAAATGTTACATTAAAAATTCATGCACTGTTATCAACTCCTGCTAAGGATTTACAGCACAATGGAGGTGTTATGAATGTTTTATAGCTTCTGTGGAAAACCTCTTCCTGAACAGATATTTTCAGAGGTCTATATGTCTTCCCAGGCCTGCATCATATGTACCCAAGACAACAGCAGCATGACAAATACACGCAGCTTTCCAAGATGCTGGGGCTTAAGTTTAGACTTTGCTCTGCAACATATGTGGCCAACATATCAGAGGCCTCAAATGTCTCGAGAAAGTGTTAAAAAACACCTCCTGATTTCTACTCTAAAGCAGCCCATTCAGCCCTGGTCTTTAGGAACAGCTACACATAGCTTCCCTGCGCGATGCACAGATTGGATCAGTTTTCTCAGTCGGTACGTCATAACCCCCAGGAGGGTCACGATAAACAGTCGGGGGCCTCCAAAAGTGCGGAAAATATGATTACAATCTAGAGCAGAGAAAACAACCTAATGCTCCAGAGTAATCTTCATCAGCCTCTCCAAATGCATACACACACAAGCAAACACGCTCACAAACACATCCGCCTAAACACAAACACATACTCGCTGTGCATGTATATAAGCTTATCATGGCAAATTTTTTACTCCTGTTTGCAGCTGAGGAGAGACAGCAAAACTGTTGTGCTTTGAATAAGCAGTCTTTGACCTGGAAAGCATTGAGAAACTCTAAGTCATGCTGTTGAGTCAGGGCTCCCGGGTCTTCCCTTCCTGCTTGGCTGCGGTTGCAATATGTGATCTTACCTTCCCGGAGCCTTCCCTCCCCATCTGTCAGGAGGGATGATAATCCTTCCCATTCATAGTGGGCTTGCACAGATAAACCCATTAATGTGTGGGAGGTGGCAAGATACTACAATGATAACTGCTACTGAAAAGATTATAGATAAATTGAAAGTCTTATTGTCATTATTAGCCATTTCGAAATGAGCTTCCTTTGACAATGTTTCTGCCCCTTCTGTTTTAACTCTCTGCAAACACTGGCGTGATTGAAGCTGGCTGTCTACCTGCTTGTGGAAAACAGATTTAAGCTTATGGTTACCTGCTTATCTGTGCTACTTCTAGCTCATTCTGCGTATCACACTGAAAGTGATATTAAGCAGGTGAGATGCTGCGTGCTGGAAGGAGGGAGATCTGGCTGCCAAGGCCCTGCGTGGCATTCAGGCACAGAAGTGATTAAATCCACAAGGTGATGGCCTGACCACCTCCTTTGTACTTAATACCGTCCATGCAAACACAGGTCCTCACTGTGTATGCACTGATGGAGAACAACCTTCAGACTCTGCAGCCAGCCACCAATCAAACTGGCATTAACCTTGCTTGCTTTTTCCTTTTTTTTTTTTCCCTGTTTTGCTGTGTTTTAGAGGAAAGGTTCTGTGAGCATTGGCTGTAGGGCCTGGCAAGAAAAAGGTTAAAAATTAATGAAAAATACTTGGTGTCAGACAGGTGCCAACCTCTAATTAGGGTAATTGATAATACAATGTTTGCAGGTAGCAGAAGCCCTCAGGCTGCTATGCAAACACCCCTGAAGAGGAGAAAAAGATGAAGTAGGCATTTGCCCAGGTTCCTCTCATCAAATTTGCACCCTTCAGAGCCAAACCAATGCTGGGTTTTCATCCTCCTGCCTATTGCTGAGGTCTATTCCTGGCATGATCTCCCAAGCACCCCCTTCTCCTCTCACTCCCCTTCCAGAAATGGCAGGGTAAGGGCAGCATCCTCGGAGGCCAAAGCTACACAAATGTAAAACCTCTCTGAAATGCAGGAAAGTCTGGCCCTGCAACCTGTCGCCTATAGTGGCATATGGTTAAGGCACGGCCTCGCTATGCAGCTGCTCCGCGCACAGCCAGCCCGGCGTGCAGCCACGCTCCCCAAAGCTCGCGGGGGCACACAGCCAGCCGCCCGTGCAGGGCACTGGGCCAGATCTAACACCCATCAAAGGAGATGAGAAAACGTGGGGTGATTTTAGTGGGTGACAGGCACAGAGATCCTTTAAAATGTTGTCCTCTCCATCCTGCATTCCCACTCGCTCTTCCTCTGTGCTGTTCCCTGAATTGTTTTCATTCAGGGCAACTTCTCCTCTTTTCCCTCCAGTGACGACAGTTTTGTTCTGATGGAGTCGTGAGGTTCACTAAATATAGTGAAGGGCTGTTTCTGCAAGGACTTCAAAAAGCTTGTTTCATTTGCTTGGTTCCTTTCATCCTTTGTTGTCCCTGGTTGTGTTGGACTCCCAACTGCTACCCAGCCTTATCTGCTCAAATTTCTGCTGAGGACTTGGAGGCAACACAGTCAAAATCCACATGTGATACCCAATCTGAAAGCAGCTGCTCCCCAGCTTACAGAAATGAGCAGAAACTCAAAGGGACTTCACATGCACACACACATACAACTGCCTGTGGATGCCACCATCACAAGCTCTGAAAGAGTTTCAGCTGAAGATACAGGAGGACGATGTGTGCATGGCCATGTGAAAGGTGCACATCTCACATGCATGCACTCAGGGGCTTCCAGCTGCTTGTGGCCACCCTGACCAACACTCAGAGAAGGCTCTTTTGGGCTTACTGGTCACTAACAACCATCTCTGCACACCCTCTGCATGCAGAGAGCGCTTGACCATGCTGCAGAAACTCTTCTCTGGAAGTCCCAGTTTCAGGCTGCATGCATAGGAATTGCTGCTTTTAGCACTGCCTGTCCGTCCTTGCAGACGAGTCACTTCCACATGGCACACTGCAAAAGCCGTACATCGCCCATGCACACAACGCTGAGCATTTCTCTCCCACACACACCCCTCCACTCCTTTAGGAGCACAGAAAAGGAAAAAAAAAAAAACCACTTAGCTTTGGACCAAAACTGGACCAGGACATCCCATCCCTCCCCAGGGTTATCCCCAGCCTTGTAGTTATTGCCAGCTCCTGGCAATTTTCACAGCACCCCATTCTTGCTCTGACTATGCTATAGCTGCTGTGAGCTAGGAAAAAACTGGTGTTTTACAGATCCAATTTGCAGTTTTACACCAGATCCTGCGAAACTTGATGCCTGCGCATCTGCCGTCAAACACAGACTTCTGGTAAGCCTATATACATGCACAGATGCAAGCAGTGATGAAGAGGCTTTCTCACCCAGAAAAACGCACACTCCACAGCATTCAGAGCCCCTACCTGGGCTAATTTGCTCCTTGTATTATTGCCACAGGAGGATTGTTGCCATGTGTTCACTCACCCAAATCTCCCTGCAGCATTTTTAATCTAATCTTCTCTGTAACTGCAAGGTGAGGGTCATTTATAGCTATTTTTCATAAAAACAATATTTCAACCCAAATAATAATAATGCAGAAAGAAAAAAAAAAAGAACCTGAGAACTTGTTGGAGAGGAGAACACACGCATGAAATAAGCTCAGAGGCTTGTCTCCCTCTACTGGCCCCCAGACAAGGCAGACAAGAGTCAAACTCCTTTTTAAGGAGAAAAATACAGCACCAAACACAGCCGCCATCCTGTCTTTTTTTTTTGGCACTTTCTCTCTAGTCATGCACACACCTCTGAGAGAAGCAGGGACAATCTGAAGAGGTTTTAGAGAAAGTGTCTCCTGTTCATTATTGCACGAGCAACGTAAGAACCAGCACCAGAATATACCTGGCTCTTTTCTCCTTCTCTTTTTTCCAAGGTAAGATTGTTTCCTGCTGCATATTTCCTAGTGATCCTCCTGATCTAGTTTTCAAAGTCCCAGCTATAGATTTCCCTCTGAGCTAATTAACGTCACTTGCCCCACAGCTTTCCTGCAGACGTACTTCAATTCAGTGTGTAGCATCGCTGCTGTGTTCCCCTCCAAAGCCCTAACCCAGGGTTCTGGCTCACAGGGAGAGGCATTTCGACTGACCGAGAACAGCAGGGAAGGCTCTGCTGAGCTTTCCTGTAGGTGTTTTTGGTACGAGGGGGAGGAAAGGAGAGGCAAAGAGCAGTCACATAGTGGATCTGATTGCAGGATGGAGCCTTAGAGGCATAGACACCACCTCTCTCTGTAATATATCATTCCCAAATGAATTCTATGCCTTGTACTTTGAACATGTGTGCGTGGGGTGAGGGAAGAGTCGGAATTTATTAACTAAAAATTTTCATGAGAGTAGCTTAAAACTCTAGACTTAACCACAGTCTGCATCAGAGTCTGAGACAATCTGCAATTATTATCCCTGTCCTCATGATTTTTTGGGAAACTGAGGTTACATTATACTCCTAATATTTGTATCTACAGAGTAACCACGGGTTTGGGGTTCTTTAGTACAAATCTTGGCTGAACTGCCTAGATCTTAAACATTTTCTAAGTGTCCGTGATGGTTTCTTTCTGCTTGATAATCTGCCTCTTGAAATCTGTAAGAATGGGCATCTATAGTGAAATGAAATCTGTAAGAATGTTCCTTGAGTCCTATGATCATCTGTATTGCAAACAATTAGGGTCTTTCAGTGGCTTGACTCTTCAGAAATTACTCTTCTTTTTTTTGGTTGAAATGTTAAAGGAAATCAATGCTGTTAAGAAAAAGACATCATAATTTGCGGGGGGAAGGGCAAACATGGCAATTTTTAGCCATCATGAAAACAAAAATTGCTATCCCCAGCTTAAGTATTATTGTGATGAAGTTGTTTTTCCAATCAGAGTCCCATTTGTGCTGGATACTTTACAAGTACACTGGTTTACCTGCAGGTAAGATCTCATTGGCATTTAGACTAATATGCCTGGAGGGGAAGCAGTATAGAGTCCTTATATTATCTCTATAACTCTGCAGGAAAAAAGCTGAGAATTTTGCCATTTATGTTGCTTTTGCTTTTCAGATATTGTCCTGTTCATACGCTATCCAAAAGGAGCAGAAACTGCCCCAGAAAGTTTTCAACCATTACATGGAAGTGCAGCCACCTCTGGAAAGAAACCTGGGACCTTTTTGACAGCTATATTATACAGCATTGTAGCACAGACTGGAGGAAAGAAAATAATATGCCCATCTGAAATTGTGAAGGGGAGATGGGGGAGAAGACAGTAAGTAGCCAAAAAGGAAAATAATAGGAGCAACACCTAACTCCTCAGTAAGGAGGTGGAAGAGAATGAATGACCGCACATGGATAGACAGTGGATGTTATGTTTTATGCCAGAAATTTTCAGCCTGGACCATAGAAGCTCGGGCATCCATAGACTTTTTCTGAGAGAGCTGAGAAAGCCAACAGAGGAAAGTGAGCCAACTGCAAGGGCTTATTTTAGACTTCCACCTCCAGCAGGCAAAGCTTTAGGGGGCTTCAAACCAAAACAGGGTGGAAATCAGTGTTTTTTTCCAAAACAGGTCAGCCAGACCCCATCAACACCACAAGGTGGGGTTAGTCCAGCGTAGATCCGCTGCCGACAAACGCCAGGTAGTGAATAATAATTGCAGTCCCACTTCCTGCAGCAATTTCTCCATAGAGGTTTCTTATTGACCCAGTGCAGTTTAGCTTGTGAGATGTGATGAAATCATAGCCGGAGGGTTTATGGCAGTGGCTGCGGGCTATTAAAGCTCAGATGCCATCCTTAACTTGTGCTGTGGGCTCTTCTTTATTCATGACATGACAGCCAGAGGATGAGGTGTCAGGCGTAACACTAACGTTTCTTGGCACCCATTGGTTTGTATTGCTCACAAAACTTTGCCTTATTTAGGAGACGATTTGTGTATTTATAATTAATATGGATTAGATATTATTATCTATGCAATATGGCAGGCAAGCAGTTTAGAGAGGCTAACAGCTGTTCAACAATGCAAATGATGCATACATAAATTACAGTTTAGTAATGGGATATTATTACCAACACACACAAAAGTTCAGAACCAGGGTGGCAAATATAAATAACCACGGCATGGAAACTTTCCCAAGCTTTCCCTAGACGTGCAGCTGAGATGCAGGGAATGGACGCAGGCACTGCTTCCTCCTGTATTCTCCAACTGGTCTCACTGTTCGCAGCAGTTATGAATGAATGGAAAAACAGCACAGCTGGCCTCAAAACAACCATCTAAGCTTTCTGTGCTTGCTCCCAGCCAAAAAACTCCCAATGCTTTTGTTGGCACCTGGAGTTTTTGAAGAAAGGCATCAGATTTAACAAACATTTAGTTGGGAACGTTGGTCCATTCTAAAAATAATCCCTGGGGAAGGATCTGGCTGTGTGGCCTGTTCTCCAATTTTTTGCTCAAGTGGAAGAGATGCTGTAGCCCTGATGGGTTTGGGGGTCAACCAGAAGCCCCGATATGCTCACCAGACCCTCCGAGGCAATACAGGTGAACAAGACCTGGACTGATGTGCTCATCCCTCTGCATGTGCAGTAAATCCAAGGCACTCTGGACAGGCTGCACTCCCTCTCTATGAACCTCACGGAGCACAGCACATATTTCTCTCTAGGAAAACCTGGATGAAAATCCTGGCTCTATTTTTCACTCCAGTCACAGAGCCTTCTGGTTTTAGACACTAAGTTCTGCCAGCAAGATACCCTAAGGTATGGTTTCTTCCCAGATTTCAGGCTCAGTGATACCTTCGAAGCCCATTACACCTATGTCAAACCTTGCTCAGAGATTCCTCATCAGCAGCACCCTGTTAAAAGTCCTGAAAGCTTTAGCTGGAGCTTACGCCTTATTAGACACTAAAGCCAGCCAGTCTCCAAGAAACCAGGACTCAGTGGTTCCTGTATCTTCAGGACTCCTTATCCCACAAACACCAGGGCCCTGTTCAGGAAAATGTGCCCCTCTTCTGCAAGAGATCTGCATGGGAGTATGTCCTGCTCTACCAGCACCTATCCAAGTCATACCTCTACAGGGATGAGGGAAGCAGGTAACTGCCTGCCTTAACCCAAGCTCAAAAGAAGCAGAGCACAGGGAGGACTTGCTCACCTCCTGATAACAGCAACATGTTCATCTCCTCTACAGCGTCCTGCAAGGGACTGGGAAAAGATGGTTGCCAGCTCTGCAGCTGGGAAGTCTTGAGAGAAGTAAAAGTGAAGCAGAGAAAGCACTGCAACTCCGGCGTAGCCTCCACCATATGGGTGATGAATGTAGTAGGGTTTGGCACCAGCACTCACACAGCTCCTCTTGTGCTTGTTAAGCCTGCCTAACTATATAAAATATACTGACAGGAGTCCTGTTAACAGAGCAAATCCAAATCAGCTCCTCTGCCAATATCCCAGTAAAGAGCAAAGGAGTGAGAGGGAAGCGGGACACCACAGAAAGGCTTTGATTTTGCACTTCCAAATCATCTCTCACACAGAAAAGGCTGGCTGGAGATATTGAAATGGGGTGAAAGGGAAGAGGGGAGCAGGAGAAATGTAAAAGCAGAGAAAAGTGAATAAAATTTGCACCTGTCTTCAGGTCTAAATCTGCACAGAACACATATATCTTCATGAGTCAGAAGATCAGCCATTGCCCATTTCCTTCACTGAATCCTCCTGCAGGGTGGTTTACCTAAGCTGTGGTAACCGGTGACTCCACCCTGTGTGACAGACAAAATCCACAGGTCTCTTTCCCATCCCGACTTGTAATTCAGCCTGCACTGACAATGCACAGCAGAGGGAAGAGCACGGCCTTTCCCCAGTGTCGTAAATAAGGCTGAGATTACTGACAGCATAGAATGGGACTGACTATTGCAATATTTAATCTGCTGGGTGGGCAATTCATTAAAACAGATATCTAGGGCTTTAATCACTCTGCCAGGCTGCCATCTGCTTCCCTCATACTCCCTCCTGGATTAGGCCAGGTCTCGATGTAGGAGAGGGGACAGCTTGTGAGAGGCACTTTGGGGTCTGTGTCATAATTCATTGTGTGCACAAAACAGAATTGCTGTTTGGTGCTCTGAATCCTACCACACGCATGCAACCACAATGATCCTGCTTGTGCACCGAGAGGGTGGCTGGAAGAGCATGGGGGGTCCCAAGGTTTGGTTTGGCCTCTGGGCTTAGGCTGGGAACAGAAGTGATCGGGGGAGCTGGATCCCCTAACCTCGCTGCCATGTCAGCAGGGTTTATGGAAAGCATCTGGCAGTATTTACAGAGATGTTATTCACAGATATGAAATCAATTCATCTCATCAGCTTTCTTGCTGTGATTCTCAGTGGCAATAGTCTTCTCCAAAACCTGAGTTCTTTCTGTCCTGTGTATAACCTTAGAAACAACATTGCCACCTTCCAGGTCACTTCTGCCAACAGCTAAAAACCAGAACTTCAGAGTGCTCCTGAGAGGGGTCTAGACTCAGTCTGATAGTGACCTTGTCTTCTTTGCATCACCCATCTGGACCTCTGTGCCCAGCCTGATAGGCCCGAGATGTGGTTTGACTATGAGACCTCCTATTAGTGCAAACCTTGCTCTTTCTCAGGGTGTCCCCAGCCAGCAAGTCAAGAAGGAAAGGTCCCTCATGGTCTTCTTGCTCACCTGGCCAGGTACTCAGCAGGAGAGTACTGTGCTACATGGAGGAGAAGGTCCCTCTGACTTAGAGATCTGAAGTTAAAGGTTAGTAAGGTTTGAGAGTATTTCCCAAATGAATTAGCTGCACCAATGACTGTGGACTGTGCAGTCTGTGAAGGACAATTCTTTCTCATGCACCAGAAAAATGTCCCTACCCCTCAAGGTGGGGATTCACTGCAAGAGTTGCTTCAAAGCAGCTTGCAGTAATGCTGCCTGTTTTGTGCCACTCTGGTAGCCAGTTGATATCCATTTCTCACAGTATGAACCAGAGGAAGAACCATTGGGTAGTTGTGGCAGCTGTTCATCATGGTCACCATCTGCCTTGATTCCCTGCCCCTGCCATATCCTCCCCTTCTTGTTTTCACCCAGATCCACAAAGGGTCTGTTTTTTATTTAGTTAAACAGGTCCTGCAGAACATCACAGGGACCTACAGAGGACTGCAAGTGCGTATGAAGATGTGGGTTTTGTTGCTCAGCCCCTCTGTTCCTTGCCTGCAAGATGCCATCCTGCATCTGTCTTGTCTACTCAGTAATAGGTCCAGGGTCTGGGCTGTCCCTGTTATCATGTGACCCACTACCATCTGAGCAGTAGATGTTTTTAAATATAAAAGGAAATTAGTAAGTCTACTTTTTCACTCACTAAATAAATATCAACACAAACAATAATCAAAATGAAGCAGTACTCACCTAACCCTTCTTTATCCATATTAACACATGACGATTTCAGATCCCTCCAAAACAAAGGAGTTAGAGGAGACAATGAACATAATAAAGAGCTATTTTATAATGAACTTTCATCATATTTGAGCAGGTTTTTTTCATTCTTTATATAATATCTTACACAGCAGGATCCTGATCTGATACAGGGAGTCCTAGTTGTGACCGTGACAACATGATATCACTGCCGCCATCCGTGTCAAATCCTGGGAGGACAGAGAGAGCTCAGGAATCTCACAGCTTGCACGCCAGGCAATCAAGGGCTGCTCGACCACCCTGGAGTGGGCCAGAAGGTCATGATCTGAACAGCCACTGTCCAGCTCTGCTAGTTCGCAGGTCTGCTCCCAGCTTTGTGGAGCTCACCGAAAGGCAACTCAGAAGTATGGTTTGGTGCCTTACACTCATTTATACCACAGTCTGGGTGAGGTTCCCTCACCTCTCAGCCACAAACTGAGTGGCATTGCTGCACAGCCTCAGAGCATCTCTGGATGTAGCAGTGCTGTGCTGTTTTATGAAGGTTGTGGGGATTAAAGACAAGTAATATCTCAAACATTCACACTGAGGTATCAGTGAGGAAAACCTTTCCTCTCTGCTTATCTTTCAGCTTTTGGCTCCTCTTGACACGCCTCCTTCCCATATTCCCTTCCAGGTCAGGTATGGCTATATTTGGCTACCTTTACTAATGGTAAATGCTCATTTATTTCTCAAGCAGACATGGGTTGTCCAGCCACAAGCTTCCCTGCTTGTTGGTAAGCAAGGGGAAGGCTGAGCTGCACTAAATTGTTTAATGTCTTCACTGCTTCTCCCCATTGGCACTGTCCCAAGTGAATTGTAGGTCCTCAAGAGACAGGAGAGAGGTCCCAGAGGACACGCAGTACCTCCTAGCCTCCAATGCTGGAAGTCAGACACAGACTGGCAAGAAGAGAGAAGCATTCAATAAATTCAGATTCCCCTTGAAAGACTTGAGAAGGCTCACAGAACCATATGCCAGCGGAATTGAAAATATAAATATCTCATAATGAGATAGGCACTTGAGTCTCAGGAAGATTAAGAGAGAAATGCAGAGAAAAGAACGGATGGCAGTGGGGCAGACGGGGAAGAGGAAGTATTTCTCTGGTATTTCTGCCATAAGGGCTAAAAGATCCCATGGGTGACAAATTAAACATGTTATTATTCGTGGGCAAGTTGCTGTCATTTTGGTTTGCTAAGGCTCCCAATTCTCTACCCGCATTTTCCAATAGCTGGCCTACATAGGGAGAAATTATGGCTGGGCTAAACTTTGGGAGGAAAGGATCCTCGGGTGGCTTCATCCCCACTGGGCAGGGAATTTGGGTAGACTTGACTGAAAATAGACAGATGGTCTTGGAATCCTACGGAGCCGAGAACAGGGACGAATTTGAGACCCTTTCTTCCCCCAAAGAGAGCAACAAAGCTGGGTTTATGGAGATGAGCATGAATCATGGGAAGAGATGTGGGGCACATCACTTAAAGCATCACTGGACAGAGCTCTCGTGTCGTAGTGAAAAAGGCAGTGCAATAATGGGTCAGAGCACAGGATTCTGCCTTTACTTAAAGAAAACAGTTAATAGTAGTTAAAAATAGTGATGTGGTTTTTAGTTACATGACAGCTGGTACCCACCTGGTGTCAGAGACCAGGGGCAGCTGGAGAGCTGCCTGCGGTGTGCTACCTCCCTATTCCCAGATCTCTTCCTGGCAGCAAACTCATCTAACCAACCTCCCTGAAGAAACTCCACAGACACAAAGATTAAGGAAACATTTAGCCAGCCAGGCAGGAGCACTGTCCCAGTGAGAAGTCCATCTTAACCAGTAGGGGTTCAAAACTAATTTGTCCATTTGATTTCTAAGAAGTTGTTGCCTTCAGTGCAGTAAATGAGTCTCGTAAATGGAGGTCACAGCAGGGCCTGTTGTTTGCTTTTGCTCCTGTCAGGAGCCATGCATAAGGGCTTTCACATGCCACTCTGCATTTCAAACCAGTAACGGCAGCCTGGGAGCCTTTAAGTAGGCCCTAATTAGTGCTGATAGATTTCAGGGTGCTCTGAGGCTAGGTTGAGCTGCCTTTGTAGAGCTGGGAGGCAGTCTCCTTCATTGCTTGAATGACAAAAAGGTTCATTGGGACTTGGTTTTGAAACAGCTCAATAAAAGTGGTTATGACATGGCCACAGGCCTTGAATTAACAGCTGATCCAACAAAGAAAAGAGGTGAAACAGCAACCAATTAATGTTTCTTCTTGTGCCATCTCCAAAAGATGAACTTCCAGAGAGCTGCAGGTTTGCATTTCAGCTGCTTACCTGCATTTTCTCCAGTCCTTTGGTTCTGCAAAGTTGGGGGTGGTTCATATTAAAAAATGTGCCAAGTCATAAATTCCTGGTACTTTTTAACCCCTCTGCATTTGTTTGATTGTTTATGAACTGTTGCAAAATTATTATGATTAGGTTAAGTCTCAGCAGCTTATGCTTTTAACTTGGCATGCCTCCAGTGACAAGTATGTGTGGGTCAAAAGGATGTGACCTGTATGTCTTTTACTCATAGGACTATAATTCTGCATGGGTTTTATTCCAGTGAGGGAAAAATATCTTAAGGAAGTCAAAAGAAGAGACAAATTGCTCCATAAGAATTAATAAATCCCAGTTTCCATGTATTTGTGTCATTGTTTCACCCCCAAAATTTTCCCCTTAGACACACCTTGCTAGATGCATTTACAATCTTAATCACCCATTCTGCATTACCTCTGGCATTCCTCCACCCACACCAGCTCTTTACTATGAGCTGGATCCTTTCACTGTAACCTGGGATGTGTCATGTTGGAGCTATAGCTGCCATGACTGGCTGGCCCATACATGTATGCACAATGACCAGTCAAAGGGTTCCCCACTACAGTCCACTGTGGTGGATCATGTTCGGTCTTGCTCAGAGGATTACATCCCTCACATTCTCTGCTATGTGTAGGAGGAATAATCTTGATGTTAGTGCAGTGGAGATGCAGGCTATTGGATAGCAAATTAAAGTACGCTGGAGATACTTTTGTTTTTCTTTGTCATCTACACATACCCTCTAGATGCAGTCACCATATCCCAGGGAATATGTGAAACACTGTCTGAAAATATTTGGGTAAACTCATGAGTCATCATTCATCAGTCTGGGTTCAAAACTGCTCTAGCACAGCATCCATGGACAAGCGCCTGCTTTGATTTCTCTGTACAAAGGAGCACAGGAATGCTGGTTTTGTTTGCCTCTTTGCAGACTGTACACTCTATGTGTGCCTGTAGGTCACTTAAAGCCATGGGACCCAGACTCATCTGTTGATCAATGCTACTCTGCTGCTGACTCAGCAACAGTACAATCTCCATACCCAACTGGAGAACCACAGCAAATATACTGATGTCTGCACAAGTTCAGAGAGGGTGGACTGACTTTCAGGTGTGAAATAAACTGGAATCTTGTGCTCTTGTCTGATCACTGCAGTGGTATCAAACAAAAAAAAACCAACAGCAAAAAAGTATTTTGTGTTTGGAAAGTTAATGCAGAAGGGCAAAGGGCTTTATCTACAAATGAAAGGTACGCAGGAATGAAGGAGGAGAGGAAAAACCCCAAAACTTACACAGCTTAGGGAAAAAAAGGGCAGTTAAGAAGGGATTTAATTGATAATGGTTTAGATAATGTCAAGTGAAGTTTCTATTCTCAGCCCAAGTGCAGATGATGAGGCAAAAGGACTAAATGTAGAAATTAAAGAAATACCCATTCAAAGCTAAACTGAGAAACCTTTTGTCACACAGAGAATCATAAGCGTGTGAGAAGTCCCAGCAGGAGAGGTTCTCAAGGCAAAATAACACTGGGGGCATTCAGGAAATAATTAGCTGGCTTCCTGGAGGGAGCAAGTAGATGTGTGTGAGGAAAGGAGGAGTGTGTGATAGGAGGGGGAGGACTGGAATGAGATAAGATTCTAATAGAAAGAATGGATGAGGAATGAGTGGCCTTTAACTCATTCCACGCAGGGGAAAAAAGTAGGCAAGTAAGTAAGGGAAGAAGAAGATCTGTTATGCTCAGTTTAATGAGCTCCTCTGGAGTGGCAGTCTAGTTCAGACATGTGAAATGAGGCTCCTGGCTCAGTTGGAGATAAACCATCCCCAACTCACAGCATCATCTCTGTGGGTGGCCACTTGTTGCAGAACAAAGTGACCCATGGGCTGCTCCTGATCCCTGCAGCCTGTGCACATACATTCGTGGGTGTTTGCTCTTCCCAGTTCATGGTTATGCTGTTCAAACCATCCCCAGCTGGGGCCCCTGGTACGGCTTTGCAACACTTGTTAGGTTGGACCTGCATTGCTCTTGCATTGATCCCCATTTCAACCAGGGATAGCTGCATTTGTCAACAATATTATTACTACCATTATTGATGCTGTTGCAAGTCAAAGCATTTTTGTAAGAACAATCCCTCTCATGGGAGGAAATACCCATTCCATCTATCTATCTCAGACACCACATGTTGAAACAGAGAGTTGCCCTCTAAACATACCTGTCTCTCTCAGTTGACTACAAGTGGAGGTCAGCTAACCATCATACTGTCAATGCCTGACTTTTGGGTAGTTCAAACTGTGAGAGGCAAATCCCACACCACAAGCAAAAACTCCAGTGCAGTGTACTTGCAGTAGGGCCTTTGGTTTTTTGCCTAGAATTTCTTTGAGCACTTTGGTGTCATTACCATTTTGCAAGTACCTTCTGATAATTCTTGTGCAGGAAGTTTCTGCCACAATTGCTCTAATCTCAGTAGTTTCTCATTTTTTTACTATAAAAGTGATAAATGATGATGCTTTTAAAATTAATTTCCATTCTAGCAGCTCATGACAGCCCCTTTGTCTGTGTTACTTGGGACAAAGTAAAAAAAATAAGAAAGGGATTTCGTGGGTTTTATCCGCAGTGCTAACACACAAGAAAACCTAAAACAGCAAGGAAAAACTAAGCACAGCCAAAAGGTGCAAAAGCTACAGAAAGACATATTAAAGATGTTTTTCTGTATCAAATACATCCTCTGATTTTCTCCTTTCACAACCATACCCAAATTGAAGGATGTTCTTTTTAAGAGAATATGGGGAAGGTTTCTGGGCTCTAACCTTGAAATTCCTACATATCCTCCAAGCAGGTAGCAAACATCTTGCGCCAATTGCCTGTCAACCCTTAATTGGAACACTCACCTTTAAAGAAGAGAGTTCACTGTTTGGGCCTATTCAACAAGTGGCTTTTCAGCAGTAACTGCTAACGAGGACACCAATTAGCACTAAATGTACTGGTGGCTTTTGTTATATAAGTAGAGGTGCACTAGGAACCGAAGTGAGACTGCCTTGGGATCTGACCTGACCATTTAGCTCCGGCCACTGAACAGCTGCCAGAGGCTAATCACTGCAGCCCGTTACCAGTCTCTGCTAGAGCTCAACCACTGGCTGCGACATCCAGGTGCAGTCATGTCCCCGTGACAGTCTTTCCCCCATCCTCAGAAAGGTTCCCTGTCATTAGCTATCCCTCCTTCCACTGTCTCACTCCAATCTCTGTCTGAAAGAGGCAATCTGTGCCGGTCTCTGCCCTTGCTTTGATGCAATGTCCTGTTAATGACAAATCCCAATAAAAGTGGTTTGTAGACTGCAAGCAACAGCTTGTCTGGAGTGTTTCAGAGCTGCCAGATACTAAGTATGGATGAGATAGAGTCCAAACATATGGGTCAAGCCCCTGAGAAGGGCCTGGGAGAGCCTTGCCCATATCTACGTGGTCTGACACAATGGAATAGGATATTAGTCAAAGCCAGAGCTCAGACACCATTGCTAGAAACCTGCGTCCAGTCTGTCTCTCAACACCAAATGATCTAGCTCAATATACACACCATTCTGTTGCATATTTCCTAGCAAGTCTAAATCACTGTCTGAAAGCAACCCCAAGCTCAGGTCACCAGGCAAAGGAGCTTCACACTCTTCACAGGTGTAGAAATCTAGAGCAGCTTTCACAAAGAGCAATCCCTTCTTCCCCAAATAGCCATGGATCTCTGCTGGAGGGCTTGAGGCAGCCCCTTCCCCACACAGTTCCCCCAAAGTAGGGGCCATCCCAAATCACCCCAGCAGGAAATCACTGTGCCTGAGCAGAGAACCAGTTTCCTCCCTTGCTGCTCTTCTGCAGTCAGTTTCCATTCCTTTCTATCACAGCCTGCCAGTGCAAACTGCAAACACACAGTCTAGCACCAGTCACAGCTAAGAAAAGGTCACTGAAACCTAAATCACGCTCTCAGACTATCCCTAAGGAGATGAAGGGGAATAGGGCACCGTGGCTGCAGGCTACAGTTTAAATGGGACAGAAAGACAGGAGAAAAGCTAGCATCTTCCCCTGAGGCCCCTGAAAAGGGGTAAATTAATGAGGAGATACAAAGACTGGAGATTAGCATTTGGGCTTATTGAGGGAGAAGAGATTGTAGGAGGTCTGGAAGGGGACAACATAGACTGTATAAACCCTTTAATCTGGCAGATAGCGGCTGTCGGGGATACATGTTCCAACCTGCTCCATGACACTGTAGATCACGTTAGCCTTTGTGCTGGTTTAATTGGAGCTTTGCCGTTGCCCTTGGTCACTGTTAATTGCCTTAATTGAAATGGCACGCGTCTGCACAAGTGGGAATACATGCCTGTGTGGGTTTAAGAGGAAAATACATCCTCAGCGTTCCTAGCCATTGTCCGATGAGTTTGGGCTGAATTATATGATTGCATCAGCTGCCTGCTGTGCTTTAGAAAAGCTGGTTGGATTTATTGCAAGCTTATAAAAACCCAGCTTTAGGCTGCACTGGTTGCACTTGGTTACTTAAGGAAGGGGGAGAATAGAAAAAGAATGGAGCAGTTGTCTAGTTTTGTAATGGTCACCCTGCTAGGGTGGGATGTCTGTCTGCATCCCCTCTCCCTACACTTAGCACGTCTTCTCTAGCTAAGGGGTGTATGAGCAGCAAACTGAATTAGACCAGGACCCCCCACTTTATGTGTGGGTTTTCTCCAGGCTGAAGGCGATCAGACAGGGCAGTACTGGGAGCCTTAGAAATATCACAAGACACATTTGAGTGGAGAAGGAGATGGAAACTCATCTGTCTTCCCTGCCTCTGAGCACATGTGATCTCATCAAGAAATTGAACACATAACTCAGTGCACCTCTGTACGCAAACTGTAATTGCAAAATATGGTAATAGGCCTTAGCATAGTGGCAGGTGTCTCTTCTCCCTAGCAAGTGCCTTTTACTGTAACTAATTGTCTATAATGGCATAAATCCCCCCAGAAAGCAGAGTCCATCACTCCACCACCCTGCTGAAGGCTCTCATTGCTAAGCAGTCACATGAAAGTGTGGCCTGAGTCAAAGGAGTCCCACACTTTGCAGAGATAAGTCCAAGCAAAGGGCAGGACTTAAGAAACATCTCTGTACATGGCATTCCCATACTGGCAGCTTATTGCCTGGGATCTTCTAAGGTCTTTTGTTCTCCCTCATTTCACAGGGAGATGAGGTGCTGAACTCAGGGCCATGGACTCTGCTTGTGCCAGTAACTTAGGAGTTGGGCTGCTGTGACACCAGGACTAAATCCTTTAGTTATATCTGGGCTTAAGACTCTCCATCATTGCAAGGGCCTAGAAGCTTGCAGATTTTGGCATAAGGAAGCTTTGGCAGCCCACAAAGATGCATCACTTTGAGTTAATTTATAAGAACTTGGACAGGGAGAGAGTTCATTTAATTGAAAGATGTAATTATCAGGTGTTGAAGGCAAAGGGGCTCATTAATTTCTGAGACATGCTGTTGACTGAGCTGTCCTCGTTTACATTTTTCACTCCATATCAAGGCTGAATCCATGTGTCGGGGAGGCTAGAAGACACCAGATCACTGTTAGTCTTCTGTTTGTTTTATTTTCCACAGGGCAGAAGTTTTTCTTTAGCCCAACAGTAACCACAGAGTGTGCAGTCCTGCCCTGCACTGTATGACAACAAGAGCTCCCGTGGGGATCTTGGCATGATTTCATTAGGGCCTGGACCCAGAGGACTCACAAACCTTCTGGTAACAGCATAGACTGGGCTAAGGTGGAAGGTGATGGATTACACAGGCCACGTCCAGTGATGGAAAGGAAGCTATGAACTTCCTTAATACATCTCTTCTTCCTTAGCTTTAAGGCTTATATTCAGCCCTGAAACGAAGAGGACCATGGTGCTTAGAGGATACAAGGGCTCCTACAAGAGGGAATCCTGTAGGGGACCAGTGAGAGGTTGTGGCTGTGGGCTAGCTGTGTCCTTTGCCAAAAAATCCAAATCACAAACCTCTCCATCTGGATTTTTACACCCATCCCACTGTTACTCCCTCCTCACCTCTGCCCCTAACAGAAACTGAAACTACCCTGCTGTCGCCCTCCTCGCATTGGTATTCCCTCCAGCTTGCCAGTCTGCGCTTAGATTTATGATTTATTTAGAATTGGATTACAACGAGGCTCAAGGCCAGCACTCCCTAATCCGTCACCGTCCCCACCACGGCCATACACAAACATTTGTTTTAGCTGCGTCAGCATCTCTGGCTCCTGAAGAAGGACGCCCATTGTTAATTGCTATAGCAACCACGATTCAGGGTTTGGGCTTTTTTTCTTTTTTTTTTTTAATACTCCTTTCCCTGCTGAAAAGCACTGGCATTGTCAAGTGATAGATATTTATAACTTAATATAACAGTGGCATGTCTAAGTTATGCCGTTGAAATGCATCACAGCCGAAGTTGTTCTGTTATTTCTTTTTGTGCTGAATAGCAGCAAACACTTTAAGTTATTGTCCTCGCACACCCATAAAAAGGGAAAAGAAGGGATGTATAATTGTTGCTCATATTTATAGCAATTGTATGCAGAGTGCCAGGGTGCAAGGAAGTCTGCTTTCTGCAATGTCACCCAAGATGATACTGAGGACCATGTTCCCTTCAAATACGCTGATCGTGAATGTCTATTTGAATTGGGAAATGAAGTTTTTGGGCTTGGATGAACGAACTGATTATGCCAGGGATATTTTTGGCCCCAGCTGGCTAAAGTTTGATGAGCTAAGATACGAGCATGCTCAAAAATGTGGAACCAACACAAAAATAATGAGTAAGCCCTTTGAAATTACCGAGCACAAGTGCAAACCAGGAAACAATCCATCTTTAATGCACCATGACACACATGCAAAGAGTTTGCACTCAGCCTTTTCTTACTATTTTCTAGGCAAGGCCCTGTGGACATTTATTCTTCTCCAAAAACTCCTCAGGGAGGCATGGTGCTTTGACCACACACCTATTACCTGTTGAGACAACTCAGAGAGGACAGCACAGGAAATCACCAGGCGATGGTCTCTCCTCACAGACTCTGCAGCTGATACAAGTTTACACCAAATACACATGTGCGCACAGGTAACATGAATATCAGGTGTCTCGGCTAAGGAAAAGACTAGAAGTTGAAACCCTGCTTATTGCCCAGAAATTTTTGAATTCAATACAACACCGTCACGTGCAGTGTCAAGGCTGAAGCCTGCTGTAGGTCAGGCATGTTTGTCAAGTGCCATGTTGAGTCTCGCTCCGCAGACAGCTGCTCTTGCTAAGCAGGAGATTTTGTAAGGGAAGCAAACCTGAACACAGCACATGCCACAGAGTCAGGGGTCCACCTGCTGTGAAGGGGCACGGGGTGCAAGCGACCCCTGAGCTGGAAAGGAAGCTACAGCGCAGGATCAAGTGGGCTGGAGAAAAGACCAAGCAAAAAATCTCCTGTTGTGAGGACTGGAAAAAAAGGCAGGAAAGCCAGGGCATGAAAAACAACTTGTGGCAAAACAAAGCTGAATGCAGCATGGATTAGGTGGTATGAGAGGATAGAAGCTTAAAAGAGTGGCCTGCATGGGCTGTGCTGTGAAAAATCCAAGTTGGTTGTGACTGCAATAGGGCCTCTAGTCAACGACCTTTGCATGCTGAGGGAAGCTCTGTCCACGAATGCGACAGCAGCACGCTAAAAGGGAAGCTAGAAATCAATGAGGGCCAGATAGGAGTTAAGATCTTATCGAGGTCATTGGATAGATTAAAAAACATGTAGAGACACAGAGGACATTTGGAGGAAAGAGGGAGCCAGAAGAATGGGTAAGCTTTCTCTAGAGAGCTGGGAATAGCCTTGGGGATAACAAGGCTTACAGGAGGGACAGTGCTGCAGCCACTATAGAGAGCATCTGAAGGAGGCAGAGCCATCGGAGTGGAAATCAAGGAGCCTCCTAACGTGCAACCCTCCGTTTCACCCCTCTATGTCCATGTTCAGCTTTTCATGCCTCATCTTCCCCTGTTCCCCAAGCCTGGCTTCCATGATGCTGTTAGTGCTTTGGTGATCCCAGGCTGGTGGGGGGCGGCAGTCCTACCATACCCTCTTCTCTCTCTAGGGAGAAAAGGGGCTGGGGGCAGGAGAGCTGTGACAGGGCCATGGACAGAGACCGTAGTGCAGGGGCGTGGGACAACGTGAGGACCTGTCCCCAAGAGAAGGAGAGACGTTCATCCTTCTCCTGCACCCGTTCTGGGATGAAGCCCATTTGTTCCTCTCTTAACACTCTGCTTGCAGCATGAGCCCTCTCACTGCACATCCTTGGAGGAAACCTCAGGTAGACTATGTTCATCTCCTCCTCCAGAGTGCATTTTCCCTTGTGCTTGTAGGCTACTTCTATTGCTCGGCTTCTCTAATGCAGTCTTCCCCAGCCTGTTGTGGTTTTGGATAGTTTTTTGCAGATCAGGTCACCATCCTTGTGCCGAAGGGGAAAGCTCCCCAGCTCAGCTGCTCTCACGTGAGGCACCTGACACTACTTCCCTACAGCTGCTAGGTGGACTGGGGACTGCGTAAGAAATGGCTCATGGAGCTGGGGTGGAATGAGGTAGGGGGAGGTAGGGCATTTTCTTAAACAGCTTTAAAACCCATCACTGATTTGATTTGCTTTCTGAGAATGGTTTAGCTCAACAAACAATTGCAAGCTACACAGTCGCAAGGTAAAATGAAAAGCCCATGGGCATTAATTATATATATAGATATTAAAAAAGAAGCTACTGCTTAATTATTGTTTGCAAATCTCGGTATTTAAATTGACTTATTTGCAAATGTCTGTTTAGAAATTGACTTTGTAATTATAAAGTCGGTGCAGGCGTATCACAGGCCCTGGAGGGGTCTCTAACGAGGAATGATAATGTACCAGGCAAAGTGAACTATCCTGAGCTGCATTTTAATAACCAAGAGGTGCTTGGAAGGGGGAGCAGGAGGTCCGCGAGAAATCCCAAAGCCAACAAAAGAAGAAGCAAGAGACAGAGGATAGAGAGAGCTGGCTCCACAAAGCAGAGGGCTAACGTGTTTGAGAAGGGGCTTCAGGGGAAATGGCTTCTCTTCCTGAAGCCCCTGCAATAGGACTGAGTTGGCAGCAACCTCGGTTTCAGCTCTTGAATGAGAATGAGGCAGTCTGCTGGCAGCGAACTGCTGGCTGCTGCAAAGCTGTAGCTCCCTACCAGAGGCAAAGACACTGTCCAGCACACACTCAGCCATCCCTTCTCAGGGAGTGCTCCCTGCAGCAGGCAGTACGGACTCATGTTGACTATCCATAAGCCCCTTCATGGGCACGTTTGCATGCAGGACTGAGGGCAGGTCACTCTGCCTGTTCTCTAAGATATTAGTAAGTAAGGTTGTTCCCAAACCTAACACACCTTTCCTGGACCTGAAGCTGTGTTAACCAGACTCTGTGGTTGAGGATCATCTGCCAGACGGTGTGGAGAGGGTCTCCATGTGCCTATGGCTATGCTCTGTCATGTGAAGCAGGTGACCTCTAATGGGATACAAGGTTTTCTGGGTGAAGAGTGGTATATTTTACCAGGCCACAAATCCTTGTCAGTCCCACAGCATGTGCAATAACTCTTAAGATTTAACTTCAGCATGTGTCCGAGAGGTATAAGTACATCAAGGGTGAAACAAGACTGTTCTATCACCTTTTTCTCTCCATCATCTTTGACAATAGCACTGCTAGGTCTCCAGATCTAGTGTTCTAGGGTATTTCTCCTTTATGGACCATCACTATTAGCTTTAAAACCAGCCACTGGCCTGTGATTTCTTGCACAGTTCATTAACCAAGAGGGAACAAAGCTTGGCTGCTAAGCGGCACATTAGCAAGATCAACAGCTGGCATGGTGCAAAAATAATAACAAAAAAAAATTATCATAAGCAAAAGCTCTGGGTTTTTGACTCATCTGCTATGCATAGTCATGTTATCCCTTATTCGTGAGCATTCAGATGGCGCCAGTATATTCATGAAAATGTGGCAGCTTAAGACAAGGTCTGAAAGTTAAATAGGATCCAGCATCCTACTGGAGCAGAATAATATTACTCCATTGAGTGAAATTATGAGTGAAAGTGTGGTCCTTGTGAAATCAAAGACAAACACCCAAACACATTTTTTTACATTGCTGTGAAGGCAAAGGAACTATGTGAATTAAAAAACAGCTGCTTCCTTGACCAACATAGCTGTGCCAGTGTAAAAGCACAACTCGGATGGACTTAACACCCTCCTGATCTGTCTCTCTAAATGCTAAGAGCTGCTCAGTGTTTGCTGTCTGTTCCACTGTGCAGCTTGTGCCTATTAAATACAGAACAAATTCTGCTTGGAACAGCAGTATATGCCTTGTTTGAGAGAGATAAGAAACCCCACCCGTTAAAACCAGTGACATGGAAGACTCAAATTCCTTTATGTCTGCTTGAGCTGGCCAGAAATAAGATACCTCCCATCTGGAGGCCAGGCAGCCGTATTAGGACAGAGCTGTAAACATAAAATTGCCACTGAGAGATCTGATCGTAAGCACATGGCCATGGACAGTTTATTCAACCTGTATGGTGAAACTAGCCTGGTCAATGATACTTAGATTTTCTGGTTGTCCTGCTCACTAGTCCAATGCATTTGGGTTTTAATTATGTCGGTGAAGCATAAAGAAGGAGAGGAGAGGAGAGAGGAGAGATGATCAGCTTGTGTTGAATTAAAAAGGGAAAAAAAATCCTCCAAGCATCTTGATTAGATTTTAAATGGAAGCGTAAGCTACTTGTCTCATTAGCTTAAAAAAATGTGCATTGCATCTTAGTATCAACTTGTGTAACAGAGAAATGATCTGTTGTCCTTGTACAACTACAACATTTCCTCAGTAGGCCTTTGTGTTGAGAAGAGGTGTACGCAGTCACAGTAGCTTTCTGAGGCATGAGATTCAGACTGTAGGATCAGGGCAGAATCGTGTGAGCCTACACCGACTCACATATTCCTCCCCAGGTGGGTTCTGCTCGGAGGTCTGTAGCATCCCATTTACTTTTATTTTTTCCCACAATCCTTTAATTCAATGGTTGTGCTAGGACAATAATTGTTCAAACAAGAAACATATTACATCTCATATTCATGCATTAATTAAAACCATCCAAAATCTCACAAAGTTTGTCACTGGTTCAGAGCAAATGGGACCTGCAGATAATTAATGACTCTCAATGACAGTTCTTGAAAAATTGGTTTCTGGCAGCAATCAGCATATGCTGGATAGGTTTCTATTTTATAAGCCTGTTCTGTTCTTAAAGACACAAGAAATAGTGAAAGCAGGCTGTTCTTTTCAATATTAATTAGACGATTATTTCTTTGAAAAAGAGTTTTTTGTTTTAGATACTTACATGTCAGCTGCTGAGAATTCCACCCTAAGTCACTTAATAGCCCATTAAGAAATTGTTGTGATGACTAATTATTTATTACAAATTCAGAAACTGTTTACTAGATAGCTTTAGTTTTGTTAATTAATAAGATTATCTCTTAGATCCCAAACTCGTGATGCCTATTCTGGTGTTGTCTTGAAATACAACATATGTGAAATATGATATGTCATGCATTCTCCTATTAGGGTGTTTTAAGTTCTGCCTAAGGAATATAACTGTTCTGTGCTTCACTGTGGACATATCATTAAGCCCGATTACAACTAACAGCTACTAATAACAAACACTAATGAAGGGCTTGATTTTACCTTTAGGAGCAATGGAGCTGTAGATGCACTCTGCCTTTGCACATATCTGTGCTACCAGCCAAAATAAATGGTGACAAGTCACGATACAGTGTGGCTAGCCTGAGTTAGCCACTGATGAGATGAAGGCAACGTAGATCTTAGCTCAGGTGATCTACTGGAGTTCAGGTCCACCTAATGGACCTGAATTAAGGTTGAACCAGGGGCCTGATGGTTCCCTTTATCCCCTGATTAAAAGAGGAATTTCTTTTTCCGAGGAATTTATTCACAAGTTCAAATCCCAATCCTTCCCCCTCTACTCAGCCATTTCCCACACATTCAAAAGCTCTCTTAAATTTTCACAGCTAGGCTAGGTACTACAGTGCCCTGCCCAGTTGCCCTAGCTCCACTAGAGCATGCTACTGCAGCACTGAGACAACCAAGGGCTCTGCCCAAAGAAGCCCACAGTCTATATAGCATTCATTAACTTCAGTGGGCTGACCTTGAGGAGAGCACCTTGGACTCTGTCTGTGTGGAAACAGCACCACGTCTAATGAAAATCCATACCAAGAGCGTATGCAAAGATCAGACTCGATTAATTCTTTCCAGAGGTGCCTCCACAATGTCAACATTGATCTGCTTCCTAGTTGTACGGTTTTCTCTCGGTTGACAACCATATGCTACTCAGAGCTCCGCAGTATTGTAAATTTTAACAGATATGGAGATAGGATCATTAAAATACCCTGAGAATACACAGCAAGTCATTGTTTTGCTGCTTTTGCTGAGAAAATCTCACAGTAGCACTGAAGAAATAAATGCTATAGGCCAATCTCATGGCAAAGAACTTAATCCTACAATGAAATTGGATGAAATGCCTGAGGATAGGGATCAGTATGTGGGTGTCTTGTGCTGCCTATGCTAAAAAGTTGCTGCTTTATAAAGCAGGCTTGTAGGACAATTGCAGAAGTACACATGTATTTTATTTCTAGCCATACCCATGGGAAAATAAAAACAGCCTAGTCTCTATAAGTGGTCGCTCACAGAGTGCCTGCATTTCAGACTGCCCTCGGATGTTTTTTCATTAGAGATAGCTTAGGGATAAATCATTTCATCTTACCAGAAGAAGGCAAGCTCAACAACCATCTGTCTTCCTACATATGCAACAGGACCTTTAGGATTCAGACTATATTTCCACAAGCGTGGAGTCATGGAGATGCTGGCTTTTGATTCAGACCTGTAACATGCAACTGAGACATGCAGCAGCCATTCAAACTGACTTCTGATAGACTTAGCTTGAAGCTGGGGATATGGGTTTAGCCTCGCCTCCAGTCAGCTATTAATTGCCTAATTGAGTTCAGGTGCAACCAATCTTTGCTAATGGGGAGGGCATCTTTTCATTATAAATACAGACTTGGGAGGATTGTGCTCTAAGTGGGTTTAGTTAGCATCTCTGAGTAGTGATGATCTGTTTTAACAGTGACTATTATTATTAATAAAAGCCACAAGTCAAGATTGTGTCATTTTGATGTCCTTTTTGAGGCCAGCTTCACCATTATTCAGAGATCTACCTTTTTTTTTTTTTTTTTGGTTCATCTTTTATCCTTTTTGGTTTAAATTTAAGTCAAATTAGACTACAAAATGGAAAAAAAAAATAGAAACTCCTAATAAAAAAAAAATTAAAAGAAAAAAATTGAGAAGAAATAGAGAAATTCTTTTTCCTGGGGCCTGAACTTTGAAATCAAAGCTGTTTCACCCTTGCAAATAATCACCACGTGGCAAAGACAACACATGCACTGAAGATATATCGAAGACCCTGCTGTCCTAAAGGTCACAAGCGTACAAGAAAGATCTCTTTGGTGGAGTAAGTGGTGCCGAAGAAAAACGCATTGAGAATTACCTTTCAAAGAAGTTGCAGACAAATGACTACAGCCTTTCAAAGGGGTGGCATGATTGCAACTGGATGCCTTCTCTAAAATGCCTCTAAAGGCAACAGGAAAAAGAAGTCAAATTAAACCATCAATTCAGCAGCATCTTTGCTACTCATCATGCTGGCATTTCTAGAGAAACAAAGGTTGAAAACAATCCAGAAAGAGATGTTTGTGCAGAATTCAGAGTCCTTTCCATGTGCTAATCTATTCCATTCGCTTCTTGTCTCACCTGCACCACGCCTCTGCACATTTCCCAGCCATGCATTAAACAACACGTGCACATTGCCGAACCTTCTGCTCTGACACTAACTGCTCTGACTTCCACAAACACGCTGGCCAAGAAGACATCACAAAAGTACCTAACCTCATCTTGAGAGCGGGAGAGGGAGAATTATGAGAACAAGTTTAAAGGAAGAGAAAGAGCGAGAGACAGAGAGATTTTATTGCTCAAGGGGAAAAAAAGAGATTATAATTGAACTGCAGAAAATTCTCCACATCACGGGTAATGGTGCCTGGGTTACCTCTCTTTATCTGTGCAACAGAGATTAGCAGACGGGGTCATAAAGGGAAATTAAAGTCAAATACATTCTGGGCCAGCACTTGGTAAGTACTGATTTCCTACCATTTAGAAAAAGGAACATCAGGGCAAATGAAGTGGCACAGCATAAGGTAGCAGCCAGTGGAGAGAGCCACGCTGCCATAAACATCGAACAGAGTGGGGACAGACCGCTCCCTTGCCGCAGACGGCCTTTCTGGAAGATTGCAGGAGGTTTCCCCCAGGAGCAAGGGACTGTTTAGTGTGGATGCTGGCAGGCTCAAGCCCTGAGCACTTCAGAAACTGATGTCTCGGACAAGGTAGACATCAGAAGCGACTCCGGAGATATTATCTCCTCACTGTTTTTTTATTGGCCTGTGCTGCAGGGTCCCATTTTCCCCAGAAAGATGGATGAATGTAAAGCATGTACATGCTGTGACCACTTCCATGAGGAACTGGAGATTCAACCTCAGTCCCTCTCCCTGCCCAGACCCCACGCACCTATCCTTCCTCCGACAGCTTACACCGAGACCTCGGACCTCGCACTAAAGCAGATGAGGAGTGCTCACACACAACCACGTTTCCCACTCGGTCGTGGTGGTAATTGCCAAGACACAGCAAGGGGAGGGAGGCACTCCAGGTCCACCCTGCCAAGATCTGCAGTCTTTGTTTGACAGACCTTTTGGGACCGCCAGTCCTACTCCTGACTGCGTGCTTCACCTTTGCGGTGGGGTGTGTTGGATGTCTGCAGCCAGCACTGTCAGAACTGACAAGAGTTTGGAGCTATTATTCTAAGATTTCCCAATCTGAGACCCCTTCAAGAGCTTGATTCTCCAAAAGTGCTGGAAAAAAATCTCTGGAAATTAGATTTCTGAAGGTATCTCAGATACAGAATAAATAAAACACATGGGGAAAAAAACCAGCCCAAAGCAGGCATTACTACAAATCACTTTGGATCTGTTGAAAGCTCCTTCCTGCTCTTTTTAGAAGTGACTGTTGCTTGTTACAAATGTTTTTCCTTGGCTTTCTTAAGTAATTTTTACTGACCTTCACAAAAATATTACAGCACTGCTGGCCAGTAAAATATTCAGGGAACTTTCTGGAGGAAAAATGATGTCTGTATTGAGGTATCTTTATTCTTTTCTTGGAGTGCCAAATTAAATCAGCATTCACCTTCCTCCCCCTTGCCTGGATGGGCAGTACATGATGAAGAGGAAGGGAGTTTGGCTGTCAGAAGCTGTCAACTGGTAAGAGAGCTGGACAGCCCGCCCCAACCTGTCCACTGCCCATTAGTTTGATGGTGAAGTGGACCTTACATCTCCCTGGCAAGTCCTGTGCCTTGCAGCGTTGTGGGCAGTTGAGCACGAAACTGGCTCGGCAGCTGATAGCACACTAAGCTTTGCAGCAAGCAGCCTCATCCTTATTCCTCAGAACTGGGGCGGTCATATACATTGGAGTTATTAGACTGCCTTTGCAGTGCAAAGAGCCTAGTTAGGTTCAAGTGGGGCAAGGAAATTGGTCTTGCAAGAGAGAACTGGGACAACTGGAGGAATAAAGCCAGGGGGATGGGGAGAAAAGATGGACAGGGATCGGAGATAGAAATAAGCCCGTCTGTGCTCTTCTCCACTCACCCCTTTCAAGGGAATGTGTTCCCAACCATTCATTCCTTCGCTCCCTCCCTCTTCCCCCGCCACATACTCTCTCTTGACTTATTTGATGCTGTTTGAAATCAAGCACTTGGTTTACCCTTCTCAAGCGGAGCTGATCTCTCCCAGCATGACTCTGACTGCAGCGGGAGGCACAGCGGGATGCTGGATATGGAAACCTGGCATTAGTATCACTTTCAGATGACAGCAGATCAGAGAGCTGGACCTGGGAGCGAATTAATATAGGGCTAGGATTCACTCGGAGGGTTTGCTGCTGTCATACTCTTCTCAAGATGTGAGAGAGAATTAATGCGAGGGGCTGGGATTCGCTCCGAGTGCTGCGATGGCTGCCTGCCATCCTCAGGGAGCAGTGGGACGCGGGCCGTGAATGAACACAGGGGATGGGTTTCCTCCAGAGCCTGCGGGTATCTCAGGGAGCAGAGGGGAAGGTCACTTAGCTCCTGATGATCTCCTGGGCTATCGGTTAACTGTCTGATCCAAAATCCACCAGTGTGGATGACTGAGGGTTGGTTTAACATCAAATAAACACGTTGGCACAGGGTCTTTGTGCTCTGGTGTGATCCTGAGGGATTCACACTCTTCACTGTGGACTGATGCAAATGGGAGTCTCATGGAAAACCACAGCAATGCCCCAGATCTCTCATCAACCAGTCAGCCAGGGGACAAGGCACCCTCAGATCCACTGGAACCCATCTTTAAATGTCCTC
This sequence comes from Harpia harpyja, assembly GCF_026419915.1. NCBI lineage: Eukaryota > Metazoa > Chordata > Aves > Accipitriformes > Accipitridae > Harpia > Harpia harpyja. The sequence goes on from NC_068958.1 coordinate 8,915,364, forward strand.
GGACAAATAGAGTAGCTGGACCCAATGGGCCCCCTAATCACTGACCCGCTGTACAGGCAGAGACAGAGCATGTTTCTGTAGGGAAGGAGAACAGCAACTAAACTACCCACATCTGGGTAATAGAAATCGGCTTTGTGTGCAGGAGCTGCTGATTATCCAATAGCAGGGCCTTTTCCATAGACCCTCATCCCTGAAAAAAACAGCATCAGATGTCCTTAAACAATTTATCTCACTCTTTGAATCACAGAGGGCCAACCTACAGCTTTTTGCCTACATGTGGTCTGACAGGAGAGGTTATAGACTTCCATCCTCTCCTGTTCCAATGCGGTTGACAAGGACTTTGACTGGGAGTAACCTGGAGATTTTCTGGTGGCCTCAATCAGCCTGTTTTTATTTTCTGTGGTCCTCAAAGCACCTCCCTTCTCACGGTGAGCTTGTTTGCCCAACAGCAATGCACACTCACAAGGACTTGTGTATGGGTGTGTTCGTAACAAGCACGAACATAGAAAAGGGTGCAGAAAAGATGGAGAGAAAGATCTGTCATTGCAATAGAAAGTGACCCACATTTTAGGGAGGTTAATGATTATTTAGAACAACACATCCCTGAGCCAGTGGCTCTGCGGGGCAAGAGGCAAAGGGAGGATTTGCTCCCTCTTTTCAAAGGGAGAGAGGTTTGGAGCCTGGAGCATAAACACAGCTGAGGATTCTGAAAATAGACAATATCCTCCAAATGCAGCCTAGGGACGAGATCGAATCATTGTATACACCCGATTTCTGGAGAAGAGAAAACAAAACAAAACAAAAAAGGAGGAAGTAGGCCCTTGGAAGCAAAATAAAGACAGAACAATGGAAAACTAAGCACTGGAGGAGACAGCTTCAAATAATTACATTGTGCAAGCATCATGCTGGGAAGTAGCATATGCTGGAGGAGCCCTCACTGGGGACACAGGATAAGCAGGCAGGAGGGAGGCCAGGCAAACCATCAGCTTCAAAGCAGCACACGCCAGGCCAAGTTCAGAGCAGCTCCAGCTCCGGTGAGGTCAGCATAATGATGCCAGAGATGAAAATATCCTTGTTCTTAAAACAAAATCCCTTCCTTCCATTGCCAATAGCACCTGGTAATAAGCAGCAGGCAAGGGACTAATATTATAACAGTTATTTGGGTCACGGCCTGTCATTTAGTATGGGCGAGATAGGTGTATGTCACTCAGTGCCCCTGCTAAGAGCAGTGAGGCAGCTCAGCTCTGCAGAGACACTTGGGGAGTTGAGAAATGGCATTTAATTGTTTAACTGAGATCAGAGGTCTGGTCTCAGTTCATACAGCACTGAGCACAGGGGGGGTCTGCTGCTTGGTTTCCAGGGATCAACATCACTGTATTTAAGTTGTAATTTTCCAATGAAATAGATGAAAAGTTAGGAGCCAATGCCTTGTAAGAGACTTGAAAACAGTTGAGTCAGAAACTATATATTGCTTGGGTTGTGCTGGCAGCGCACTCACTTTGGAAAGCAAAGCTGAATCAGGACAATGTTCTGGTTGTGGTCAGGTTTGTGTTGCTGTTTGGGAAAACCTGACAAAAGCTTTTGTGCCTTTGTTTCTGACAGCCCTGTAAATTTTAAATGTAAATTTTTAATTTAAAAAATATTTTAAATGTTTGGGGTTATTTTTAATGGGAACGTCTTGGTCTTGCTCTGTAAAGATAAGTAAATATGTTTTTAGGGAAAAAGAAATTCAAGCTTCTGTCCTGAAAATGTTCCACTTTTACATTTCAGTTTCCTTTGATGGGGGGAGGCAGTGTACAGGGAGCAACTATATGTTCTGTAGCTTTACGGTCCAAATTATGTTAAGCTGTGGGACCATCATTGTAAAGCTCACCTGCACATGCCCATGTGAGGCAGGACTTCACTGCTTAGGAGCTGCCCTCAGCCCAAGAAATTCCCCCTTTCACCTCTCTGGGAAGAGACTGCCACAGGAAAGTGATGTGCCCATAAATCTGTAGTCCAATGGTTTTCAGTCTGGAGTTTGTGAATCCTTGGAGGCCCTCCATTATTTTGCTAACGGATCCATGAGTGGTAACTACAGAGATCAAGTCTGTTGTGACAGAGCTCACATATGCTACACAGGGTCTATGACTCCCTTGGGGAAAAATTTAGGGAGTCAACGAGCTGCAAGATGTGAAAACCATTACTGCAGACAGGCACGGTGTCTTCACCCTTTATGCAATAAAAATACAAAGAACCTGCACAAGCACAGATGGACCTTAAATACCTGTGTTTACTAACTCAACTCAAAATGCCCACCATGTTTACATATATTTATCTGCTCTGGCTGGTTGTGACAGCTTTCAAGAAACAGAGAAAACAGCAAGCCCCACTAGAGGACTTGCAAACTGCTCAGAGAAATACTCCATTAGCAGCAAAAAATGCCCCCCACAAGCACATTAGGGATACATGGGGTAGCTTGTTAAGTTTAGACATTTTGTAAAGTTCTCTGATAAGGCAAATATCTTAGCATGCATCTCTTCCCTGCCTCCATCCCTCCCTGCCTCCCCCCACCCCAGCTCGTGCTCCCTGACCCCAAAATGAAGAAAATGTCATTGATACAGAACACTCTTCAGTGATTCTGCTATCAATCCCTGGCAGTTTCATTTCAATATCGACCAGCTCCATGATGATAATTGATGAGAGATGCAAGTGATGGAAGAGTGAAGACAGTAGTGCTGAGCAGATCCTCCAGCCCAGGTGGTAGGAAGCCTCACTGTGCCTCATCTTCATCCCATTTGGTATTTCAAAAGGGAAAAAAGAAAAAACTTTTCTTTCCTTTTTTCTTTTTAGGAAAAGGACACTGCAATTTTCAAGATTCCAGTTTGCATAAATGGTCCAAGCCAATCAGCATATTTCAGTGTTTGAGTTGAAAAGTCTTTCCCTGAGAAAGAATAAAGCAAAAGAATGAAGGGAAGGAGGGAACAAGGTGGGATGAACAAGCGATTGACGATAAAAAACCTGAACAGCTGAGCTTAATGCTTGGAGGGATTTTGTCCATTTTTTAAATATAAATCTCTCCCCTAGGCACCCTACTGGTGAGGGTAATCTAGAAAGCACAAGAGACAAAAGGTTAAGAGTTAAACACCCCAGCTCAAAAAGCAACAGGCTAGAGGAAGCAAAGGTTGCACTGAGATGTCCAGGAGGAATAAGCATCCCTGAAAAGCTGCCTTCATTAAGTGCTCCGTCAAATGGGGATTGCTGCAACCCAGTCACCGCTTGTGCCCATCCAGACTTCCAGCAATGAGTTACGCTCCTCACTGAATTTTAACACCCCAGCACACAAAGGACATGTCATTTTATATCCCTAACGCTGTTCCTCTCTAGCTGCGCAGTGATGGACTTTAAATATCACCATCCTAAGAGAGCCTAAGAGATACAGCTCCCATGGTGCATTAGGCACAGGACCGAGTTGTGAGCTACCAGCAACCACAACAGAGCAAAACATATGCATACTAATGCAGACCATGTCATGAAGGTCACTGGATGTATCAGGTTTCTCCTCCCTGCCTCTGCTGTGCAATTAAGCTCATAAACAAGGGAGAACATCCATGTATAAAAAAGGCGAAGGAGGAAAAAAAACAAATCAAAGAAAACCTAATTATCTTGTCAGGGACAGCAGTGAGGTGCTTTACGTCTCCTGGTTGTACAAACGGTCCGTGGGTAGAGAGCTGTCAGGTTCTACCCCAGTAGTGGCTGCCTTTCAATGAGGTGATGTCTTTGCTTCTCCTCCTTGGGATAGGCTTCATAGAGAATGTTGAGCTGCACTAACAAGTCACTGATGTCAAAAAGGGATGGTTATAAACCCCTTCTTGTGCTGTCCTGGACGTCCTGCCTCTGTCCTGACTGTGTACATCCCTTCCCTTAGCTGTGAAGCTCACTAGACTGTTTAATGAGCCAGCTCAGCTCTCTAACCCAGCATAAGACTAATCCAGCCCCTCAAAAATGTGTTAATTTACCTCACTTAATATGATATCACTCACAATTTTCATAGTTAAAAAAACTTCTCACCTAACAACCTCCTCCTCACTTCTCTTGCTCCCTATAGAACATGTGTCCCATTTCACCTTGACTTCTTTTTCGTGTTGTTATCCACGCTGGGGAAAACAACTAAGTCACTTGGTAGCATTTCACACTTAGTTAGCAGCAGTGAGAATGACATTTGCAGGAGTACCCAGACAGTGGTGTTGCAGACAGTGTTACGAGCTCTCTTCCTCAGCCCTTGTGCAGGGCTTAGTCCTAAAGAGTGCTGCACTTGTACTGTCTGGTGGTGCAGCCAGCATGAGGTGGACCTTAGTTTTGAAGGATCTCAGAACCTCTAACGTGGCCTGCCCTCAAAGCTAAAAATCACTCTGGGAGGGGGTTAACAAGCAAATTGTGAGTCTTTATATAGTTAGCTTTACACACACACATATACCTTGAGCTCATAGTGGCGGCTCTCAGAAATTGCTCTGAAATGTCCCATAAATAGGAACAGAGTAATTGCAATGTATATTATAATAACTGCAGCTATAATAACACCCCCTCCTCCCCACTTTCCTCTTTAGGGGTGATCTGCCAAAATGAGAAACAAAATTACTGTGTCTGTTCAGCAAATTCTTACTGACAAAATCTTTAAGAGTTGACAAGAGTAATATACTGAAAATTAGTTTAGAAGTGTTTCAAGTTTCAAAAAATCAATCAAAATCAAATTAAGTTCTGAAGATGCTGTCTGTAGAGTTTAAGGAAAATAGAGATCAGCTGCAGCAACATGGGATCATGGGCTTGACTTCTGAGCAGGAGACTTACATCTGCTCTGCCACTTCTGGCTTGGAGTAGATAGCTACAACTGGTCACAAGGGTTTGCTGATGCTCTGGCTAATCTGGTGAGCTTGGGTACCAACAAGAAACCCAGTCTAAGTAATCCATAACAGGGTCCTCAACTTGGCACTTCCCCCATCCTAAGGGCTTAACCAGTGAGCCGTAAATTGGGGGTTAGAGATGAAGAGAAGGTTTTCCCTCCTGCTTCCTGATCATTTCTTTCAAGATTTGTTCTTCCCAATGACAGATAAGGGGAAAAAAAAAAAATTGAAGCTCATAAAGATCCTCATTAAGGAGGAAAATGAGTTTATAAACCAGTTCTCTTGCAAAAGCTGGCAGGACCAAGCATGGGCTAACCCAAAGCAGGGGCAGGGCAGAGTTAAAGTCCATTAAGTATTGCTCATGGACTCTGTTTCCTTCTTGGCTGTGTGATCTCAAATAACCGAAGCTTATACTGGCATCAGTGTCACTGAAGAAGCCTGGGACTCACTGCCTTGTTGAGAATATGTGAAAAATTGCATGAGAGTTTGTCCTGTTTCTGAGTGATCAGAGCCTTTCTGGGTAAGCAGAGTGCATGGCTTGCTTGGATATGCTGTCTTTTTTGCCCTTCATCCATATGGTACCCTGACCCCATCTTGGCCCAGCAGATCCAAGAGCTACTGACCTACAAATCCTCAGCCATCTGCTTTGCAATTCAGCCTCAGCCCAGCTATTCTGGCTTGCTGTTTCAGCACTCACTCTGAGTGGATGGGCTTGCTTTAGGTTTCCAATTATGTCTTTCTTAATTATATTCCTCCTTGGGGTCCTAGAAGCCCTGGAAATTTTCTCCCCACTCTGTCTTTTCCCATAACTGTGAGTCAACAGTTCAATTATAGTCTCTTTATACAGGCATGAGAATTTGTTTCTTGGGCAAAGTTCCTTGATAAGATGATATGCTACATAAATGTCTCTAGCAAAACACATTTCACAGTGAATTTATCTCTGCACAACTTCTCCGCCTTATAGCACCTTATCATTCCAAGACGTCTCAAGGCACTTTCCAAAAGGTGTGCAATAATAATACTTCACAGTTATACACAGCCTTTCATGGAAATATCTCAGAGTGCTGTATGGAGAGAAGCACTAAGCTCCATCAAACAGCTGGGAGTGCTGAGGCAAGGGATGTGGAAGAGAATTGCCCAAACAAATTAGGAAAATGTAGGGCTTGTGATGGAGTCCAGGACCCCACAGAAACCCCTTCCTTTGCTCCAAATGTGCTTCTCACGAGTTCATTGCCCACCACACCAGTCTTGGGAACCAGCCACACTGTGGAGAGGAGACACAGCCTTGTATTCCGGTCATGGGATGGGGACTCAGTTCTGTGTCTATCCCATTTACCCAATACCCAACACCTGTGTATTATGCAAGGAATAAAACACTCCAAGACTACAAGTGGTAGAAGGTTTGTTACACACTTTGCGTCTGTTCCTGAAATGAAGATGTTTGTGTTCAGCTGAGGATCCTGGCCTGGACCAGAGCTGAGTAAAGACCCTGTTTTCTCTGTGAGACGGTGCTCTGAATATTGCTGTGGTCTCTATAGGACTGGGATTTCCTCAGAGAACTAGCCAGAAATGCGTAACAGATAGGTCCCTTTGCCTCTTCAGAGGCGCTTTCATGAATACTTTTAGTTCTTTAGCAATGACCCTAAATCTTGGACCACAAATGTTCTTTAAACTTTATTTGTTCCTGCCTGAGCTCTTGCACTTCACTTGGGAATCATTCCACCTTCCACCTTTCTGCTGAAAGTTTTTCCTTCTTTTGGTGCTTTTCCTTGTTTGTTTGAGATTGAGCTGCAATTAGGAAACAGTTACATGAAAGACATCCATCTTCTGGGGGACATCATGCAGCTGGGTTTCTGGTGGGCTGCTGGATTTGGTGTTGAGCCACAATGCTTAAAGCTGCTACCTTCCACCACTCAGCCTGCTATGGCCATAGACACAGGTTCAGGCCCCATCAGAAGCATCTTCTATTCCCAAAATCTGGGGCTAGAGTGATGTTAGAGCTATTCCTTGTCTTCAAAGGAGCACCTACTCCAGTTCCCATGGGGTATGGGCACTACTGGTACTTTCCTCCACTGCTGTGAGCAATTGCCCACACACCTTCTGCTTTGGTTCCCCCTCTGTCTGGATGACAAGTGCCTGAAAAGCAGGAGAGACATGAATAACAATGAGCATTTGCCTCCTCAGAGGTGAACTTCCAGCCAAATAATCAGACTTCTTCCAATATGTGATGGGAAACAGGCCAACAGCAATGCACTGGGGTCCTGGTTATTTTTAAGGGTGCCTGATGACTACTCAGCAAGCTCCTGAATAACTAACCTTTCGGAGGCACAGCAGCCTGGATACCTATCCCCTATTTAATCCAGATCCAGTTCCTGGCATTGACCATTCCCGTCCCAGCCACACATGCCCCCCAGTGCTTGCCTTATGCTGAGCTGCCACGTCTCCCATCAGCCTGGTGTCCTTGGCTCCAGCCCTGCCCATCACCTTCCTCCGCATTTTATCATGTTCAGCAACCTCTCCTCTCCCTCCTCCCTTTCAGCCCAGCTTATATCATCAAAAAATCACTTTGGCACCTTCACTGTCAGCAAGTGGCTGTTTATCTGCTATATCATTGGAAAGATCTCTAAAGCCAGGCTTGGAAAACAGCCCTTCTTTTTATTTGATGCAGGATCATCTGAAAGGAGGATGAGAAGCGGCGAGAATATGTTTTCCTTGTACAGATCAATATAACTTTAACCTTCCTCCACAGCAGGGCCTGCCTGCCCACCTCCTTAGCTCACGTATTTCTCTTTCCCTCCCTCTTTGCTTACCCTTCCTGCATTTCGATGTTTCCAGCACTCCTGACACGTGGACCTCTCAGTCCTACATGCATCAGGGCAGCATTTCTGCCTTGTCGGAGCAGGTCCATTTGGTCCAGGGAAAGGTTTCCTGGTCGGTCAATTCACAGACTCAGTCACCCCACAGATTTCAGATCCTTTTTGTCTCCTCCTCGCTCCACTCTCTTTTAGAGGTCCCATGCTGTACACTATACAGAACTCTGCTTCCAGCTGTTGGGAGTCACTAAATGAATTTTCCATCTCATCCCTTTCCTCTCCTCTTTTGGGGAGGAAACAATAGTGTCCTTCTCTCATGCACCCTTCACCTCTGCCAGTGGCAGATTTACTCCTGCCTGGCTTCCTGGCAGCTGCTGCAGCTGCAGCCCTGAACAGGGGCTCCGGCGTCTTTCGGTCCCGCTCTTACTGTACTGCATTCCCAGTGGGGTCAGAAATAGAGAGGGCAGTTGTTCAGGTCCTACGGTGCAGTTCTGAAGACCCAAGGTCAATCTAAGAGCAGCAAGCTCACTCCTGAGCAACCTTGATAGTAGACCAGTATTATCATTTTATACACAGGGAAACTGAGGAACCGCTTGGTGGGAGGACCCAGACATGGTGGCACAAGAAATGAGCAGGAGGTCCCTTCCTCCTGGCTCGTACGTTAGAGATGTCTTTTCTAAAGGGGGAGAAAGGCTGAGACACGGTGAGCAGGCAGTTCATGAGGATAGTTTGGGCTGCTCACGCTTGACAGGTATCTACCATATGAACAGAGAGCAACCACCACTCACCAGGGTTTAGCCGGCCATTGGCAACCAGTGCCAAACTCATTTTTAAAGGAAAAAGGAAAAGACTGAGTCCTTTCTCAGATCAAAATCCAGCAGCAAACCCCATCCTGCTATTCATACCCGGAGACAGAGAAGCACTTCTTTCTTCTCAGATGGAGATAGAAGCGGGCTGGGGGAGACAGGTTGTTACTATAATAGCAGTAAAGACGCCCACCACTGTGCTAAATGATGTATTTATATGTACGTATGTAACGAGAGACTGTTCTTGTTCCCAAAGCACTTACAGCCTGAAGGAGAAATGCAAGTGCCTTCTCCAAGGTCACTGAGTAGCAGGGACTGGCGTCCTGGTTTCAGTCAGTGCAGGGAAAGGATTCACCCACTGTCCCTTTCCACCTCCTCCCTTCAGATGTAATGTGCTTAGCTGGTCTCCTGAGCCCCTTGGTTAGCTAATCCAGACTCAGAGGGCTGACACTTATTCAGACAAACAGACAGGGAGTGTAACCAAAGCATATAAAATCTGGTCCTTCATCCTCCATGCACGGCCCTCTTCCTGCAAGAAAGGAGCTGCAAAAGCATCACTGCAAAGTTAAAACAGGAGCGAGAGGGATCCCAAGAGCCAAAAGGCAGTTTAAAATCTCACATAAAAAAATAAAAAATAGAGCTGATGTGTTCTGTCCACGTCCAGCCAAACACCAGGTGCTGTCAGAGATTAGACGCTTTTGTAGATAAAAGCAGGTAATAGGGCCTTACTAGATAAGGACAATAAGAGGAGAATAAAGGGAGGGGGTGAAAAAGCCAGAGGTGAAAGGACAGACAACAGAACGGACAGCAGCAGATCAGACTGACAGATCTGTCACTGGGACTGTGGGCAACCAGGGCTTTGGACCCAGGAGCTGAGCAGAGGCACTTGCTGCCTTGCAGGGACGTGCCCTGACCTCCACAGCTGCTGGCACTGGGGCTTGTGCCTCTGGGCCTCCCACCTGGGCTGCTCCAGCATGGGATGCACATGGCATCCCCAGCAAATTCAGGATTGCTGCTCTCCTGATAAGTAATGTGAACAAGCATCACTGTTTCTGGGTGGTGACCCTTCCCAGAAGACCCAGCATGATGGCCACACTGGAACTGTTGTAAGCAAAGGATGCCAAAAGCAGCAGGGAGACAGAAGCGCCTGGGCTGTAGCTGTTTGGCTGGGAGATATCCGTCTCCTCACCGCTGAGAAACAGCCATCAGTCAGGGGCGTTAATCTGCACTGACTGCAGCAGAGTTTCGTCAAGGGTGACTCTGGCCTTACAAGTCAAGTGTGATCTAAAGAGTTTCCTGCTCTCCTCCAACTCCCCTTCTGCTCCCGCCTGTTCCCATGCTCTTCACAGCCCCAGCTCGTTCTGCGCAGAATAAACGCTGCTCGTCTGCACTGCCAGGCACCGCACTGTAAAACAGCTTTGAGTCTCAGAAGCTGTGATTAGTGCCTAAGGGCAGCTGAAATGCCTGAGGGAATTTGCTGTACGGTAGGAACACAGGCAGCGCGTAATGTCCCTCGGAGAGGCCTGCATCGGTTTGTTTGAGATGCTCTGTGGAAAGTCACAACAGTGTTTTGATACAACACCCGCTGTTCCCTGGCCTGTCTGTGGTGATGTATCCCCCCTTCCATCCCATCCTGCACCAAGGGGGTCTCTGCAGGAACGGGCTGAACTCTGCTTTCCTCTGCAGAGGGGATCTTGATGCTTTTACTTTGTTAAAACCCCATAACTGTAACTAGAGGCTTGGAAAAGAGGTGTCAGCCTGTCATTGCTTTGCAAGACCTGCCTCCCCATGTGAAGAAAGGACAAGGACACTCGGCCACTCCCCAGGGATCACCGTACTTCACTGCCTTACCGCTTCACGCAGTAGTTTGTCTTGGATTTTATGTTCTAGAAACTGCTGCTGTAACTGTGAGTCTTATACTGGAGGCTGTGTTTTTATACTGTATTTTTGTACCACTTTGTCAGAAGTATTGGTAAGGAGTTTGCTTTTTTATATATATATAAAAGCTATATATATAAAAACTTGGATGTTTGCAGCATCCAAGCACGCTACATCCCAACCGCCCGCCTGCCCGAGGGCCAAGGCCCCCCATGTAAACTCCTCCAAATAAAAATGGGTGAGCGGGCAAGAAAGGAAGAGCAAACCTGCAACATCATCCTCTCTCTCCTCACCTCCCACCTCCAAAGCTTCCCTGAGCTGCCAGCGCCGCGGAGCAACTCGGGACCTCTGCACACCTTGCATTAGAGGTGGCCCAGATCTGTAACAAATGGGCTCTCAGCCTCCTCACTGCGTGTGATGCATCAGCACAGGTGACTTATTTAACTGCCATTAATTATACTTTGTGAGAGAAAGGGGCATGTTCAGGCTGGCCATTTTTCTCTCTGTTTCAAATGCCTGCCACCTAAATGGGATACAGAAATTTGGCTGCATCCTGCAAGCTGGGTAATAAACCCCAGGCTTTCAGCACAGCAAAGCGTCTATAGGGAATGGTCCCATGGGGGAGGCAAGGGCTTAACCCCTCGATTACCCCAACTGCTGGCTTGTCTTCCTTGGCAGCTATAAATTAATTCACCTTGATTTTCCTTCTGCAACAGGCTCCCTTGGACTCCCCGTTGAAGGATTCAGCAGTCAGCTTAAACTATTTGTGACTGGCTTGAAAAACTTCAGCACGATGCGTAGAGACACCGTCTCTCCCTTGGACTCGGTGGGAGCTGAGAGAGCCCAGCACCTCATGCTGCTCCCCCCGCATGGTGCAGGATCAGGCTGTAAGCCCTGGCACTGCATTATGCCTGTCATTCCCCCTGTATGCAGCCATGACTGCTGGGAGTGTGGTCTGTCCCTAACAGAGAAATATCCACCTCTTTCTGTGATTTGTCTTCTGTTTGAGTAGCCTGATAATTCCCAAATCTACTATACTTCCTCATAAATGTGGAGTCCTCCTCACTTGCCAGTCTCCTTGTTGACCACTCTGAAGGGCTCTGAAGAAGATATTAAAAACCTGGAAAGATCCTTAAAACCTGGAGTCTCGCAGCAAGCTGAACACTGTGCCAGCAGCCACAATGGAGAAAACTGCTTTCAGAGGAGGTTTAAAACCAGTCCTGGTCATTCATGGCTAATAAATCTCCCTTTGTAGTTTTCAAGAAGCTGATGCTGATGTCCGTGCCCCAGTAAAGTTTCTAACTTTCTTTACTACCTTTTTGGTGGCAAGAAGGGCCCAGCAATTTGAATTTGAAGGGTGCTTTGCACAAAATGTCCTTTGCCTGATGCTTAGCCCCCACCATGACCTAGAAGTGGCTACGCTGCCACTTCAGCTGATATCCCTTGCATGAGCTAGTGCATAATACGAAATGGAAAACTATCCCTGTACCTGTCCCAGAGGACTTAGAGGTTTTCACTTTACAGGGGCAAGGAGAGGGGAAGGAGAGGGGATGGTAGCAGCCACGAGGGGAGTAAAGGGGAAAATCTATAGGTCTATGAATTGAGTAGAGGCTGTAGCTACAAATGTGACACGTTCATGGACTCCTCAACACAGCCCAACCCCTGCAGAGAGAGCATAAAGGTATGGGAGCAAGATATCGGTAGGCAAACGTGACCCCAAACCACATGCAAAGCAAACCTGCTTTGCCTCTCCTTTAAGCAATCAAACCTCAATGCTCTGAAGCTGACTCTGTATAGAGGCAACTTTTCCTATTTTCTCCCCACCACTTGTCATGCACAGGAAAAACCCCTGCCTCAGGGTAATCAGGGTCCTTGCTCCATAGCTGGAGTCATGAGCAAGAGGGAGGAGGAGAGAAAAAAGACTTCAAGGATTGTCATTAACCATCCCAAGGGGTCAACACCATTCCAACTCCAACTGGGCACAGCTGGAGCCAAGGTCTGGATTTTAAATTACTTTCCCATTCCCGTGTTCACATACAGGCTTCACTCTAGCTGGGAAAGACGGAGACCATCGGCACGTGCAGCATTTGACAGGAGACCCAGGTTATTGATTCACAGCTCTACTTCCCTGAACTTTTCTGGAGGAAAACGGGGCTGCTTTGCATAAGGCAGGCATATGTTGCAGCTTTGGCACAAGGAGAGCCGGTTGGCATTTCCTTGCCAGACTTTTCCCACCCTCCTCTGATACCATCTGCCTCCGTGAAACACTGAAACTCCCATCTGTCAATTTTACTGTAAACACACAATTATCCAGGCTGCTGGGGAAGAAAAGCAGCACAGCCAAACCGCGGCCATTCGTGGAAAGGGATAAGTTGGGATGTGTGGCCCTCTCACTGTCCCACCAGGCAGCTTGGTGGAGGGAGCCATGCCTTTTCTTTTTCAGCACTGCATCTGCAGTGGTGACTCTCTCCTCCCAGTGACGGATGAGCTGTTGATGCCACCAACCGGTCCATCCATGCCCTGGGCCTCTACGAGCAGGATGCAAACCTGGAGCTCAACCAGAGGCCGGTGGGGAGCTCCAGCCATTTGCAGCACCCAGGTCATTGCAGCCAAGTCACGGTTTTTCCACTTCCTTCCTTCTCCGCCGTGTCACACCAGGGAAGACAGCCTGCGCACAGCCACCTATAACCCCTGCCCAGATCCATGCTATACAAAATATCAGCCGTGCAAACGTCCAAGTGACAGCGTCCACCCCGAAAGCAAGGTCAGCACTGGAGTAAAAGCCTTCTCGTGTCAGCAGTGTATTTGTGACCAGCTCTGCCTGTCCCTCGCCTCTGGGTTTCATCACAGCAATGCCCGGATCCTGCAAGCTTACATACCAGAACTGCAAGTTTTTTTGCTGCATTCTCCCTGGAAATCTCTCTCTTTCTGGCAGGGGGGCAGCTTTCTCTGACCACAGCAGACAGCAAAGCGCTGACAGCAGCCTGTGGCACAAGCTGAGCCCTGTAAGCCCAGCCATCAGCAGTCGAAAGATCTCCTCATCAGTGCTCTGAGTTACTCTCAACCCTTCCAGGGGCAGCAAAGCCAAAACAGCGTCTGAGCCGAGCCTGTCTGCAGGATGAGCGAGCAAAGTGTGAAGACTGAGGGGAAGAGAGGAGGCTGTAGATAACCATGGGCTGGGGGCTGATTTGCGGGGGGTAGGAGGTGGCTAGGTTTTGTTTTATTAAATATTGGTCCCTGTGTGGTGTCTCCAGCCCAGAAACCGGCTCCACCACCTGTTTCATTTAGCTGGTAAGAGGGAGGGGGCCGTCGGGTGGCGGAGGAGCTGGCAGATGGCATGTGTTCCCGGAGATAACACGGGGCTAGTTCAGAGGTTACTAATTGGGTTTCTGCTTGCCTTTCATATTCAATGCGAATCAAAATGAGAACATGTGGTTCAACACACACACGTCGTCCTACTTCCCCGAGGATGCTGCCCTCCGCCCCGTTCCCCCGCCCGCTCCCTGCACGTCCTCACCCAGAAAACTTGAATCGCAGAGGTGTTTACCATTCATTCACAAGCCAAAGAGATGGGGAGAGGGGGAAAATAGCGAGGAGGTTAGCAAAGAAGCAGTTAATAAGTTTCTCACCCAGGGCAGACCCTCAGGCCTGCAACCAGCCCTTCTGCACACACAAGGCAAGATGCTACTTCGTGCAACCAGCATGGGAATGCCACGCCATGGGCAAGTGAGGTGGAAGCAAGGCCACCCTGCAGTAAAGAGCACTGTGTGCATAGGAGGCCAAACTGATGGGTCCTGCCTTCAGGCAGACCCATAGGTGCCCCACACAGGGTGCCACACATCTCCCTTTGGTGGCTGCCCCAGTGCACTCACGGTCTTGTTGCTTGGGTCCCCTTCCCATTGTGGTGTGGAACAGGCTTCAAGGGCAACATCTAGAGATGATGGCAGAGCTGCAAAGGGGAATCCAACCATGGCACATTTGGGCAAACAGCATGAGCCTGTCATTACCAGTGTCCATCCCCAACCTTCACCTCTGGCACAGAGCTACCCCTGATGGGCTGGTTTGAGGAAAACAAACTCAAAATCTTTAAAGGTAGCAGTACACTAGTATGTCTCAAGTCTTGCTTCAACCTTGAGCTAGGGAGAAAAGCTCACACCCAATGAGGTCAGCTGTTACCCTAGCAGAGGCATGGGGCAACACAACTCCTTTGAGGAAGTTCTGCTTTTTCTGCAGCCTCCTCAGTCCATGGGGTGTCTCATGTACATTTTGTGCTGAGATGCAATCTCACAGTCAGAGGCAGGGAGAGAAAATCAGGAATAGAAAGCAGGAAGTGCGCACACATTCTTGGAAGGGGGAAGAGGATGGAAGTTAACCGAGAAAAACAGAACGCTCTTCGAAAAGGAAAAGAAAAAAACCCCAAACAACTCTTTTTCAAAGCATTTTGCAAATATTGCTTTTTCTCCCCCCCCCCCCCCAATTTTCTGACAAGCTGCAATCAGCATTCAATATTGTCACTCAGTGCCCAATTTCACAGGGCATAGGTATCCACAGAGCTCTTTAAATGAAATAAATAAATACATCTGGCCATGTATCGCAGGGGTTTAGCTGGGAGCTGAGCTCTTCTGAAAATCCGGTCAATCACGGTGACATTGATTTCAGGACAATTACTCCTGATTTACACTGGTGTAAATGAATGGAATGGCATTAAACTGCTGACTGGGGAGTCCATACGCAAGCAGAGCTCATCAGAAAGCTGAATTCCCATTCTCTGAAAGATTGAGATCAGCTTCCCCATCCAAATCAGGACAAAAATGGTCTATTTTTCTTAAAATGGAACAGAAGGAGGGTAAAAAAAGCCACTTGGGTTCAATAAAAACTTTGTTTTTTAATGTCTGGCATTTATCAGTTTGACTCTTCAAAATGTTATTCATATATAATAAAAGTAGGTAAGCCAACTTTTCCTAGTGTCATAATGAAACTATTGGCTTTGAGTTTTCTTTTTGCCCAACTAAAACCTAATTGGGGCTAGAGAAGACAGAAATCTGTTTTTTACCAAACAATCAAACCTGCCCCCCACCTCTTTTTCCCTCCTGCATTTTCCACTGTCAGGCACTGTCAGTGAGGTTTCCATGCTCATTTCCATGTTAGCCGGGCTGCATCCCTTTGCAAGCACAGCCCTGCACCATCAGAGTAGGCAGCTTTGAAAGATACACCCTTAGCAGCATGCAAGGCAGGGTGGAGAGATGGAGAGGCAGGCTGAGGAAAAGGAGAAATGTCAGGAACCTTTAAAAGCCATTTTTTTTTTTAGGGATAAAGGGTCTTCTCAAATGAAGGAACTGCCTGTTGTAGCATTGGGGCAGTGAGGACAGCCGTGGAGAGAAGAGAAGGCTCCCTCACACTGTGTCACCCCTGCATTTTTTTAACATTGATTAGTTTATGGGGAAGGAGAGGAGGGGAAGAGGCTAAAGCTCTTTGAGAGCCCTTCCTCTAGTTTTTAAAATACTTTTTACCTGGATATATGCCCCAGACATAAATCACTGTTGCTCAGGATAAATGGAAGCCCATAAGTGCCACGAACACTAATGACAACATTCATCAAACACTGAACCGCTCCATATTGCACCAGTCTCCAGGACGCCTGCGGACATATGGACCGAGCTCGCTCCAGCAGCCCCCACTCCCCCCTGCACCTCTCCACTCCCCGGCAGCAGGCAATGAGCCTCAGCCTTGCCACAGCCAGCTCGGAGCAAAAGCAGGAGCGACCATCAGGCAGTCGTGCACTATCTCAAAAAAAAAAAGGTGCACAGAAAAACTCCCCTCCGAGCCCCATCTCTCAGCACTTTCCCATCCTATTGCTCCTGAGCCAGTTGCACTCCATATTCCCCCAAACCAGGTCTCTATCTCACATGAAAAAAAATCAACCCTCCGTCAAAAGTCAGCAACGCGGGGCATATTCTCTGAAGCAATCAAGTTACCGAGCCTCTACGAGATAGTCACTTGCTGGTAATCCTGCTCCCTTGCAAAGTGAAATGCATTAGCTTAATTGACAAGGAAAGCTGGGCAAAGCTCTGAGAAGGTGGTTTGAGCTAACAAGAGCTGCTCTATAGTGGCAGCGGGCTAATACCAGGCAGAGAGTCGGTTACTGCAGCTCAGCTGGCTGATGGGAATTGAATCACACATTTATCCCTCTCGGTACTAAAGTGCATCCGAGGGGACAGGGCAGTTTAGCAAAATAAAGTTTTCATAACCCTGTATCAGCACTGGGGCTCTGAGGGGACAGTTAGAGTCCTGTAGATCCAATTCAGGACTACCCTAGAAGTAATGACTTAAAAAAAGAAAGGGAAAAAAGGAACTGTCTCTGAAGGCATAGGTAAGGGAATTTCTTGCATGTGAAATGCATTCAATGGTGCTTGCATGACAAGTCTGAAGAGAAACGGGTTCATGGGTCCAACATTTCACAGCACAGCCTGAATCATCAAATAGGCTGGTCTGTAATTACTTACATTTATTGAGGAATTTATTAAACTGAGATTTTTCTGCAGATGTGTTTCAGGTGCAAAAGTAAATGTTCTCAAGGTGGAATTACTGCTCAAAACTCAGAAGAAGGACCAGAAACGTTATAGGATAAGGGAAGCTAGGTAACATCCACTGCATGATTCACAGCAGGAATCTAAAACTGGGTCTCTCTCACACCCCCGACTGAGCTGATTTCTTGCTAGACCAAACTCATTGTCTCTGAAAAGTCTGGAAGAACAAGTTCTTATTTCAGCTCTAGATTAAAAAAAAAAAAAGAGCAGTATAGCCTTCTCATTTCCTGGCTTTGAGCTTTAAGAACAAGGTGTGCAAGCCATTTCCTCCCTTTCCTAATTTAGTTAAGTAAGTTGCAAAACTTGGGTTCAATTTAAGCACAGAAGGTATGGCTACATCCACAAATGACATGGTTTACCCTAGAAAAGAGGGTAAAAAGTACAGCTCAAATAATGTCCTAAGGAGAGAGCTAGAGATTTTGTTTGCTTGCTCACTTGTTTTCTTACAACCTATCAGAAAGTTAATTTTGTGTTTGAGCTAAAGCAGTTGTATCTGAAGATGTTTATTATAGTTATCTTGCTGTTTTCCCATGGGCATGGAGGGAGGAATATCAGTATAGAGCGAGGGGGAATGTGGCTTTATCCTAGTGAAAATCAGCATTAGTTTCGGACAGTGCTCTGAATCCCTCAAAATATTCATGAACAGCAACATTCACTCAAATGGAAATAAATAAAAGTTTATTGAAATATGAAACTGCAAATAGAAATGGCTGGTTTAGACCCTTAGCAGCAATTATGGAGGAGATATTCATTTCCTAGCTTTTATATGCCACTAAAAAGATGCTTTAACATAATTTTATAATTTATTTACTCAGGGAAATCCCAGCTTAGATGCAGCATCTGTTTTCTTTTTCCTCTCTCCAAACCCCAGTGCAGAAGACTCTTCTTGTTTCTTACTCAGTTTCTAGTTATGAGCTAGAAGAAAGGCAGACGATGCTCCTAAGTTCACGGTGGTAGCCAAAATCACCGATCAACTCACAAGACTCCCCTTGCCAGGGTTACTTTAATGTCATCTCTTCCTATTATATTGCCTTTAGAGTTGTCAGATCTAGGAAGGGATTAGGAAGGGGGTGGATGGTGTCCAGAGGCACCAGCCACATTTAAGGAAGGCAGGACGGGCTGGGGTACCCAACTGGGAGCCAGTGGGGTTGGGGTGTTTTGGAGCTGCAGGAGGGAGTAGAAAAATATGGCCTGACGGGACAAGATTAGGAATTAAGGGCCACCTTTTGCCAAGTGTTAGGCAAAGATCACATCTGTTCTGGAGGAGATTACAGTTTAAACAGGCAGAGACGAGCAAGAGGAAACAAAGGCATGAGGAAATGCTAAAGGCTGGTCCAGGACGATGCACATCACTGGTAGAGCTTGAAAAGTGGCCCAGAGACCCTAATGCAGCAGCAACTGCAGCTTCCACTGGGTATCTCACGGTGAGGAGCTGTAACAGTCGTGTATTGCCTGGGGGACCAGACACCAAAAATCAATCTTCAGAGCACAGTCAGTGGGGAACGCTGGATCCTGCTCTCACGTGCTAATGCCTGGGCCGTGCCACTTTTCCAAGCCAGAGAGTTGGGTTTACAAACAAGGATTTATTGTGATACATGTTGTCTTTCATCAGAACTGCTGCTTGAGGAGGAGTTAGAGAAGGAAGAGGTGCAACATGAGGGTCCTCCCGGTTTGAGCCCAGCTGCACCGCACAGATAGTTTTAAAAAATATATATAGGTCCCTACCGTGTACCTTCATCTTATTAGACTGAGCCAAGTCAAGCTGAGGTCTCAAGACAGTTAATTTCATAATTCCCTCATTTCATGGGTGAATTTCATGTGTAGAAAAGCAAAGAATTAGTGGTATGAGTGTGCTTTGTAGGTATAAGACCAAATGAGATCTGGATGGAAGACACCTCCTTCCATGAAAAATGTGAAGTTATTTTTAAATTTTTAAGGGGAAAAAAACCTTCAGTCCTTCATCCAGGAAGATCAAATATTTTATTAAAAAGTCAGGAAAATAAATTCTTAGAAAAAGAATGTTTTTACATTTCTACTTCAAGAAAAGTTTAATAACTTTTTAGCCACACTCTTCTCCTGTCCCTCTGAGTTACCTGTTCAGGGACCAGAGTCCCTGTGTCCCCAGGCCCACTGTCAGCAGAAGGGCAATCCCTCCAAAGGGCTCTGGGCTTGCTAATTGCTTAGTGAGTCGGTCCATGCATACCCAAGGTGGCTTTGCAGATGTTTAGGAAGAATGAACACTGCAAAGATTAAGGTATAGATAGTTGTGAGCTCTTGTCCTTGGTGCAGGAATCTTGCTCCCACACGACTCGCCTCCACCTGCACCCTTTTATCTGTTTGTGGCAACTGCAGTGTGAAATGGCTGCTGAGCTGCAAAAAAAATCCAGCTAACTACATTCAGTGCAAATTTCAAACAAGCAGCCTTTCAAACCTGATAATATTTCAGGGGCCATTAATCACACACACAGCTCACTGCTACAGCAGGTGACTACAGGTTAATAAAAAGGGGCTTGAAATCAAAGCTAAAAGTGAAGTGTGATGAGAAGCAAACACTCCCTCTCCTCCTCAGGCAGCAGCAGCTGAGCAGTTTTGTTGGGACAGAGCAGGGACCTTTATTCCTCAAAGCGTGGGCCCTTCTGACCACCAAAGCATCCGACCTCTCGACCCCTCCTGCCAAGCTGGATGGGGCTGTCACTGTGTCCTGAGCACCCTTCACTCCTGTCTCTGCTCTCAAACCTCTTTGCATCAAAAGGAGATATCTCCCCAGCACTGAGGCTTCCTCTTCTAGTTCTGTAGGCGTTTCATATGACATGGAGCCTGTTCTACGTTTCCCTGACTTATCATGGTCATATCTCTCCATCCAGTAGATCTTCCAGTGCTCGTGATGCTCAAGCTCCACAGACTGCATCCAGCTGTGTGGGGATGTCCTCTTCTCCCTGCCTCTCCCTCCAGCCACAACCCTGCCCTTCTCCCAGCTACCGTGTTTTCGCATATTTATTCCATTTCGAGCAGCTCTTTGCCTTATTTCACATTCATAGGGAAAGGCTTCACCAGGGGAAAGTCAGAGATTTTCCATGGGGAGCATGACCCGAGCAGGAGCCGTTCTTGTCCCCCGGCCAATGCTGTCTGGCTGGGCAGCCTGCAGAAAAAGCAGGGGAGAGATGACAAATGGGGACAGAGGAGGTGACGCTGTGTGTGTGTGTCAGCTCACATTTGTTTCATTGAGAACTGAGGAAGAGAGGAATTGAGGGGAAGGGAAAAATACATCAGTGGGATTAAAAAATAGATAATAAAAAAATAAGTGCAAGTGACTGAGAGAGCACATGTGGGAAAGACGGCACTTCTGAACAGCATGGACTCTAATCTCGTTACTGACTTCAGTTCAGGAGGCTGATATACCCCTGAGGACAGGTTGACATTTTGATGCTCCTAGTTAGGGAAAACATGAACTGGGAGAAGCTGCATTAACAAGCAAATAAATTTATGGTCGGCTGGCACCAAAATGAATCTCGCTGTTTGTCGGCGGTGTTTTCTAGGTGATATATGAACAGGGTGAGCTCCCGGCAAAGCATCCCTCCCTTCTCCCCCTCGGAGCCAACGCCTGGTGGCAAGGGAGAGGGAAGGTCACAGAATTTCCAATGCTCCCACCATGTCAGGAAAAGGGACTGAATAAAACCATCCCAAGGTGAAAACTCAGGCCAGAGACAGGGTATTTTGCAAAGCACACGGCTGCTGACCAGGCACCCAGGTCAGCACGAGCCAAGTGTGCCGTACCCAGCCAGGGAAGCGTTGTCCTCACTAAAACAAGACAGACTCGCGGGGGAATAAGAATAAACATCTCCCAGCATCTGCATAAGGCTGATGCTTGGAGGAGCATCCCGGAAAGCAGGCACGAGGGGTTCCTGGCAGACCTTGGGAGAGTCCCTTGGACTCATCCTGCCTTCATTTTTGAGGGGGTTGAGTGCTTTGGGATCTCTCAGGGGGGAGGCTTCTCTGGGGTAGGAGCATCCTTCTAAGAGGGCAATCAGTGGCTGGGAGGGAGAACAGCATTGATTTGTATATCCTTGTTTGTCTGCTGAGGTGGGCTGCTTTCTCTGGAACAATAAAACTTCAGAGGGTCTCACATCTTTACACAGTGGATAGGAAAAAAAAAAGAAAACCAAAACCCAAAAAGCTGTGAAACCTGGACTTTCTCCACACCCCCTCCAGCAAAGGAAACCTTTTGCTCTGAAAGCTTCCTCCAAGGCACCTTGTGCAGAACAAGGGTGTCAATCACAGGGTTTTGTCTTGCTCTTTTAGGATCCAGATCAAAACTCACTGAAGACAAAATTCTTTTCACAGACATCTGTGCGTTTTTTTCATTGCACTTTTATTTCCCATTTAGGAATATGATTGAATTAAACCTTCCAACCCCCCCACAAGGGAGAAAGAGAGGAACAGCGAGTACTGAACTGTCTCCTGCATGCTTCAGGGAGAGACTAGCAGCAATTTAGCATTATCTATTAGTACAGAGAAAAGCGACTATGGGGTCTGATTCTCTTCCCACATGCATTGATGCTAATTGGGTGTAACCACAGACGTGACTGCAGCCCCATGGGCTAAGGGGAGAGTCAGGCCACTCTATGCTTTTTTACCTTCATAGGCGTTGCTAAATACCCTTTGTTTTCCAACCAAGCTGAAGTGGGAATTTATAGAAATAATAATAATGATTAATCATGATTTGCACTTCTCGAGCATTTTTCTTCTTGGGAACTCAAAGCTCCTTTGAAACTGAAATTAATTATGCTTCATAACCCCCCTCTCAAGGTAGGTCAAGGACAGTTAGGGGCTGTTTCCACCTCCTGCGGAAGCAAAGGGAATGTGTGAGCAGCTCAGAGCCGCCCGTCCCTCCAGCACAGGCTGAGACGAAGGACATCATAGCACCAAGCAGAGACCACGAGGGGCTCCGGGGAACTGCAAAGCATCACAAGCTGAGGCTGGGATGACCCTGAGATTCCCAATCTTCTCCCAGCAAAAGGAGCCTTGGACTATAGTTGGAAGCGAATTGGTTCTCTTGTGAGAGATGCATAAAGTAATAATATTAATAATAATAATATTTATTTGTTTCCAGTGTGGAATATAATGAGACCTTTTTAATTTTCTCATAACAAGGGAGAGTTATCCGTGCTACTGATCCAGTGTACTGGTGATAAAGAAGGATAGGCTGGGTTGTGAAAGATTCAGATTCATTTCCCCTCCTCTTCTAATTAAGACCAAGGATTTGAAGCAGGTTCTCTTAGGTACCAGGTGAACATCTCCCTCCAGAGCTCCTCGGCCGTTCTGCTTCCTCTCTCTCTCTTCCCCTTTAACAGAAATTTGACCCTAGACATGAGAAACCTTTTCCAATAAAAAGTCATCAAATCCAGTAGAGTCTCCCACGAGCTTTGGACCTTGGAGCCTGCATTTCACACCAGCACAGAAACACTGAGCCTTTCTCAGCCATTCCTCCTAATCAGGCCCCATGTTACTTATCCTGAAGGAGCTGAAAATACACTCCAAGACAGTAGCTTATTTCATAAGTGTTCAGTTAATTCACAGGCAGCCTAAAACCATCAGAAACCTCAAATTTCACTGGTCTTGTTGGCTGCGAAGGAGCTTAGGAAAAGCACAGCAATATGAAACCAAGGCACGCAAGCTAAAAAGTTATCAGCAGGCTGAATCACTGCAGGAAGTCTTCTTTGTGCCACGGCAGCTCAGCAAACCCCAACCTTTCTTTTCAGCCCAGATTTTATCTCCTCCCTCCTCATCCTGCCTCCTCATCTGCAGCTTGCAACAAAGAATCCTTGGCAGTTTTATTCCATTTCCGTTCGTTTTCCCTGCTCACTGGAAACGTGGGGAATGGGCAAGGTGCTGAATTCCAGGTTTTTCAATATCAAAGCCCTGGTGAGTTCAGCTGGGTCACAGTCTTTCTGAGCGGGAGAAGTAAGAGAAGTAAAGGAGAGAGAGCAGAGAAACAAGGAGAGAGGAGGGAGTTGCAGTCACCGGGAAGTCCCTGTGCAGTCGGTGGGGTTGCTGATGGTGATGGCACTGAGGTCCCCATCAGCCCTTCCCCGGGAACCAGCCGGCAGCAACAGCCTCCCTATGAATTAATGGAATTGTAAGGTGTAAAGCAGAGCATTTAGTGAAAAAGGAAACCCCTCCTTCTCACACATCTCGAGGCATTCGCAGGGATACCCCCCCCAGAATCACAAACACATGATAAAGTTCCCTTTGGCAGCCTCACCGACAGCTCTGCACACCCACCTGGCCAAGGAGCTGGGGTTTAAAATGGGTAAATAAAGAGTGCTGAGCCCATACAAACTCAGTACAGCTAAGGATGCACCAAACCTACATCACACAGCAGGGTACACTCCCACCGGGGTGGCACAGATGTGCAGAATCAAAGCCCAAAACAGCTGCAGAAGTAGGAGCCCACTGGTATACACATCTGTAGCAGAGCCAAATTCTCCTTTGCGCACACACGTGCATGCACGCCCTCAATCAATCTCACTTCATAAGCACACGCTGATGGTGAGAGTTGAGGTACACTGTGTGTCCTGGGGAAGGGGAGAGTGAGAGATGACTGACAGAGCCGGAGCTGGTCGGTGCCTCAGAGCAAGAGAGGAGCCCACCCCTGGGCAGCTGCCTTCCCCTGTGCATTTGCATCCTGCAGGGAGTGGTTATTACTGTCCTCAGGCACAAGAAACTTCCTCAATAAAATTAAGCTTATGGGTATTAGGGGACAGGCCTTCATTTAGTTAATTTTCAAGGTCCTTCATATCTCTTGCCAGCAGGGCCAGTGCCTCAAAACTCCTTCAAAGAGCTGCTCCTTGGGAAGGCTCCGGCAGTCCCTTTCCAGCCTTATCTGCATGTGTCAGACCAACTTATTTGCCTAATGGCATCGCTGTGTCTGCCATGAGACACACTGTGTACCTGATGCAAGCAACCAGGACTGAGCAAGGGCTTCCCGAAAATCCTCAGAGCATCCCTGCAGTCCCCTTGCACCCTTTCCTGCCTCCCATTTCTTCACTACATCCAGTAGTGCTGTCTTCTAGGGGAAGGGCTGAAGTAAATGAAACCCCAGAACAACTGACCAGCAAGATAGCTCACAGACATTAAATCTGTTAAATCATAATTGAGCAGCTGAAAAATTTAAACTGTAAATTTGACTATAAATACATACATGTTTATATGCAAATATTTGCATATAAATGTGCCTCAGTTTATTATAACTGTAATATTATAAATTACAATTCATCCTGACCTGAAGATTATATATGCATGCTGCTCTTTCCATTGCAAATGAAAATCTGAGCACAGCTAGGTCAAAAGTTACTCCACAGAAGATTTTTCAGGCAGTCGATGCTATTTAATGAATGCAAAGTGGCTTGCAGAAGTATGACAATTCCACTTACATTTTATTGCTTTTAAAAAAAATATATAAATCCAAATGAAATAGTTCTACTTTGCCATTTATTTTGGCTTTCTTTTTTGGACTCTTACCACATTATCACTTGTAAAAGACTCTAAAAGTCAAGATGGAAGTGTCAGAGTGAGTTTACCAACTACCAAAGCCAAAACAGTTCAATGCTGATGATAGTCATTCTAAATGCAAGTGTTTCTCTCCAGATTATTCTGTTTTTACAGAGGAAAAAAAAAAAAAAAAGTTTTATTCTACTTTGGAATGAAATAAGCCCTGGGAATTTCACAGGACATAAAATCTGAGTTCAGCTCTATTCTACTTGCTAACTCCCCACACACTGATGCAAACTTCCCCTACACATTTCAAAACACCGGCCCCAAGTGCCATCCACATCTATTCCTGGGAATATTCTACTCCACACAGAGCCAGCGCTGTGAGGAAAACACTGCGCATTCTGCCAAAATGCACCCAAGCCTGTACTTCATCCAAAATTTTGTTTCTATATTTAGTTGGAGCGCAATTCCTAGTGCAGCGGTTCTGGCAAAGTCCCTGCAGCTTTTCTGAAGTTGAGCAGTGTTTAAAAGCACCACAGGATGAAAAAAAGACGGAGGCGCTGCACGGCTGGGATGGACGGGCCCTCTGCGTGCAAGCGCTGCACGGCCAGGACAAAACAGGGACAGAGTTAGGGCTGGGGGGTGTGAAATGGCGGGGGGGGGGCTGAAGTTAAGGCTTGTTTCAGGAGGCTTTTACATTGTAGAAGCCGGCCGCTTTCCCGATCGAGTAGTGATGAATTTCCAGCATACAGACGGACGTGGCTGCAGGAATCCCAAACGGTTTTCCCTGCCGGAACGATCGGGCATCTCCTCCCAGCGAGGACCCCGGCCATCCCCCCCCCCCTCCCCAGCGCTGCCGGCCAACCCGGGGGCAGCACAAGGAACCCCCGACCCGGCTCCCAGGGAACCGACCCCCCCCCACCCGCGGCCGCCCGTCTCCCGTGGAGCTGGGACGCCCCCTGCCGCGCGCAGGGCTCGCCTGGGAAGCGGGGCCTCAGGGCACCGGGGGCCGGGCAGCAGCAACCCCCCCCCCCCAAAAATAAAAAAACCAACCCACCCACCCTCTTCCCCGGCTCTGCTTTCAGGTAGTGCCGGGGGGGGGGGAGGAGGCAGCCTGCCTGCTCCTGGGGCAATCAGAAAGCATTACGGAGCTCCGTTTTACATATATATGCATACCTATAATTATATATACATGCATACCTCTCTCTATATAATTATTTTTTTCATGGTTCCGAAGGATTTCCTCGAAATCCTCGAGGAAATGAAGAGTAGATGGAGATGGGAGGGCTGGTCCTAACGCCACGTGTCCCCAAAGGCAGCGTCGAGTCTTCACGGAGGTGTGGGAAAATTCATTTTGTGCCACGCTCGCTCGCTCTGCCAGCCTCCCTGGGACCACGCAGGGCTGATGCTCGCTGCTGTGTGCGGGGTTATCCAAGCACTGTTTGTGGGGCTGGGGAGCCCCGCAGAGAGAACTGGAGGAGTGCTGGCCATGCAGGTGTTTTAGTCCGCATGGGGAAACAAGGATTTCTTTGTGGCGAGGCCTTTCCCTGTGATTTCCGTGTATTTTCTAGGCCAGAGTAGCTCGCACCCTTCTCTAAACTTTATTGCACAGCCCTCAGCTTGGACCAGCCCAGCACATGGCATCCCACTGCTGTCTTCTAGAGCTCATGCCCATGCTGAAGGATGAGCTGCTGGGAGCTTGGCAAGGGTCACTCTTCAAATCAGGCAGGAAAAAACAGAGAAGCAGGATACACATCTTACCCACTTTGTCCATTTTATTGATTCAATATAGGCTACCATGGGCTCCCACCTGAAAAATGCTGGGCAGCCTGAGTTCCCTTTAACCCAAGCACACTAGACGTGGGCAGCAGGGCTGCAGCACTGCAAAGGGAAGAAATTTTTAAGCAAAGTCCCAGGGAGAGCCAGGGGTGGAGGCAGGAGCCAGGCAGGGTGCAGGGAGCCGCTCGGCCTGGCAAGCACCATGTGCGGGGTCATGCTGCAACAGCTGGAGTTACAATTACAGAGAGGACAAGTTTTAAACAAGCTTTCTGAGCTTTAACTGCAAAGAACAAGAGCCCCTTTGAAAGGCGTTGATTGAAATGGTTTGAGGTCAGCGTGTTTGAGCAGCACTGCTGCTCGGGGAAGACTTGCTGCTCCGCGGCACCTCTCGCTCTGACAAAGGCTGGCAGGGAGCAGCAAAACACAAAAAGTTTGCGTTTGGGCAGAGCTCATGCTAGGCAGTTACAGCGTAGCCCTGGCCAGAGAAATTACATGTAGATGGTCAAGGAAGGAGGGATCTTCACCACCATCAGTGTGACACACTTTGCAGGATCAGGCCCCTCACACACACGTGGCCCCTGGACACCCTGGCTATGCTAGAGAAGGACAAGTGTGGGATGTGGGGGCTGTCAGGGGGACAGGGGGCCCATCGGTTCACCGCATGGTTTTTAGAAGTCATTTTGTTCTCCTATTAAATGCAGCATTGACTTGACAGCTCTGAGAGGCTGATCAGGAGCTTCTGAACGCAGAGGACCTATCCTCTTGGGGTACTGCTGCTTTCAAGGGAGTTAGAATAGTTGGCTTAGTTTGCATGAAAAATTTCTGTGGAGGCAAAAGATTAATTTCAAACCCGGAGTTTGTTTGCAATTTCTTTAGGAAATCAAGAGAAAAAAACCCCATTGTATTCAGAACAACTTGCTGAAAATATTTCTTTTGATAAGACAAGCCATTTTGTGCTTCATGATTAGTTTTGAAGGGGAAAACAACCTTAACCCAACCCACACAGCAACCTGCCCAGCTTTCCGCACAACCTCTGTAAAACAGGGGATAATAAACACTCCTTCATCCAGCAGGCACGTTAGTGAGGCTTCATTAACTCTGAGGCTCAATTAAAGTCTCTAAAAGGCTTTGAGCTGCTTGACCGAAAGGCTCTATGAAAATTAATTTAGTGCTTTTGTATCTGCTCAGCACCAGGACCGCAGCGAGATGCTCTGTCCCCCCAGAATGGCTACGAGGAGGCTGATGGCAGCGGAGGGGATGCAACAGGAGGCTTCTCTGATGGTACCTGGTGGCCGGCGGGCACGGGCTGACCACAGCGAGGAGGGAAGAGCTCTGATTTTTAAACACTGGTTTTCCTCGGGTAGCTGGCTTGCTGCTGCAGGCTGAAAACAGCACGCTCATCTCTTCACAGCTGTAACGTTTGCCTAGCTTGGGAGCCTGATGAGACAGTTTGAAGTAGGAAGCGGGGGTTAATTGCACATTTTATGGTTGCTAAGAGTCCCCCTGAGCCAAACAGCCTGCCTGCTGCACGGGCAGAGAGTCACATCCAGGCTGAGCGGTGCACGGAGAATCCCCAGGCGTGCAAAGGGACGCTCAGATAAATGCTACCCCGGTGCTTCAGTGGCAGATTTACCAGGCTGTTTAGATCTCCGGTGTAAATCCAGTGACTTAGAGATAAACTCGGTCCATCGCAAGGAATTGTTTCAACAAAACAGGGCCTGTCAGGAGTGGGGTTATGTAGACAGAGTGGCAGTCCCTGCCGCGCCAGCTCTTGGCATTCCCCAGCTGGAGCCTTTATTTACACAGCTCTCTGCAAGGAGCACCGTTCATCCGAACATGTGCTGCTCTTTCCCAAAGGCGAGGAGTCAGTAGGAGATGTGGGAGAGCAGCAGCATCCTCTCGGACTTTCCCAGATAGCCAGGGGGAGCAGACACCTGCCTGGAGCCTGGGAAACCAAAGTCCTCAGAGCGTGGTCGTTTCCTCAGTTTCCCCATCTACAGCTAACTCTCAGAGTCCATCCAGAAAGTGGAGAGTCTGGTACCTCTGCATGCAAGCAGAGAATTTACTGAATAAAAGGAGAAGTGGAGGGGAACGAGGGAAAGGGAAAGCACGGGGGGGAAATGAAAAAAAAATGGGCACTGGTAAGATACTCTGCTCTGAATTTAAATAAACCCCCATCTCTTTTCTGCTGCTCCCTGACAGTTCTGTCTGGAGGTTTGCATTCAGCATAGGCTCCTCAGTAAACAAATATGAGAGTTTTATGCAACAGAATAATTGTATAGTATTAAATAATTCTCTCCATTTGTACACTTCAAGCCTCAGACGCCTAGCAGAGCCGACACACTCAGCTCAGTCAGAAAAGGAAAAAAGCATTCAGGTATGGGAATAGCTGAGCTAAAGCCCTGAGGAGGAGCTCACGGCAGAGTCCAGGCTTTTGCTTTCTGTCCCATCCCCATACAATACACTCACGAGACCGGCGGGCACCTCTGCCCCATCACCTCACCCAGCTGATGCTGGAGCAGGACCAGCTGGAGCGGGCTGCCTCAGGTCCACCATCCCGATGTGTCTCACCAGGGCTGGGCAGAGCGGCAGGCCCTCTGCCCTCCGCCTGCCGCCCACGCTCTGCCCGGTGTCCCCCGGTGCCCGTTGGCTGGCTTTGTCACAAGGGCACATGGGTGGCTCATGGTCACCCTGGTGCCCAGCGGGACTCCCGTGGCCTTCTCTGCAAAGCTGCTCTCCAGCACGTGCTGGTGCCCGGGGTCATTGCTCCCCAGGTGAGGGGTTATTCCTCCCTTGTTTAACTCTGCGGGATTCCTGCTGACCCATTTCTCCAGCCCATCAAGGTCCCTCTGAATGGTACCACAACCATCCAGTCTAGCAACCACTCCTTACAGTTTTGTATCGTCTGCATCCTTGCTGAGGTGCTCTCTGTACATCGTCCTGGTCATTAATGAAGATGTGACACAATGCTGGCCCCAGTATCGACCTCTGGGGTGCACCACCGGTGACTGGCCCCCTCTTAATCACTTCTGTGGGTTCCTAGTGCCTCTTACTAGGGCATCTCACAGCTACCCCTATGCATCACCTGGCCAATTTGCTTGAGACCCTCCAGAGGCAGATCGGGTTTATCCTCCCCATTATAAAGGCGGGGGAGACTGGGACCAAAACTTTCCAAAGCAGTCGCTCATAACAAATAAGCAGGGAAGGTCCCACTGCTGTTGGAGTGACTGTCTCAGGGAACCAGGAATGGACAATGCTTGACGCTAAACATCCCTCCTGGAGGAAATTTCTCGTGCATTTTCCCAATGGCCAGCAGCATATTAGTTGCAGAGCCAAGAAGTCTCTGCTCGTAGCTCACAGCTTAAAGTAGCAGACAGAGACAGCAGCTCTCGAGACTTTAGCACTGTCTTAATAGAAGACACTGCAGTAAGGGAAATATTATATTAAATCTCTATATTTATATGTGTAACAAAAGTGGTATCAGCAAAATCCTACAGCATCAAAGCAAATCACTTACCTATTTTTAGTGGTGTGATTTAGTCACACACTCTGAGGAAATAAGGTCAGGTTCTTTGCAATGTATTTTTTCTCCCTGTCTCTTGCTATTTTTTCCTGTCCTTATTAAAATTCTCCACCCTGCAGCAGAGCTTTACAACATGGGGACTTTGTGAGATCCTTACCATCTGCAGGGTCAAGCTGTAGCACTGTCCCAGTAGGAGTCTGTCCTGCTGTCAACGTGTCTGGATTAGCGGTAACAAAGGCAGGCAAGGCAGAGCCAGGACTGCAACCCAGCTCCTCCACCGGCCAGTGCTGCTGGGGTGTCTCCGAGCCAGTCTCTCACTGGTCCCACGGCAGTGAAAGGGAGTCACTGGCAAATGCCACCACTGCTGCCATCAGCGACCTGGCCTGGGAGTGCCCAGCTGTGACAGTGCTGCCTCCTTCTGCAGCCTTCAGCTAGTAAGAAATCACTCCCTGCCTTGGTTTCCCCAAGTCCCATGTCAGGTTTTGGTCTCTCATTTGGTCTCTCTCATTAGCAGAATGGGGAGTTACAAGCCTTAGCGAGACAAGATTAAGTCTGGGCTCCTTTTAAATGTCATTGGAAGAGCAATTCAAGAAAATAATGGGGAAATTATTCTGTTTCTTGGAATATTTATTTTCCCAAGACCTTCTTCTAGAAATGGCAGACATTTTCCAATTAAAAAAAAAAAAAGATAATTTTTATATTTAAAAGAGAAACTACCTGGCAAAACTTCTATAAAGAAAACACAGTATTTTCTACCCACCTGTACAGCACCTCAACATTATTAGCAGTAACAAACAAGTAAGGGAAGTTAATTTAAGAAATTAAAATGGCTCTTGTTGCCTTCTTTTCAGTGAGACTTTATTTGTTCTGTTTTCAGTTTAGCTGCTACAGAAAGGTCTAGTCTGGGAAGTAATAATACATTCATCTCATGATGCAGCTGAACTTCGAACTTCTTGGTCCAGCACATAATAACCTTATTACAGCTTCTTTTTGCAGTTTGATAATTCACTATTATTTATAACTCCAACATTAACTGCTGTCTAATATATTTTGATATTTTACCTGTTGAGCAATGCCCATGATTTATAGCCTTGCCATCCTATGAGTACAGTTCCTGACCCCTGAAAATTCTTTTTTGCTTTGCAAGTTCCAGTAATACACATGAAAAAGCTAAAATTGTCTCAAACTTGATTTCTGGACCATGTGAAACCAAGCTTTCTAATAAGGAGATATAAAAAACTTCACAACATTAGTTTTTTAGTCAGTCTGAAGTCAACTGAAATTTTCTTCATTTTAATAATCCAAAATAAAGAATAATCAAAAATGACTTTGAACTGAGAAATGTTTTCAAATTAAAACTTTTTTTTTTTAAATTCTGAGAATCTAAAGTAGAGGACCTTGACCCTACAAAATGTTTTATTTCAGTTCCTCTAAACAAAACGATACCAAGGTTGCAAAGATAATACTGTCAATTAAATAAATAATAATAAATAAAATACTTTCATTGGAAACCTGAATTTTATCAACAATCTCTTAGGAAAAGAGATGCCTCAAATACTGTTTCCAATTTTATATGTGAGATATAGTCTCCAGCCCTTAAAACAAGCTATTTTACAGCTATGTATTGATATTTGCTCAAAACTCCAGATGCTCTTTTCTGTGCTCATTATTTACCACTTGGAGAATGTATTTCATTTGCATAAATTATGTTGTTTTGGGTAGTGGGGCAGAGTTAAGGTTATTGTTGAAACTTTAATCAATACCTTTGACGCTTTTTGGCCTCTGTGGTTTTTGACCTGCTGATTCTATATTTGTTTTAAATCTTGCCATTGAATAACGACAAAAGAAATCCTACTATTTTCATGAGTAACTGCAAGGTACTAATTATGTTCCTGTAAATTAATGGTCTATTTACTGCCTTAACCTATCTTAACAAAGATTGTGTTTGGCGATATATTACTAATGAAAAAGCCTTGACATCTTAACGCTCTCCTGAGTAAATCGTTAGAATATATTCCAAATGCAATTAAAGAAAGACTTTTTTTTTAACCACTGTATTAGGAGATAAATAGGCACATTCTCCCCTCTGAATGCTTGTTTGTGAATTCACAGAATTTCCATTAAGTCCATTCTTCTTGCCTCAAAATTGACCTGCTGCGGGTGGACTAGGAGAAATGGCTGGGACAGGAGTAGGTTTTTGGTTTACTTTTATTTTTTGCATGTGAAGTGAAAAATTGAAATGAGGGAAATCCCCAGAGGTGGCAGCAGAGGAGGAAATACTGGTAGAAACTGGAAGTAGAAATATTGACCTGGGGTGGGAATCTCCTCCGGGAGAGCAAGGAAGACCCTCTTTCCACAGCCATCAGCAGGGCTTTCTCCAAGCATAAGGTGTCCACAGGTCTGAAACAGCTCCCCACTGAAATTTCCAAAATATCTTTTCAAAGACTGTTGCCAACTCTGATGATCGTTTTGATAGTCTTGTGATTAGGGGAGAAAAGGATGATTTTCCTGCAGTTTCTAACCACTCATACCATGTAATTTCTTCATGGTTCCTATGAAGAAGGAACTTTTTAACCTTTGGAGTCTCCAAGAGAAGTTTTAGAAAGCCAACCCTAAAATTACAACAGTTTGAGAGAAGCCATGGTTTATTGTTTAATCAATCTTAAATATTTTCCGACAGAGACATGGTTTAGGGAGGACCTGACCCTTAAATTTACAATGAAGGGAAATTGCTGTTTTTTCTTTTGAGGTGTCCAGATCCTTTCCTGACAGTTTTCAACTCTGCAGCTCTCAAACATTTAACTTTTCTTTTCCTTCCACTGCATTTATGGAGACAGGAACTATTTTGAGGGAGGAGGGGGTGAAAGGGAGGGGAATGGACGGACATAGTCCATAACCCGGCTGAGATGCATGAGAGCCGTTATGCATCCACACACAGCCATGGGAGAGGATCCTGCACAGACAACCTTCTGCACGTCCCACGGTCTGAACCACCAAGAAAAGGCTTCTTAGCATGTGGGGGAAAGCCCTGGGACTCTCAGGGCCAGGCAGACCAGCTCTCCCCTTCACAGGGCAAACACACTAGAGCTATTTCTTCTCTTGGTCTCTGTGCCTCTTTCCCCTTTTGTTAACAGGAGCTGTTTCCAAAGCATGGCCAAATAAAGAGCATCCAAAACCTTTCAAGGCAGGGGGAGGGAGAAGGCGGTTGCTGCCTCTCTGCCATAGATTGGCATTCAAGCAGCTGAATTAATCCATAGTTTCATGCCTGCTGATTGGGCTTTTGTAATTAGAACAATCTTGTCCCCAAGTGTTTATGAAAGGGCTCCAGTGCAGGTTCCCAGCTTTTTATTACAGCTGAATTTAAGAGCATTTATTTAGCTTATTGCTACCACTCCCCCATCCATATTTGCTAACAAGGGCTTTGTTCCATGCTGGGGATTTAAGAGGGACACAGGATTACTGCAGCCCCGCCACCCCTCCTCTCTCCGTCCCAGATCTGTCTCTCCGGCGTGCACTGGCTCCATTGGATTACGGCATTGTGCCATGCTGCATCTCTTTTTTATAAACTGGATTGATTTACCCCTCTCAGCCCTGCTGCCTTTCCTCCCCACCTTCCTCCGAAAGAACAAACAGCATCGGATATGCCAGAGCTTCTCATGTCACCATTAAGATTTACTGCACTTTGCAAAACAAAAACATGTAACTCGTGGCCAGAAAGCAAGAGTGACAGGCAGGAGGTTAAAACTCTTTCTGAGGAAGAAAGAGGGGAAAACTAATTACAAGGGAAGGTTTTGTGCCAGGGCTTCGAAACGAAGCCGAGCAACACCCAGCACACCCTGCTCTCACATCCAGGACTGGGAAAGATGGGACACTCTCTCCTGCAAGTGTGTTTCTAGGGTAGATGGCCATTCCCCATGCCAGGAGGACCATCTTCCAGCTATTTAGTCTCCTCAGATCTCCTGAGTTGTAGCTCTCCTGTGTCAGTGGTCCTTAAACCACACGAGGCTACCATTGGCACGATAGCCCAGGTCCTGCACCAGACACACGCTGCCTAGCTATGTTTTTGTGCTAATGTCTGCAGTTTTGACCCTCTGTGGGTTTGGGGCAGGAGGAAAGGTTGGGTTTTTTTTTTAAAGGACCATTTCAGCCTCAAAGGCGGCATTAGAAATCTCCATGTTTACTCGCTCACTTTCTTCTTCTCGGTTTGGTTTTGTTTTTGTAGATTTATTCCCCCTCTGGTGATTTTGCTGCGATTTAAATATGTGCCAGAAATTTACAAGCCTTTCTCGACGCAGCCATAGGCAGTATTGTGTGTTTTCACCTTCCCTGCCTTGAAGATTTAGCTCGAGGGTCCAGCCCCCGTGGTAAAATACCTGGCCCTTAAAATTCCAGCCTGCTGCCATCGATTGCAACAAATCGTCTTGGGCTTACTAGTCAAACTGAACAAAACCGAGTCTTTAAGACACAAAATGCCAAACCCATAAATATGGGGGTTCAGAGGGCTGAGGGGCAGGGGAGGACAAGAAGAGGGAGGGAGAAACCGGAGGGCAGAGCCATGGGCACGTGCACGGCCCCATAAAGTGGCTGCCGGCTCGGCCACGTGTGCACGCTGGGCAGGCAGGTGCCGATCCCCCCCCAGCCTTGCACACTGTGTTCACCCCACACAATAGATGCAGCAAGCTATTTCCAGCAGGTAGGTCATAAATCCCTCGTTTATTGCCTTTTATTATGTTGTTTCAACAGCTCTTAAAGCTGGAACAGCGACCAATTGATAGCTGCTTTAAATCTCTTTGATTTTCAGCCCATATTTCTTTATTTTTCAGGGAGGGGGGCATCCATCTTTTTTTCACCTATCCACCATCTCTTCCCTTTCATGAGTCAAATCCCATCTCTTTCTCTTTACGAGTCAAGTTTTATAGATCCCCCTCCGCGGTGGAAGACGGCAGCGGCATAGAAACACTGCTAGTGATTGGGAAACAGCAGCCAGGGAGCACACATGGAAGAGGACACGGTGTTTACATTTTGCTAGAAAATGCATATAGATTGAATTCAAACCAAGAGGGGCAAAGCAGAGAGAGAAGAAGAGGCGACCGTCTCGACAGGGAATGATCGACTGCTGTGGAATTGGGAAGGAGAGACCCACAATTAAAATACTATAAGATGATTATAGCCTGGATCAATTTTCAGGTGTTCATTTGCAATTGCATTCCCTCCTCTTGAACGACTGTCTTAGCCTACAGGGGAGAGGACAGCAAATGCTACTTTGGGGATGGTGTCTAAGGACGCCAGCACATCTTTATGGAGATGCCAGAGGAAAGTTATAGATTAAACCTCAGTATCATCTCAAGCAGTCCCTGTGCAGCCCCTAGCACAAACCCTAAGCTTAAGGGTCACCAGGGACCTCTGAGGCACCAGCAGCAAGAGCTGTGCCAGGGCTTCCTCAGCCAGTGAGCCTGGAGGCAGGGATGTGATTGATGTAGCGGTAGGGAATCTCAAGCATCGCCCTCCCAAAGCCTGTATTTTTCCAAGAGTTGATCAAAATCTTATTATTTTGGTCTGGGTAGCTATCTACTAGCAAAATAGAGTTTTCCCATGAAAACATTTCATAAGGATATGTCCACAGCGCTGAAATTTATGGGGGGGGGGGGGGGGGAACCCAAGTGAATTACTTCAACAGTGTTTGCTCCAGTTCTCATTTTGATTACCTTCATTTTGACACGTATTTTAATATATTCATATTTTCATGCTTTGACCTTATCAGAGCGAAACGCTTCATTCCATCTAAATGAAGGGATTACAAATGGGCTGGATGAAACTCTTGGCTGTTCTGAATCTGAAAATGTGACAACTTCTGTTCCATAGAAAAGTTCCAAATTTCAGTGTCTCATACGCATTCAAAGCAAACTCCCCAAAGAGTCAAAAGGTCTTGAATGAACACCAATTAAAAGTCCAGGACCACTCACCAAACAGTAGCTTTTTTAGGCAGGTTTCCAGTCTTCATTAAGGCTTCTAAATTAACAGCTAATTTTCATGCTGGATTCAGACTGGTCACGTCTGAGAACTTGCTTTAATGGTGGTTTTTAAGCACCTGGAAATCCAGTCCCAGGTTCTCCGGGCAGATCTGATCCCACAGCCCTCAGCATATCTTTCAAAAGTCCTTTTCTGGCTGGAGGTGAGGGCTTTTAGCAGTCCATTGGCTGCAAGCAGCCCCTTCCCAGGGATTTAAGAAAAACACTGAATACCCAAAAACTCCTGTGCTTAAAAACAAAAAAATAAACAGTCACAGCAATTACCATCCTTTCTGGTAAGAGTCTCTTAGGGCTGTGGCTATATGCTGTGAAAGAAGCCAGCCAGCCAGTGGGGTAGCTCACACACCATCTGGGAGGCCAGAAAAACATATCTTCAGGCTTCAAGGGTTATGTAGTTCCACACAGTGCAAAGGGATTTATACCAATAATTCCCAAAGGCCAAGTGTGAAATAACTAAAGAATGTGCACATGCCAAATAGTGTGTGTGGGGAAATCTCCAGTCACTTCAATCCACTGAACAGATATCTTCCCTTCCAAAATGAGGATTAACTGCCTTATTTTCTTTTTAAATTAACATGAGGGGGCATAAACCAGAAATTTTCAGCACGCAACTCCTAGTTTTACAATAAATGCAGCCAGATCCCATGTCTTGACTGGCTCCACCTTTTCTGATTTATGTGACAATTTGTTCTACTGGGAGCTGTGACAAAACCTCGGCATCTCTGATGGATGGGATGTCACCAGTGAGCAAATTCTTACCTGGGAGCTTCTGAAGCAGGGAGCAACCTGTGGTCCAACATCTTCATTTCAACACGCCATTATTGTATTTTTAAAGCACTCCCAGATAAAGGCCAAGTGTACACTTAAAAGTTTGGCCAGCATGAGCTATATTAGTTAAAAGGGTAAATAGATTTTTTTTTTTATTTATTTTTTTTATTACTTAAATGTGCCAATAAAACTCTTGGCCAGTTTTCCACAGTTTGCTTGCTGAACTGAGAGCAAATTAAACTGAGAAAGCAATTTTCTTCCAGGGGCAGAAGTTGGTAGAAGAGCTGCTTTCTAGGATAGGTGTCCAGGCAAACCTTTGAACTTTATCCAGAAGTAGAGTTGGGATTCATAAAACTGCTTTTCTTGCCTTCAGAGAGACATCAACTAAGATTCTCTCTTTCACACAACATAAAGAAAAAGACATCTCTTTCTGAAAAGTCTCATCCCAAGGAGTTTAACAGATGATCTGAACAAATAAGCACAGAAATAGAGTTAAGAAAAGGTGGGATCTAATCTAAGATAAATCTGTGTCCTAACAGGAATAAGGGTGGCACAGAACAACCATGAGGTTCAGGGCTAAAATGGTCCAGTTGGGCCTTAAGTGTAAACTTCTGAACATGGGTGAAAATTCAGCATAAAAGGCAGATTTCACCCTGCCTTCCCATCAGACCTAGTAATTATAAAATTATTGCCCCCAGCCCAGAAAATCTCACTGGGGTCTGCTTGTACCGAGCCG
Organism: Harpia harpyja; assembly: GCF_026419915.1. NCBI lineage: Eukaryota > Metazoa > Chordata > Aves > Accipitriformes > Accipitridae > Harpia > Harpia harpyja. Next base: position 8,952,657 of record NC_068958.1, read on the forward strand.
TACAAGCATGCTTCTAATCATGGTTGGTTGGCTCAGCATGATTTTTTCGTTTAAGGCACACAAAATCAAGTCCTCTCCATCTAGCTCCTACCTGCAGTCTTATTTACACTTTAAAACAAGAGTTGAGCTGATGGGTGTGCAAAGTAGGAGTGCTAGCATGCCCAACCGATGTGCCCAGGCCAGAAAAATGCCTGCTATGGGCAGCTGCATCCCAAACAAACCCCAAACCTCTTCCCCAGCGTAACACATCCCATCCAGGGCACTAAACAAATAAGTAGTCCCAAGGTTTTGGGGCTTTGGGGTTCTTTTCAGTACCATTACCAGCAGCAGGAAAAACACTCCAGAAATCCTCGTTGTAAATTGTACAAGAAAAAAAATACATGTGCCAGTGTAAAATGCATCTCAGTCAAGTGATGGTCCTCCTAGCACATGTGGAGATCTACTTGCCTTAGGCAATGCCTTTATCACAGACTGCCTGAGCGACCTTGCACCAAATGGTTTGAAACCCCGTGCCTCAGTTTCCTCACTTGCATGTGTAAGGTAGCAGTATTCCCCTATTGCACAAGCCTCCCCGCATTTGGGAGGTGGCACAGAGACCGCTGGTACTGGAAACCTTGCAAAACTCAAGACTATTGGATCTAGGAATAGTGCTGGTTTGCATTAGCAAACTATTTATTAATAACCACTGTGACAGCAATCAAATATTGTCCACAGCAGCTTCTGTGGTTCTCCACAAACAACGACAAACCCTCACAAAACTTCTCTCTTAATCCAAGGGCCAGACTGCCTGCACTGGTGACTCGGTTTCTTACTATTTCTGCCTTTAATAGCTGCAGCACTGATTAGATTGCTTGGAGTAGTCCATGTTCAGCAGTTTAATGGGTACCAGCCCAGACAGACTAATGGATCTGGAGACCAGGAAAGAGCAGGAAGGTGAGCTGAGTGGAGAATATTGAGGCTTTTAAGGCAGAAAAGTAGCAGCTAGACATGGGGTAGCTGACTCACAGAGCCTTGGTGGAGACAGATATCCTCGCTGATCGTCCTCAGTCATTCATCACACTGCGACAAGCCCATGAAAACCGGTCATTTCTAGAAACAATTCACAAAATGCAAAGCAGAGCTGGAAAGGGTTCCTGGGGCTCAGGGCCAGACACACTGCCAGGTGAATTATTGTAGAGTCTGAGCTCACAGGCTTTTCCCTCTCCTAAAGAAGTGCATTTCCATTCCTCTTGCCTCGTATCACCACCTAGAAGATGTCAGCACCTCAGAGAAACCAAATGTCCTTGCCCCATCCAGCATGATCCATTTTTCTGTCTCTGAGAGGTCCAGACAAGAAATACCTGCTCCTCCTTCTCATAACTACCAGACCCTAATAAATGAGGTCTGCTGTGGAGAAAGAGGTCTCGGATTCAGTCCTGTGCAGGGACTCAACCAAAGGTTGTTTTTACCTGCACGTTGTCACTAGCAGGTGACTTACCAGGGTCAGAGCCACAGAGGACAAACTTCAGCCAAGATGCATTTCCAGACAGTGCTGTCTGGGTTCTGGGAAAAAACCTGTTTGAGGCACCTGCCATAGTGGCAACAGTAAATAAGGAAGGATTTGCTAAAAATTATTCTCATGCTCGTTCAATGAAACACTTAGGGTCTTCGTTTTTCTTTTTAGTAAAAGAAAATCCTGATTACATAGGAGGGGAAAAAGATAGAAATCAGGGACACTGCGTGTCCTTTTGCAAAAATATTCATAGAATAAAATTTATTTTTCCCAAACTGACTATGAATGAATGATGGGATGTCCCTTTGCCCTCTCCTCCCAGGTATTAAGTATTCTGAGCAATGAAGAAGGGTTTGCACCAGCAGGAATACGAACAGAGAACATCTAGAAATTGTTTGAGTAAACCATCAGTCACCAGCAGAGAAGGAAGTACCTCCTGGACTTCTCACTGATATGATGCAAGGGGAGGCCGGGAGGGGCAAGAGACTGGAGAGAACATGAGTGATCCCATAATTAAACAAAAGGCTTTCTCTAAAGTCCCCACTGATGGATATCCTCCTGCAGGCTGGGAACCAGCTTGTGTCGTTTGGTTTTGTTCCACCAGCCATAAATAACAGCTCTCCTGGGACTTGTGAGGAGGGTAAAAATGGCATTTGGCAGAAAAATTGCAACCAGGACAAGGATGCAATGGAGACCTCGAGTAAGGGATGCAGAAGCCAAGGCAGAGACAAATTGCCAATTTATCCTGACCTTCCCTTGAGGCATCCCTCCCCCTTCCCCAAATCTACAAAATGAGCAAGGCAGAAATCAATAGCTCAGTACAGTCACAGAGATGATGAGGAAAGCAGCAGACAGACAGGACGGTAGATCAGGAGAGAAAACCTTGTAGGGAAACAAGCTTCCAGGGGAGGGAGGAGAGTGACATCAGATGTCGCAAGGGATGCCATCCTTGTGAAAACACCGGGACAATTTTAAACCGGAAGATTTCTATGCATATTGCAGCTGGTGGCAAGTCATCCTCTGGCTGCTGGAAACCAACACATGGGGAAGGGAAGATGTGTCTGAGTCAGAAAGAAAAGCCCTGGGAGAACTTAGGTGCCCTGGCAATGCTTAACCTCCTCACTCATGCTGCTTGGTGTGCTGGTTTTGAGAGTCCTGCATCAGTCTTGGCCCTGGAGGGCACAGGGCAAGTGATGCCATTTAGGAAGTCCTCAGACCCCTGGAAATCCCCCAGCCCCACCAGCAGGGATGAAAATTTGCTGCACCCCGGGTTTGGAGAAGGCCAGGCCAGGTCTGTGGGGACATTTGTAAGCCCCAAACTGCCCAACATCACAGATTACCAGGAAGATGTCAGCCCAGGTCCAGTCTCAGTCAGCAGGTTTCTCACACAGAAGCTCCACAGCAAAGTCCACTGGTCACAAAGACAGTACGAGAGACCCTCAGACAGTCCTCGTCCATGATTTACCACTCTCCTCAATAATGCCAACATGTTTATTTGTGGGGCTATGCAATAAAACAGGAATTGGTTTAGATTATGGCCTGGATTAAAACCCCTTATCTCAACCTAGATGAAAAACCTTCATGAACGCAGCTTCCCCCTACAACACACACAAAAAGGGTGAGCAGATGAGCAGCAATATTACAGACACTGGGGAATTGTATCAGACTTTGCTGTCACTTTGCTGTCTAGTGAGGAGGTGGGCTTTCCAGAAATTGTGTCCCTTGGGGCTTAAATATTAAGTTCATATCTGCAAATGTGAAGTCAGGCTTGCTGATTGGATTCACCTGCATTTCTGGGTAGTGTTTTTTGGACAGAGAAGTGCCCCTTCTCCTACAGACCTGAAATTCAGCAGCTAATGCTCTACAACAATGTTGTGCACTTTTTCACTTTAGTTACTTAAACTAAATTGCATCTCATCCCTGGCAAATTTAAAAGGTAGTCGGCAAACCCTCTGAAGAAAAGCCATGATAGAATTCAATTTGTGTCGACTCCAACCTGGCAAGGATTTACAGCTGTGCTCGATCCGACACAATACACTTTATTCCTTTTATAGTGCAGCCTGAATGCAATAGTGTAACAGTCACGTTAGAGGGAGTCAAGCAGAAGCTAAAGAACAGGAAGGGATTTTATAGGTACAATAAGATTTATGAAGAGAGACGTTTCTCTGGAGCGGGAAGCGAGGGAATTTCCAAAAGCAGCAGAATACCTCTGCTCTTCCCCAGGTGCTTTTAATGGTGAGAGGAGTCTACCATATCCTTGAGGGGGTTTTATCGTAAAATAGAAAGGAGCACAAGGTGGCATTGTGTTCCAGTGACTCAATGGCACAGGAGGTGTCCAGAGGTCCAGGCACCTTCATACACCCTAATTCTCCACACCGCATGCTTTCTGCTTTCATGGGATACAACTGCCTGCTAACTTCAGGGATGATGAGGAGAAAGACTTTAGGTCTAGAAGGGTATGGTGGGAAACCATCACCATGGTTGAATTTAGAAGACCATGCGATGCAGACATTGCTGCTCCAGTTAATGGTCCCATCAGAAGATTAGTGCCCAGGGGTTGTGCGAAGTGGTTAACTGTATATCAGTGACTGACTACAGAGACTGGTTGTCGTCTTAGCTATCAACATGAGTTAGCAGAAGAGGAAAACATCAGCTGAGCATGCCCTCTCTTGCAGGGCATTACAGCACAGCCAAGAATGATTTTCGCATCCAGCACATAAACTGTTAAAATATTAGCTGCAGTTAAATCTTCACTGGACTGCGAACAAAGCATGCGCAAAGTCTGGGATGTCACAGCACTTCTTGCAAGTCACTCAGTTTCCTCTAAAGTCAAGATGCTGGTATTTACCTATGAAATTCATAAAGCATTTGGGGACTCTCAGATGTAAAGATATGTGGGGTAATGGACCTCTGCTAACAACTGTACGTGAGAGCCGCTGTCCCCCTCCAAAAGGCAGAGAAGCCTTCAAAGACCTCCATCACAGTGGGTCAGCAGAATATCCACAAAGCCACAGCTGGTTCAAAGTACATTTCTGAAATTATAGGGAAGTCCTAGATAGCAAGGTATTTTCTGAGGTCCCCTAAATACTGTTGAGGCCACCAGCCCTATCATGTGCTGGTCTGAGCTGGCACAGACCCCTTGGGGTGTCTCAGTGGCAGAAGGTGTTGCATTCCTGTTAATTCCTTACTGCCATCCTCCTTCCCCAGCCGCCAGCGCTGCAGTTCTGCTAGCTCCAGCTGCGATTAATTGGAAGATCTCCCACTGATTCCTGATTAGCTGCTTTTGATTAGGGTTTAATGACTTCACTTGGTCCCTAATTCACAGGGACGAGCTTCGAAATGCCTATGAACTGCTCAAACAGAATTACATTCTCTCCCACCCTGGAGCCACCACGTAAGCTCTGTAAATACAAGCCCTGCTCCTCCCAACCCTTCATAACCTGCCACCCCCAGCCCTCCTCTGCTCTGCAGCATCAGGCAAGCTGGCACCCAGGGATGCCAAACTGTGACTCCTGATGGCTAGGGAAGGAGCTGAAGTGAAGTGCAAACAGAGGAATGGGTATTTTAGAGCCATCTTGGGACTCAGGTAATCTATAAAATTCAGTATTTTGAATGTGGCTTAGCCACATAGCTAAAGCATGCCTGGAAAACTCAGGCTAGAATCAGAATCACAGACCCTTGGGTGACATCCTAATGCATAACGGGATGTTCAGGGATGGCCAAGACAGACCTGTATCTGACTTCAGATCTTCAAGGAGTGCAAGAACTGCTGTCATCTGGCCTTTGGTGGAGAACAGCAGGGGCACTGCACATGGGGAGCTGGACATCTTCTAACTGGTGTGTCCAGATCCAGGATTTAGGGCTGAGTAAAAGTCTCAATATCTGTATAGTCCTGAATCCTGGAGAGTTTTGGCTTGCTCTCTCCCCCTGACTCCATCTTCCCTCTCTCTTTCCTTCTCCATCCCCAAACTCTCGTTCAATGCCTGAAGAAAGAGAGTAGGCAGAGGTAAAAGAGTTTGCCCTGGCAGAGAATAGAGGTAAACCCAAACACCACATGGCTGACTGGTCCAGCTGTGCTACTGGGAACTCTGGTACCTACTCTGCTCCTGGCAACCAGGAATCTCAGCTCGACCTTGGAGGCTGAGCTGAAGGTCATGTCATGCTGCCTGCCTGCCTTGTCACTAGCCAAAGAGGTTGTAAACACTGGTTTCAGAGGCTGCCTTGCCTTTTGAAGATCTGAAAGTACATTTATCTTCCCGAGACATGCATTAATCTATTAACTACCAGTGAAGATAAGGGGATGAAAAGAGGCTTGGGGGGAGGGAAAAAAATAAATAAAATAAAATAAATAAACCAAAATAAAATAAAACAAAATGAAACAAAATAAAGGAGCCATTTTCATCAGTAAGAAGAGGTTCATGGGCTCTTTCACAGTGCCTCAGGCAGAATGGCCCATCACGCAGCTGCCTTATCACAGCTCTCCTCTGCACCAGACTCACCCCGACAGTGTGAGGTGGCAGCTCACAAAGTGTCTGGGTCCCCTCACTGTGCCCCAAGCCCCACAGTTGATCTCTTTAATCGCCACTTCTTGGTGACAAGGCAAAAAAGCAACCCGACTCCCAGCAAGACAAATCCGGAGCAGGTTGTTTATTTTCTCTGCAGGCAGCTTCAGCTCTGGGAAAAGCCAGGCAGGGCCAGAGCTTGGAGCTTTGCAGAAATAACCCTTTGGTGCTCTGTAGCTGGACCTCAGGTCCTGCTGTGGGAGGCCGAGGTATTTAATAGAAAATACGCCTGGGTTATAATCCCAGCTACACTGAGCAGATCACCTCCTTGCTCCAAGCCTCAGTTTCCCCAGCTGGAAGAGAAGAAAATTAACATCGTCCTTCCACGTAAAGGAAGTTGGAGATAAAGGACCTTTTGGGGTTTGTTTTGAATTATTCTCTGCAGTCTGCTCCTCTGCTGGCCTCCCTGCTGGATTGCCTGCCCTTCGTGGCAGAAGCCTTGTAGCATCAGGCACTGAAAAGCTGCTAGCAAAGAGAAAAAAGGGCGCAAAAATGACTCATTTTGGAGGAAGGCACACTACAACTGGTAGGAGGGGAGGACAGACCCAGCTGCCCCCCTAACCTGGGGGGAGAGAGCCCCCTGACCCTTGTGAAGGGAGGAGAAAGGTGGGCTCCTCCACCATGCAGTGTAGTGGTGATTTTATCAGCAACACGACCTGGGGAGAGCTGGTTTGGGGCTGCCTTTTCCCTCAGCTACATCACAACAGACTCAGAGGAATGCCCCCACCTTTACAGCTGAGGTCTCCCCGACACCACGGCCGGGCATCTCCAGCCAAGCCTGGCCCTGAGCTGCTGGACTGCTTGTCTCCACTGCGGCTGAAGACAGAGGAGAAATTAGGGAAGGGAAGGTGGGGGGAAAACGCCGCAGAACTAATAAAGAGCTTTGAAGGAGATGGGGAATTGAGTCAGGTTCACATTAAAGGGCAAGGAAATGAATGCTGAGATGAAGGCGCCTGCAATTTCAAATGTATCAAGCCGATAAATAAATAAAGTTAAAAGAATGACTTTCAATTACATTTGAAAGAGAAAAATAGGGAGAGCTGGGGGGAACGACAGAAAAAACGCCGACAAACCCATACGCTCTCAAGCACTGCACTTGTCTTGCGGGATGCTCCTCTCGCGTGCCCAGGCCAGCCCAAGCCAGCCATCAGCACTGGCAGGGCTGTGGGTCCCAGGAAGATCAAATGAACGTGTTTTTAATGCCTCAATTAAGGTTCATTCTGTTCAGCTTTAAAAAGCGATTTAGCTCCGCTAAGCTGCACCAGGTCAGAAGCAGGGATAGATGGCAAGTCTCATTTGAAAGCCAAACACATATGTTCCCATCATTAACAGTCCCTTCCCATTAATGAGAATAATATTGTTGGCTTATAATGTTGCTTTCATTTAACAACTGGAGAAGAATGAAATGCTTTCCTCCAATTTTGGTCTGGTGCCAGGAGCTGCCTGTAAAATCCAGATAAGAGTTCTCAGCACAAACTTCTGATAAGGGAATTAACAGGTAAACTTTAAACTTTGGGGAAGGAGGAAACGAGAAGAGGGAAAACATTTGCGATCTCTTCACTGGTATCAGCTTGCCAGGCTGAATCTCACCAGACCCAGCTGCCACGCTCCCTGGATCCTCATCCCTATTATCTGTCTATACTGGGAAATCACCCTTTTCCATAGCTGAGACTAAGGCCTCATCTCCTTAAGGATGCTCCTTTTTCCTCTCCTTTCTATTTTCTTACTTCCCCAGAGACCACCCTCTGTACTATTCCTAGCATAACTCTTCTCTTAAGTGGAAACTAATTCCCTGTCAAATCTTTTGGGGTTCTTTCATCCCATTTTTTTTTAACTCACTTCGCCTAGATCATTCACAAATTCAACCAGAGCTAAAAATGAATGTATCGACTCCAGATACAGCTCCCCCTTGCAGATGCTGTGAAGCAGTGCCCTCTGGGGAAAGTCTTTCACCCTACTTGTCCACTTTGCCAGGGCTCACATTCATGAAAAGCTAAAGCCAATCCACCAGATCTAGGAAATCCTGGGACATCTGAAACTTGGAAGAAGAGTATAATATAGAAATGAGTCAGTTCCTATTAGCAGTTCAAGCTATACATCCAGAGGACACTTGGTTTAGGAGTGATAAATTTCATTCATCTTTGGCCACAGTTTGGCTGGACAGGTTAACTTCAGGGATATTTCTTCCAGCTCTCCTCTACAACTAAATGCTCATTCCACTCCTGGAGAACCTATGCCCAAGGGAGATTACACGAACAGCTCATGATCATGGAGCAAATTAAGGTCAGAAGAAGAGCAAAGATTAAAGCATCGAGTCATTTCTCTGTCTAGCACTGAATCCTTGGAGTGGCTCCTAGCCAAGTCACTCTGTGCTTAAGACTTTTAAAAATAAAGTGGTGATACAATCAACTGGTAGGCAAGAAAATTTCTATGATCCTCCTTACACTGAACATATGATTTTGCTTATACATCCCTATTACCCTCTGTTGTTGAAAGGTGAGTAAGGCACAGGAGCAGAACGACTCCTCACCGAAGCACCAAGGTTTAGCAAACTGCTCCTTCCTTCTTTCAAATACTGGCATTTTCCTTCAGTAGCTGCTGCCTGAGCCAAGCAAACCAGCTTTGTGAAGGCAAGGGCAAAATCCAGACAGCTCAGATAGAAATATCAGAGTTTTTCAGAGGCTAGAAGGAATTTGATTAGTTTGCCCAATATTGCTGTTTCTGGACTTTTATATCCTGAGGGAGAACACCAAAATAACATGTCAAAGGCCATTCACAACAAATTTCCTGCTTGCACCAGAGCAGGCAAGCTGGGAATCCCACAGATTTTGTATGATCAGCAGCACTAACGCACCCATCTCTGAGTTTTAGGACTGATTAGGACCTCCAAGTCCTCAAAGTCTGGGAAAGGCTGAAATCCTTGTCACCCTTAGAAATGGCTCCTTAAGACTTATATTCTCCTTTTTGAACCCTAGCCTAATATTGCCCCAAAATTTCTGTCCTCTGCACTACCATCATCATGCACGCCTGTCCCAAGAAACTCACTATTTCTGGAACAGCAAGAGCTGGGCAGGAATATCTTGTTAAGACATCTATTACAGTTTGAAAAAGGCTGATTCATCTCGATTGAAATGCTTGGAAGAAAGAGAGCTAGTTTGATGAATTTCTTCTGTCGGGAAAAAAATTGAGACTAAGACAACCTGTTTTAACTTTTTATTCAAAGTCATTTTGTTTTGAAATTTAAGCTGATTATAATAAAAACTTTTTTTTTAAATGAAAAAGAGGTCACACATGAAACACTTTGATATCATCAAAATGAAGTATTGCAGGCAATTTTTTTATTTTTTTGTCAGCTCATGGAAGTCTTAGTGATTTTGACTTTTCATCCAGGACAAGGAATTTTAAGCCTCTATATTTCTTCCCGGGATGAGAAATCATTTATTGCTCACTTCTAATAGAAAAACAGAACCAGCCTTTCAGTTTCTAGTTCTGCTTTGAACTGAGAGTTAACTAGAGTGATCCAAAGTTGTTAAAAACCAAGAGAAAAGCTTTCATATTTCAGACTTCAATCTTTCTCTGCTCCCAGTGGCCAAAGAAAATGCCATTAGCCTTGGAGGTACTTTTGGTAAATAAAGAAAAGGGGATAAAGAAAAAAGAAAGAAAGAAAGAAAAAAGATAGACGAGAGAATAGTCTTTATCCTTTATTTTTCTCTCGTATATATATTATAAGCCATTTTCTCAAAGGCGTGAAAGTGTCTCACTTCAGCCCACAGAGTCAAGGGATTCTGAGTTTTCAAAGTAGCATTTTGAAAGGGACGGGTGGCTTTAAAGCCCATTTCAAATGTAGTTTGCTAATACGGGGCAGTTCACATGGGTTCGTGTAAATGTGGTGCTTCCCGCAGAGATCCCTTCAGCTCTTCTTATTAGGATTGTGTGAGAGTCTGAGGGAAAACAGCACAACTCTGCGCTGGCTGGAAATCTCAGACACTATTTGCACATCAATACCCAGAAGGAGGGGACAAATGCTTGCTTATCAGATCTCCCCGGCTTTGAGTTTCTTGCTGCTTAGCTATTTATTTGAAAATATTTACGGGGAGTTGTTCCAGGGAGGTAGGTAGATCCCAGGGTCATCACTGCTGTCCCTCACTGAAGGAATCAGGGATTTGAGGAACTTACTGGTGACTTTTGCTTTTATAAAACCAGAGCTGCTGCTGGTATTTTTACTTATTTGCTCTCCATACCACGGTGACAGAACTGGGAGCTCTACAGAAGCTGCTGTTGTATGGAAGCTTATTTGGAAAAAGGCTATTTTGAGAAGTGTTGCCTGTAAATGAAGTCATGTGAAGAGTCCTCATTTGGGTCTCTCAATTTCTTGTAGGTAAGTGAATCAGTGCACATAGAAAAAGCTGGCCTTTCACTTTGTACTTTGCTATCTCCCTGCCCCAAGATGGGGCCAGTTACGGCTTCTCCACAGAGGTTTCTTTAACCTAGTCCCTTAATGCAATAGGGGTCCCTTTGCTTCCAAACTGGTACCTGCTAAACCCAGAGGAAATACCCCCCCCCCAAACCAGCAACAAAAACAAGGCATGAATCAGCAGCCAGGTTAGACTGCTAGAAAATGCCCCTTTTACTTCAAGCATGTCCCCAAAGGATCAGCCTCAGGACCAGCACTGCAGGGTTGTGACTCCAACCGACGTGAAGATTACTGCTTCCAACACGGCGATTCCCACTGTCGTGGTTTAACCCCAGCCAGCAACTAAACACCACGCAGCCGCTCACTCACTCCCCCCCACCCAGTGGGATGGGGGAGAAAATCAGGAAAAGAAGCAAAACCCGTGGGTTGAGATAAGAACGGTTTAATAGAACAGAAAAGAAGAAACTAATAATGATAATGATAACACCAATAAAATGACAACAGCAATAATGAAAGGATTGGAATGTACAAATGATGCACAGTGCAATTGCTCACCACCCGCCGACCGACACCCAGCCAGTCCCCGAGCGGCAAATCCCTGCCCCCCACTTCCCCGTTCCTATACTAGATGGGACGTCACGCGGTATGGAATACACCGTTGGCCAGTTTGGGTCAGGTGCCCTGGCTGTGTCCTGTGCCAACTTCTTGTGCCCCTCCAGCTTTCTCACTGGCTGGGCATGAGAAGCTGAAAAATCCTTGACATTAGTCTAAACACTACTGAGCAACAACTGAAAACATCAGTGTTATCAACATTCTTCACATACTGAACTCAAAACACAGCACTGTACCAGCTACTAGGAAGACAGTTAACTCTATCCCAGCTGAAACCAGGACACCACCCCATCTCTGTCTTCTCCCTATGAGAAAATTCTCAAACATCAACCTACTCCATGAGACTACTTGGATGCTCACAGGATTTGGAGCAACCATGTCTCAGATTACTTCAGGACTGAGGCCCTAATGGACTTCTGATGCCGGCACGTATTTTTTAAAGCAGTTTTAAATTTCTGCCAGTCATGCTATCCATTTGATATGTGATGAAATGCAACTCCAGGAAACATGGGAGCGCATTTGGCACCTAAAGCATCATGAATCTGGGGAGTGCATTGCTGACAAATTACACACAAACATTTGCACCTCGAAGATTTCTGACAATGCTTTTGCATTGTGCCCTTGGAAAGTCATCGGTCTGCCAAAACC